>NW_027472619.1:600000-992373 GCF_030347505.1 Rhynchophorus ferrugineus | reverse complement strand
TTCGTTCCAATTCACATTCAAAGTAATATTCGGCATTGCTAATTACATTGCCGATTGCCAAATTGCATTATCTCCTATAGTTTCCAAGATATGGTCTATCGACATCTTACAATATTGGCTCTGTTTCTAACTTGGGCCAAAATTGAAAAATGGTCTTATGAATTAGCGATTTCGTTCCAATTCACATTCAAAGTAATATTCAGCATTGCTAATTAAGTTGCCGATTGCCAAATTGCATTATCTCTTGTAGTTTCCGAGATATGGACTATCGACATCTTACAATATTGGCTCTGCTTCTAACTTGGGCCAAAATTGTAAAATGGTCTTATGAATTAGCGATTTCGTTCCAATTCACATTCCAAGTATTATTCGGCATGCTAATTACATTGCCGATTGCCAAATTGCATTATCTCCTATAGTTTCTAAGATATGGTCTATCGACATCTTACAATATTGGCTCTGCTTCTAACTTGGGCCAAAATTGTAAAATGGTCTTACGAATTAGCGATTTCGCTCCAATTCACATTCCTAGTAATATTCGGCATGCTAATTACATTGCCGATTGCCAAATTGCATTATCCCTTATAGTTTCCGAGATATGGACTATCGACATCTTACAATATTGGCTCTGCTTCTAACTTGGGCCAAAATTGTAAAATGGTCTTATGAATTAGCGATTTCGTTCCAATTCACATTCCAAGTATTATTCGGCATGCTAATTACATTGCCGATTGCCAAATTGCATTATCTCCTATAGTTTCTAAGATATGGTCTATCGACATCTTACAATATTGGCTCTGCTTCTAACTTGGGCCAAAATTGAAAAATGGTCTTATGAATTAGCGATTTCGTTCCAATTCACACTCAAAGTAATATTCGGCATTGCTAATTACGTTACCGATTGCCAAATTGCATTATCTCTTATAGTTTCCGAGATATGGTCAATCGAAATTTTACACCTTAGTGTCTGTTTCTAACTGGGGTCAAAATTGTTAAATGGTCTTATGAATTAGTGATTTCGTTCCAATTCACATTCCAAGTAATATTCGGCCTGCTAATTACATTGCCGATTGCCAAATTGCATTATCTCTTATAGTTTCCGAGATATGGGCAATCGAAATTTTACACCTTGGTGTCTGTTTCTAACTGGGGCCAAAATTGTAAAATGGTCTTATGAATTAGTGATTTCGTTCCAATTCACATTCCAAGTAATATTCGGCATGCTAATTACGTTGCCGTTTTCCAAATTGCATTATATCTTATAGTTTCCGAGATATGGGCAATTGAAATTTTACACCTTGGTGTCTGTTTCTAACTGGGGTCAAAATTGTAAAATGGTCATATGAATTAGTGATTTCATTCCAATTCACATTCCAAGTAATATTCGGCCTGCTAATTACATTGCCGATTGCCAAATTGCATTATCTCTTATAGTTTCCGAGATATGGGCAATCGAAATTTTACACCTTGGTGTCTGTTTCTAACTGGGGTCAAAATTGTAAAATGGTCTTATGAATTAGCGATTTCGTTCCAATTCACATTCTAAGTAATATTCGGCATGCTAATTACGTTGCCGTTTTCCAAATTGCATTATATCTTATAGTTTCCGAGATATGGGCAATTGAAATTTTACACCTTGGTGTCTGTTTCTAACTGGGGTCAAAATTGTAAAATGGTCATATGAATTAGTGATTTCATTCCAATTCACTTTCCAAGTAATATTCGACATGCTAATTACATTGCCGATTGCCAAATTGCATTATCTCCTATAGTTTCCAAGATATGGTCTATCGACATCTTACAATATTGGCTCTGCTTCTAATTTGGGCCAAAATTGAAAAATGGTCTTATGAATTAGCGATTTCGTTCCAATTCACATTCAAAGTAATATTCGGCATGCTAATTACGTTGCCGATTGCCAAATTGCATTACCTCTTGTAGTTTCCGAGATATGGGCAATCGAAATTTTACACCTTAGAGTCTGTTTCTAAGTTGGGCCAGAATTGTAAAATGGTCTTATGAATTAGCGATTTCGTTTCAATTCACATTCCAAGTAATATTCGGCATGGTAATTATATTGCCGATTGCCAAATTGCATTATCTCTTATAGTTTGCGGGATATGGGAATCGAAATTTTACACTTTAGTGTCTGTTTCTAACTTGGGTCAAAATTGTAAAATGGTCTTATGAATTAGCGATTTCGTTCCAATTCACATTCCAAGTAATATTCGACATGCTAATTACATTGCCGATTGCCAAATTGCATTATCTCTTATAGTTTCTGAGATATGCGCAATCGAAATTTTACACCTTAGGGTCTGTTTCTAACTTGGGTCAAAATTGTAAAATGCTCTTATGAATTAGCGATTTCGTTCCAATTCACATTCAAAGTAATATTCGACATGCTAATTACGTTGCCTGTTGCCAAATTGCATTATCTCCTATAGTTTCCGAGATATGGACTATCGACATCTTACAATATTGGCTCTGCTTCTAATTTGGGTCAAAATTGTAAAATGGTCTTATGAATTAGCGATTTCGCTCCAATTCACATTCCAAGTAATATTCGGCATGCTAATTACATTGCCGATTGCCAAATTGCATTATCTCTTATAGTTTCTGAGATATGCGCAATCGAAATTTTTCACCTTAGGGTCTGTTTCTAACTTGAGCCAAAATTGTAAAATGCCCTTATGAATTAGCGATTTCGTTCCACTTCACATTCAAAGTAATATTCGGCATGCTAATTACGTTGCCTGTTGCCAAATTGCATTATCTCCTATAGTTTCCGAGATATGGACTATCGACATCTTACAATATTGGCTCTGCTTCTAACTTGGGCCAAAATGGTAAAATGGTCTTATGAATTAGCGATTTCGTTCCAATTCACATTCAAAGTAATATTCGACATGCTAATTACGTTGCCTGTTGCCAAATTGCATTATCTCTTATAGTTTCCGAGATATGGACTATCGACATCTTACAATATTGGCTCTGCTTCGAACTTGGGTCAAAATTGTAAAATGGTCTTATGAATTAGCGATTTCGCTCCAATTCACACTCCAAGTAATATTCGGCATGCTAATTACATTGCCGATTGCCAAATTGCATTACCCTTTATTGTTTCCGACATATGGACTATCGACATCTTACAATATTGGCTCTGCTTCTAACTTGGGCCAAAATTGTAAAATGGTCTTATGAATTAGCGATTTCGTTCCAATTCACATTCAAAGTAATATTCGGCATTGCTAATTACGTTGCCGATTGCCAAATTGCATTATCTCTTGTAGTTTCCGAGATATGGGCAATCGAAATTTTACACCTTAGAGTCTGTTTCTAACTTGGATCAAAGTTGTAAAATGGTCTTATGAATTAGCGATTTCGCTCCAATTTATATTTCAAGTAATATTCGGCATGTTAATTACATTGCCGATTGCCAAATTGCATTATCTCTTATAGTTTCTGAGATATGGACTATCGACATCTTACAATATTGGTTCTGCTTTTAACTTGGGCCAAAATTGTAAAATGGTCTTATGAATTAGCGATTTCGTTCCAATTCCCATTCCAAGTAATATTCGGCATGCTAATTACGTTGCCGTTTTCCAAATTGCATTATCTCTTATAGTTTCCGAGATATGGGCAATTGAAATTTTACACCTTGGTGTCTGTTTCTAACTGGGGTCAAAATTGTAAAATGGTCTTATGAATTAGCGATTTCGTTCCAATTCACATTCCAAGTAATATTCGGCATGCTAATTACGTTGCCGTTTTCCAAATTGCATTATCTCTTATAGTTTCCGAGATATGGGCAATTGAAATTTTACACCTTGGTGTCTGTTTCTAACTGGGGTCAAAATTGTAAAATGGTCTTATGAATTAGCGATTTCGTTCCAATTTACATTCCAAGTAATATTCGGCATGGTAATTACATTGCCGATTGCCAAATTGCATTATCTCTTGTAGTTTCCAAGATATGGTCTATCGACATCTTACAATATTGGCTCTGCTTCTTATTTGGGCCAAAATTGTAAAATGCTCTTATGAATTAGCGATTTCGTTCCAATTCACATTCAAAGTAATATTCGGCATGCTAATTACATTGCCGATTGCCAAATTGCATTACCTCCTATAGTTTCCAAGATATGGTCTATCGACATCTTACAATATTGGCTCTGCTTCTTATTTGGGTCAAAATTGTAAAATGGTCTTATGAATTAGTGATTTCGTTCCAATTCACATTCCAAGTAATATTCGACATGCTAATTACATTGCCGATTGCCAAATTGCATTATCTCTTATAGTTTCTGAGATATGCGCAATCGAAATTTTACACCTTAGGGTCTGTTTCTAACTTGGGTCAAAATTGTAAAATGCTCTTATGAATTAGCGATTTCGTTCCAATTCACATTCAAAGTATTATTCGACATGCTAATTACGTTGCCTGTTGCCAAATTGCATTATCTCCTATAGTTTCCGAGATATGGACTATCGACATCTTACAATATTGGCTCTGCTTCTAATTTGGGTCAAAATTGTAAAATGGTCTTATGAATTAGCGATTTCGCTCCAATTCACATTCCAAGTAATATTCGGCATGCTAATTACATTGCCGATTGCCAAATTGCATTATCTCTTATAGTTTCTGAGATATGCGCAATCGAAATTTTACACCTTAGGGTCTGTTTCTAACTTGAGTCAAAATTGTAAAATGCTCTTATGAATTAGCGATTTCGTTCCAATTCACATTCAAAGTAATATTCGACACGCTAATTACGTTGCCTGTTGCCAAATTGCATTATCTCTTATAGTTTCCGAGATATGGACTATCGACATCTTACAATATTGGCTCTGCTTCTAACTCGGGCCAAAATTGTAAAATGGTCTTATGAATTAGCGATTTCGTTCCAATTCACATTCCAAGTAATATTCGGCATGTTAATTACGTTGCCGATTGCCAAATTGCATTATCTCTTGTAGTTTCCGAGATATGGGCAATCGAAATTTTACACCTTAGAGTCTGTTTCTAAGTTGGGTCAAAAATGTAAAATTGTCTTATGAATTAGCGATTTCGTTCCAATTCACATTCCAAGTAATACTCGACATGCTAATTACATTGCCGATCGCCAAATTGCATTATCTCATATAGTTTCCGAGATATGGACTATCGACATCTTACAATATTGGCTGTGCTTCTAACTTGGGCCAAAATTGTTAAATGGTCTTATGAATTAGCGATTTTGCTCCAGTTCACATTCCGAGTAATATTTGGCATGATAATTACGTTGCCGATTGCCAAATTGCATTATCTTTTATAGTTCCCCAGATATGGGCTATCGATATCTTACAATATTGGCTCTGCTTCTAACTTGTGCCAGAATTGTAAAATGGTCTTATGAATTAGCGATTTCGTTCCAATTCACATTCCAAGTAACATTCGGCATGCTAATAACGTTGCCGATTGCCAAATTGCATTATCTCTTATAGTTTCTGAGATATGCGCAATCGAAATTTTACACCTTAGGGTCTGTTTCTAACTTGGGTCAAAATTGTAAAATGCTCTTATGAATTAGCGATTTCGTTCCAATTCACATTCAAAGTAATATTCGACATGCTAATTACGTTGCCTGTTGCCAAATTGCATTATCTCCTATAGTTTCCGAGATATGGACTATCGACATCTTACAATATTGGCTCTGCTTCTAATTTGGGTCAAAATTGTAAAATGGTCTTATGAATTAGCGATTTCGCTCCAATTCACATTCCAAGTAATATTCGGCATGCTTATTACATTGCCGATTGCCAAATTGAATTATCCCTTATAGTTTCCGAGATATGGACTATCGACATCTTACAATATTGGCTCTGCTTCTAATTTGGGTCAAAATTGTAAAATGGTCTTATGAATTAGCGATTTCGCTCCAATTCACATTCCAAGTAATATTCGGCATGCTAATTACATTGCCGATTGCCAAATTGCATTATCTCTTATAGTTTCTGAGATATGCGCAATCGAAATTTTACACCTTAGGGTCTGTTTCTAACTTGAGTCAAAATTGTAAAATGCTCTTATGAATTAGCGATTTCGTTCCAATTCACATTCAAAGTAATATTCGACATGCTAATTACGTTGCCTGTTGCCAAATTGCATTATCTCTTATAGTTTCCGAGATATGGACTATCCACATCTTACAATATTGGCTCTGCTTCTAACTCGGGCCAAAATTGTAAAATGGTCTTATGAATTAGCGATTTCGTTCCAATTCACATTCCAAGTAATATTCGGCATGTTAATTACGTTGCCGATTGCCAAATTGCATTATCTCTTGTAGTTTCCGAGATATGGGCAATCGAAATTTTACACCTTAGAGTCTGTTTCTAAGTTGGGTCAAAAATGTAAAATGGTCTTATGAATTAGCGATTTCGTTCCAATTCACATTCCAAGTAATACTCGACATGCTAATTACATTGCCGATCGCCAAATTGCATTATCTCATATAGTTTCCGAGATATGGACTATCGACATCTTACAATATTGGCTGTGCTTCTAACTTGGGCCAAAATTGTTAAATGGTCTTATGAATTAGCGATTTTGCTCCAGTTCACATTCCGAGTAATATTTGGCATGATAATTACGTTGCCGATTGCCAAATTGCATTATCTTTTATAGTTTCCCAGATATGGGCTATCGATATCTTACAATATTGGCTCTGCTTCTAACTTGTGCCAGAATTGTAAAATGGTCTTATGAATTAGCGATTTCGTTCCAATTCACATTCCAAGTAACATTCGGCATGCTAATAACGTTGCCGATTGCCAAATTGCATTATCTCTTATAGTTTCTGAGATATGCGCAATCGAAATTTTACACCTTAGGGTCTGTTTCTAACTTGGGTCAAAATTGTAAAATGCTCTTATGAATTAGCGATTTCGTTCCAATTCACATTCAAAGTAATATTCGACATGCTAATTACGTTGCCTGTTGCCAAATTGCATTATCTCCTATAGTTTCCGAGATATGGACTATCGACATCTTACAATATTGGCTCTGCTTCTAATTTGGGTCAAAATTGTAAAATGGTCTTATGAATTAGCGATTTCGCTCCAATTCACATTCCAAGTAATATTCGGCATGCTAATTACATTGCCGATTGCCAAATTGAATTATCCCTTATAGTTTCCGAGATATGGACTATCGACATCTGACATTATTGGTTCTGCTTGTTACTTGGGCCAGAATTGTAAAAGGGTCTTATGAATTAGCGATTTCGCTCCAATTCACATTCCAAGTAATATTCGGCATGCTAATTACGTTGCCGATTGCCACATTGCATTATCTCATATAGTTTCCGAGATATGGACTATCGACATCTTACAATATTGGCTGTGCTTCTAACTTGGGACAAAATTGTAAAATGGTCTTATGAATTAGCGATTTCGTTCCAATTCACATTCCAAGTATTATTCGGCATGCTAATTACTTTGCCGATTGCCAAATTGCATTATCTCCTATATTTTCCAAGATATGGTCTATCGACATCTTACAATATTGGCTCTGCTTCTAACTTGGGCCAAAATTGTAAAATGGCCTTATGAATTAGCGATTTCGTTCCAATTCACATTCCATGTAATATTCGGCATGCTCATTACATTGCCGATTGCCAAATTGCTTTATCTCATATAGTTTCCGAGATATGGACTATCGACATCTTATAATATTGGCTGTGCTTCTAACTTGGGCCAAAATTGTAAAATGGTCTTATGAATTAGCGATTTCGTTCCAATTAATATTCCAAGTAACATTCGGCATGCTAATTGCGTTACCGATTGCCAAATTGCATTATCACTTATAGTTTCCGAGATATGGGCAATCGAAATTTTACACCTTAGAGTCTGTTTCTAATATGGGTCAAAATTGTAAAATGGTCTTACGAATTAGCGATTTCGCTCCAATTCACATTCCAAGTAATATTCGGCATGCTAATTACACTGCCGATTGCCAAATTGCATTACCTCCTATAGTTTCCAAGATATGGTCTATCGACATCTTACAATATTGGCTCTGCTTTTAATTTGGGCCAAAATTGTAAAATGCTCTTATGAATTAGCGATTTCGTTCCAATTCACATTCAAAGTAATATTCGGCATGCTAATTACGTTGCTTATTGCCAAATTGCATTATCTCTTATAGTTTCCGAGATATGGACTATCGACATCTTACAATATTGGCTCTGCTTTTAATTTGGGCCAAAATTGTAAAATGCTCTTATGAATTAGCGATTTCGTTCCAATTCACATTCTAAGTAATATTCGGCATGCTAATTACGTTGACGTTTTCCAAATTGCATTATCTCTTATAGTTTCCGAGATATGGGCAATTGAAATTTTACACCTTGGTGTCTGTTTCTAACTGGGGTCAAAATTGTAAAATGGTCTTATGAATTAGTGATGTCGTTCCAATTCACATTCCAAGTAATATTCGACATGCTAATTACATTGCCGATTGCCAAATTGCATTATCTCTTATAGTTTCTGAGATATGCGCAATCGAAATTTTACACCTTAGGGTCTGTTTCTAACTTGGGTCAAAATTGTAAAATGCTCTTATGAATTAGCGATTTCGTTCCAATTCACATTCAAAGTAATATTCGACATGCTAATTACGTTGCCTGTTGCCAAATTGCATTATCTCCTATAGTTTCCGAGATATGGACTATCGACATCTTACAATATTGGCTCTGCTTCTAATTTGGGTCAAAATTGTAAAATGGTCTTATGAATTAGCGATTTCGCTCCAATTCACATTCCAAGTAATATTCGGCATGCTAATTACATTGCCGATTGCCAAATTGCATTATCTCTTATAGTTTCTGAGATATGCGCAATCGAAATTTTTCACCTTAGGGTCTGTTTCTAACTTGAGCCAAAATTGTAAAATGCCCTTATGAATTAGCGATTTCGTTCCAATTCACATTCAAAGTAATATTCGACATGCTAATTACGTTGCCTGTTGCCAAATTGCATTATCTCTTATAGTTTCCGAGATATGGACTATCGACATCTTACAATATTGGCTCTGCTTCTAACTCGGGCCAAAATTGTAAAATGGTCTTATGAATTAGCGATTTCGTTCCAATTCACATTCCAAGTAATATTCGGCATGTTAATTACGTTGCCGATTGCCAAATTGCATTACCTCTTGTAGTTTCCGAGATATGGGCAATCGAAATTTTACACCTTAGAGTCTGTTTCTAAGTTGGGCCAGAATTGTAAAATGGTCTTATGAATTAGCGATTTCGTTTCAATTCACATTCCAAGTAATATTCGGCATGGTAATTATATTGCCGATTGCCAAATTGCATTATCTCTTATAGTTTGCGGGATATGGGAATCGAAATTTTACACTTTAGTGTCTGTTTCTAACTTGGGTCAAAATTGTAAAATGGTCTTATGAATTAGCGATTTCGTTCCACTTCACATTCAAAGTAATATTCGGCATGCTAATTACGTTGCCTGTTGCCAAATTGCATTATCTCCTATAGTTTCCGAGATATGGACTATCGACATCTTACAATATTGGCTCTGCTTCTAACTTGGGCCAAAATTGTAAAATGGTCTTATGAATTAGCGATTTCGTTCCAATTCACATTCAAAGTAATATTCGACATGCTAATTACGTTGCCTGTTGCCAAATTGCATTATCTCTTATAGTTTCCGAGATATGGACTATCGACATCTTACAATATTGGCTCTGCTTCGAACTTGGGTCAAAATTGTAAAATGGTCTTATGAATTAGCGATTTCGCTCCAATTCACACTCCAAGTAATATTCGGCATGCTAATTACATTGCCGATTGCCAAATTGCATTACCCTTTATTGTTTCCGACATATGGACTATCGACATCTTACAATATTGGCTCTGCTTCTAACTTGGGCCAAAATTGTAAAATGGTCTTATGAATTAGCGATATCGTTCCAATTCACATTCAAAGTAATATTCGGCATTGCTAATTACGTTGCCGATTGCCAAATTGCATTATCTCTTGTAGTTTCCGAGATATGGGCAATCGAAATTTTACACCTTAGAGTCTGTTTCTAACTTGGATCAAAGTTGTAAAATGGTCTTATGAATTAGCGATTTCGCTCCAATTCATATTTCAAGTAATATTCGGCATGTTAATTACATTGCCGATTGCCAAATTGCATTATCTCTTATAGTTTCTGAGATATGGACTATCGACATCTTACAATATTGGTTCTGCTTTTAACTTGGGCCAAAATTGTAAAATGGTCTTATGAATTAGCGATTTCGTTCCAATTCACATTCCAAGTAATATTCGGCATGCTAATTACGTTGCCGTTTTCCAAATTGCATTATCTCTTATAGTTTCCGAGATATGGGCAATTGAAATTTTACACCTTGGTGTCTGTTTCTAACTGGGGTCAAAATTGTAAAATGGTCTTATGAATTAGCGATTTCGTTCCAATTCACATTCCAAGTAATATTCGGCATGCTAATTACGTTGCCGTTTTCCAAATTGCATTATCTCTTATAGTTTCCGAGATATGGGCAATTGAAATTTTACACCTTGGTGTCTGTTTCTAACTGGGGTCAAAATTGTAAAATGGTCTTATGAATTAGCGATTTCGTTCCACTTCACATTCAAAGTAATATTCGGCATGCTAATTACGTTGCCTGTTGCCAAATTGCATTATCTCCTATAGTTTCCGAGATATGGACTATCGACATCTTACAATATTGGCTCTGCTTCTAACTTGGGCCAAAATTGTAAAATGGTCTTATGAATTAGCGATTTCGTTCCAATTCACATTCAAAGTAATATTCGACATGCTAATTACATTGCCGATTGCCAAATTGCATTATCTCTTGTAGTTTCCGAGATATGGGCAATCGAAATTTTACACCTTAGAGTCTGTTTCTAAGTTGGGTCAAAAATGTAAAATGGTCTTATGAATTAGCGATTTCGTTCCAATTCACATTCCAAGTAATACTCGACATGCTAATTACATTGCCGATTGCCAAATTGCATTATCTCTTATAGTTTCCGGGATAGGGATTATCGACATCTGACAATATTGGCTCTGCTTCTTACTTGGGCCAGAATTGTAAAATGGTCTTATGAATTAGCGATTTCGTTCCAATTCACATTCCAAGTAATATTCGGCATGGTAATTACGTTGCCGATTGCCAAATTGCCTTACCACCTATAGTTTCCTAGATATGGTCTATCGACATCTTACAATATTGGCTCTGCTTCTAACTTGGGCCAAAATTGAAAAATGGTCTTATGAATTAGCGATTTCGTTCCAATTCACATTCAAAGTAATATTCGGCATTGCTAATTACATTGCCGATTGCCAAATTGCATTATCTCCTATAGTTTCCAAGATATGGTCTATCGACATCTTACAATATTGGCTCTGTTTCTAACTTGGGCCAAAATTGAAAAATGGTCTTATGAATTAGCGATTTCGTTCCAATTCACATTCAAAGTAATATTCAGCATTGCTAATTAAGTTGCCGATTGCCAAATTGCATTATCTCTTGTAGTTTCCGAGATATGGACTATCGACATCTTACAATATTGGCTCTGCTTCTAACTTGGGCCAAAATTGTAAAATGGTCTTATGAATTAGCGATTTCGTTCCAATTCACATTCCAAGTATTATTCGGCATGCTAATTACATTGCCGATTGCCAAATTGCATTATCTCCTATAGTTTCTAAGATATGGTCTATCGACATCTTACAATATTGGCTCTGCTTCTAACTTGGGCCAAAATTGTAAAATGGTCTTACGAATTAGCGATTTCGCTCCAATTCACATTCCTAGTAATATTCGGCATGCTAATTACATTGCCGATTGCCAAATTGCATTATCCCTTATAGTTTCCGAGATATGGACTATCGACATCTTACAATATTGGCTCTGCTTCTAACTTGGGCCAAAATTGTAAAATGGTCTTATGAATTAGCGATTTCGTTCCAATTCACATTCCAAGTATTATTCGGCATGCTAATTACATTGCCGATTGCCAAATTGCATTATCTCCTATAGTTTCTAAGATATGGTCTATCGACATCTTACAATATTGGCTCTGCTTCTAACTTGGGCCAAAATTGAAAAATGGTCTTATGAATTAGCGATTTCGTTCCAATTCACACTCAAAGTAATATTCGGCATTGCTAATTACGTTACCGATTGCCAAATTGCATTATCTCTTATAGTTTCCGAGATATGGTCAATCGAAATTTTACACCTTAGTGTCTGTTTCTAACTGGGGTCAAAATTGTTAAATGGTCTTATGAATTAGTGATTTCGTTCCAATTCACATTCCAAGTAATATTCGGCCTGCTAATTACATTGCCGATTGCCAAATTGCATTATCTCTTATAGTTTCCGAGATATGGGCAATCGAAATTTTACACCTTGGTGTCTGTTTCTAACTGGGGCCAAAATTGTAAAATGGTCTTATGAATTAGTGATTTCGTTCCAATTCACATTCCAAGTAATATTCGGCATGCTAATTACGTTGCCGTTTTCCAAATTGCATTATATCTTATAGTTTCCGAGATATGGGCAATTGAAATTTTACACCTTGGTGTCTGTTTCTAACTGGGGTCAAAATTGTAAAATGGTCATATGAATTAGTGATTTCATTCCAATTCACATTCCAAGTAATATTCGGCCTGCTAATTACATTGCCGATTGCCAAATTGCATTATCTCTTATAGTTTCCGAGATATGGGCAATCGAAATTTTACACCTTGGTGTCTGTTTCTAACTGGGGTCAAAATTGTAAAATGGTCTTATGAATTAGCGATTTCGTTCCAATTCACATTCTAAGTAATATTCGGCATGCTAATTACGTTGCCGTTTTCCAAATTGCATTATATCTTATAGTTTCCGAGATATGGGCAATTGAAATTTTACACCTTGGTGTCTGTTTCTAACTGGGGTCAAAATTGTAAAATGGTCATATGAATTAGTGATTTCATTCCAATTCACTTTCCAAGTAATATTCGACATGCTAATTACATTGCCGATTGCCAAATTGCATTATCTCCTATAGTTTCCAAGATATGGTCTATCGACATCTTACAATATTGGCTCTGCTTCTAATTTGGGCCAAAATTGAAAAATGGTCTTATGAATTAGCGATTTCGTTCCAATTCACATTCAAAGTAATATTCGGCATGCTAATTACGTTGCCGTTTTTCAAATTGCATTATCTCTTATAGTTTCCGAGATATGGGCAATTGAAATTTTACACCTTGGTGTCTGTTTCTAACTGGGGTCAAAATTGTAAAATGGTCTTATGAATTAGTGATTTCGTTCCAATTCACATTCCAAGTAATATTCGACATGCTAATTACATTGCCTGTTGCCAAATTGCATTATCTCTTATAGTTTCTGAGATATGGGCAATTGAAATTTTACACCTTGGTGTCTGTTTCTAACTGGGGTCAAAATTGTAAAATGGTCTTATGAATTAGTGATTTCGTTCCAATTCACATTCCAAGTAATATTCGACATGATAATTACATTGCCCATTGCCAAATTGCATTATCTCCAATAGTTTCCAAGATATGGTCTATCGACATCTTACAATATTGGCTCTGCTTCTAACTTGGACCAAAATTGAAAAATGGTCTTATGAATTAGCGATTTCGTTCCAATTCACATACAACGTAATATTCGGCATGCTAATTACGTTGCCGTTTTCCAAATTGCATTATCTCTTATAGTTTCCGAGATATGGGCAATTGAAATTTTACACCTTAGAGTCTGTTTCTAAGTTGGGTCAAAAATGTAAAATGGTCTTATGAATTAGCGATATCGTTCCAATTCACATTCCAAGTAATACTCGACATGCTAATTACATTGCCGATTGCCAAATTACATTATCTCTTATAGTTTCCGGGATATGGATTATCGACATCTGACAATATTGGCTCCGCTTCTTACTTGGGCCAGAATTGTAAAATGGTCTTATGAATTAGCGATTTCGTTCCAATTCACATTCCAAGTAATATTCGGCATGGTAATTATATTGCCGATTGCCAAATTGCATTATCTCTTATAGTTTGTGGGATATGGGAATCGAAATTTTACACCTTAGTGTCTGTTTCTAACTTGGGTCAAAATTGTAAAATGGTCTTATGAATAAGCGATTTTGCTCCAATTCACATTCCAAGTAATATTCGGCATGCTAATTACATTGCCGATTGCCAAATTGCATTACCTCCTATAGTTTCCAAGATATGGTCTATCGACATCTTACAATATTGGCTCTGCTTCTTATTTGGGCCAAAATTGTAAAATGCTCTTATGAATTAGCGATTTCGTTCCAATTCACATTCAAAGTAATATTCGGCATGCTAATTACGTTGCCTGTTGCCAAATTGCATTATCTCTTATAGTTTCCGAGATATGGACTATCGACATCTTACAATATTATCTCTGCTTCTAACTTGGGCCAAAATTGTAAAATGGTCTTATGAATTAGCGATTTCGTTCCAATTCACATTCTAAGTAATATTCGGCATGCTAATTACGTTGCCGTTTTCCAAATTGCATTATCTCTTATAGTTTCCGAGATATTGGGCAATTGAAATTTTACACCTTGGTGTCTGTTTCTAACTTGGGTCAAAATTGTAAAATGCTCTTATGAATTAGCGATTTCGTTCCAATTCACATTCAAAGTAATATTCGACATGCTAATTACGTTGCCTGTTGCCAAATTGCATTATCTCTTATAATTTCCGAGATATGGACTATCGACATCTTACAATATTGGCTCTGCTTCTAACTTGGGTCAAAATTGTAAAATGGTCTTATGAATTAGCGATTTCGCTCCAACTCACATTCCAAGTAATATTCGGCATGCTAATTACATTGCCGATTGCCAAATTGCATTACCCTCTATTGTTTCCGAGATATGGACTATCGACATCTGACAATATTGGCTCTGCTTCTAACTTGGGCCAGAATTGTAAAATGGTCTTATGAATTAGCGATTTCGTTCCAATTCAGATTCCAAGTAATATTCGGCATGCTAATTACGTTGCCGATTGCCAAATTGCATTATCTCATATAGTTTCCGAGATATGGACTATCGACATCTTACAATATTGGCTGTGCTTCTAACTTGGGCCAAAATTGTAAAATGGCCTTATGAATTAGCGATTTCGCTCCAATTCACATTCCAAGTAATATTCGGCATGCTAATTACATTGCCGATTGCCAAATTGCATTACCCTTTATTGTTTCCGAGATATGGACTATCGACATCTGACAATATTGGCTTTGCTTCTAACTTGGGCCAGAATTGTAAAATGGTCTTACGAATTAGCGATTTCGTTCCAATTCACATTCCAAGTATTATTCGGCATGCTAATTACATTGCCGGTTGCCAAATTGCATTATCTCCTATAGTTTCCAAGATATGGTCTATCGACATCTTACAATATTGGCTGTGCTTCTAACTTGGGCCAAAATTGTAAAATGGTCTTATGAATTAACGATTTCGTTCCAATTCACATTCCAAGTATTATTCGGCATGCTAATTACATTGCCGGTTGCCAAATTGCATTATCTCCTATAGTTTCCAAGATATGGTCTATCGACATCTTACAATATTGGCTGTGCTTCTAACTTGTGCCAAAATTGTAAAATGGCCTTATGAATTAGCGATTTCGTTCCAATTCACATTCAAAGTAATATTCGACATGCTAATTACGTTGCCTGTTGCCAAATTGCATTATCTCTTATAGTTTCCGAGATATGGACTATCGACATCTTACAATATTGGCTCTGCTTCTAACTTGGGTCAAAATTGTAAAATGGTCTTATGAATTAGCGATTTCGCTCCAATTCACTTTCCAAGTAATATTCGGCATGCCAATTACATTGCCGATTGCCAAATTGCATTATCTCTTATAGTTTCCGGGATATGGTTTATCGACATCTGACAATATTGGCTCTGCTTCTTACTTGGGCCAGAATTGTAAAATGGTCTTATGAAATAGCGATTTCGTTCCAATTCACATTCCAAGTAATATTCGGCATGGTAATTATATTGCCGATTGCCAAATTGCATTATCTCTTATAGTTTGCGGGATATGGGAATCGAAATTTTACACCTTAGGGTCTGTTTCTAAGTTGGGTCAAAAATGTAAAATGGTCTTATGAATTAGCGATATCGTTCCAATTCACATTCCAAGTAATACTCGACATGCTAATTACATTGCCGATTGCCAAATTACATTATCTCTTATAGTTTCCGGGATATGGTTTATCGACATCTGACAATATTGGCTCTGCTTCTTACTTGGGCCAGAATTGTAAAATGGTCTTATGAAATAGCGATTTCGTTCCAATTCACATTCCAAGTAATATTCGGCATGGTAATTATATTGCCGATTGCCAAATTGCATTATCTCTTATAGTTTGCGGGATATGGGAATCGAAATTTTACACCTTAGGGTCTGTTTCTAAGTTGGGTCAAAAATGTAAAATGGTCTTATGAATTAGCGATATCGTTCCAATTCACATTCCAAGTAATACTCGACATGCTAATTACATTGCCGATTGCCAAATTGCATTATCTCTTATAGTTTCCGGGATATGGTTTATCGACATCTGACAATATTGGCTCTGCTTCTTACTTGGGCCAGAATTGTAAAATGGTCTTATGAAATAGCGATTTCGTTCCAATTCACATTCCAAGTAATATTCGGCATGGTAATTATATTGCCGATTGCCAAATTGCATTATCTCTTATAGTTTGCGGGATATGGGAATCGAAATTTTACACCTTAGGGTCTGTTTCTAAGTTGGGTCAAAAATGTAAAATGGTCTTATGAATTAGCGATATCGTTCCAATTCACATTCCAAGTAATACTCGACATGCTAATTACATTGCCGATTGCCAAATTACATTATCTCTTATAGTTTCCGGGATATGGTTTATCGACATCTGACAATATTGGCTCTGCTTCTTACTTGGGCCAGAATTGTAAAATGGTCTTATGAAATAGCGATTTCGTTCCAATTCACATTCCAAGTAATATTCGGCATGGTAATTATATTGCCGATTGCCAAATTGCATTATCTCTTATAGTTTGCGGGATATGGGAATCGAAATTTTACACCTAAGTGTCTGTTTCTAACTTGGGTCAAAATTGTAAAATGGTCTTATGAATTAGCGATTTTGCTCCAATTCACATTCCAAGTAATATTCGGCATGCTAATTACATTGCCGATTGCCAAATTGCATTACCTCCTATAGTTTCCAAGATATGGTCTATCGACATCTTACAATATTGGCTCTGCTTCTTATTTGGGCCAAAATTGTAAAATGCTCTTATGAATTAGCGATTTCGTTCCAATTCACATTCAAAGTAATATTCGGCATGCTAATTACATTGCCGATTGCCAAATTGCATTACCTCCTATAGTTTCCAAGATATGGTCTATCGACATCTTACAATATTGGCTCTGCTTCTTATTTGGGTCAAAATTGTAAAATGGTCTTATGAATTAGCGATTTCGTTCCAATTCACATTCCAAGTAATATTCGGCATGGTAATTATATTGCCGATTGCCAAATTGCATTATCTCTTATAGTTTGTGGGATATGGGAATCGAAATTTTACACCTTAGTGTCTGTTTCTAACTTGGGTCAAAATTGTAAAATGGTCTTATGAATAAGCGATTTTGCTCCAATTCACATTCCAAGTAATATTCGGCATGCTAATTACATTGCCGATTGCCAAATTGCATTACCTCCTATAGTTTCCAAGATATGGTCTATCGACATCTTACAATATTGGCTCTGCTTCTTATTTGGGCCAAAATTGTAAAATGCTCTTATGAATTAGCGATTTCGTTCCAATTCACATTCAAAGTAATATTCGGCATGCTAATTACGTTGCCTGTTGCCAAATTGCATTATCTCTTATAGTTTCCGAGATATGGACTATCGACATCTTACAATATTATCTCTGCTTCTAACTTGGGCCAAAATTGTAAAATGGTCTTATGAATTAGCGATTTCGTTCCAATTCACATTCTAAGTAATATTCGGCATGCTAATTACGTTGCCGTTTTCCAAATTGCATTATCTCTTATAGTTTCCGAGATATTGGGCAATTGAAATTTTACACCTTGGTGTCTGTTTCTAACTTGGGTCAAAATTGTAAAATGCTCTTATGAATTAGCGATTTCGTTCCAATTCACATTCAAAGTAATATTCGACATGCTAATTACGTTGCCTGTTGCCAAATTGCATTATCTCTTATAATTTCCGAGATATGGACTATCGACATCTTACAATATTGGCTCTGCTTCTAACTTGGGTCAAAATTGTAAAATGGTCTTATGAATTAGCGATTTCGCTCCAACTCACATTCCAAGTAATATTCGGCATGCTAATTACATTGCCGATTGCCAAATTGCATTACCCTCTATTGTTTCCGAGATATGGACTATCGACATCTGACAATATTGGCTCTGCTTCTAACTTGGGCCAGAATTGTAAAATGGTCTTATGAATTAGCGATTTCGTTCCAATTCAGATTCCAAGTAATATTCGGCATGCTAATTACGTTGCCGATTGCCAAATTGCATTATCTCATATAGTTTCCGAGATATGGACTATCGACATCTTACAATATTGGCTGTGCTTCTAACTTGGGCCAAAATTGTAAAATGGCCTTATGAATTAGCGATTTCGCTCCAATTCACATTCCAAGTAATATTCGGCATGCTAATTACATTGCCGATTGCCAAATTGCATTACCCTCTATTGTTTCCGAGATATGGACTATCGACATCTGACAATATTGGCTCTGCTTCTAACTTGGGCCAGAATTGTAAAATGGTCTTATGAATTAGCGATTTCGTTCCAATTCAGATTCCAAGTAATATTCGGCATGCTAATTACGTTGCCGATTGCCAAATTGCATTATCTCATATAGTTTCCGAGATATGGACTATCGACATCTTACAATATTGGCTGTGCTTCTAACTTGGGCCAAAATTGTAAAATGGCCTTATGAATTAGCGATTTCGTTCCAATTCACATTCCAAGTATTATTCGGCATGCTAATTACATTGCCGGTTGCCAAATTGCATTATCTCCTATAGTTTCCAAGATATGGTCTATCGACATCTTACAATATTGGCTGTGCTTCTAACTTGGGCCAAAATTGTAAAATGGTCTTATGAATTAACGATTTCGTTCCAATTCACATTCCAAGTATTATTCGGCATGCTAATTACATTGCCGGTTGCCAAATTGCATTATCTCCTATAGTTTCCAAGATATGGTCTATCGACATCTTACAATATTGGCTGTGCTTCTAACTTGTGCCAAAATTGTAAAATGGCCTTATGAATTAGCGATTTCGTTCCAATTCACATTCAAAGTAATATTCGACATGCTAATTACGTTGCCTGTTGCCAAATTGCATTATCTCTTATAGTTTCCGAGATATTGGGCAATTGAAATTTTACACCTTGGTGTCTGTTTCTAACTTGGGTCAAAATTGTAAAATGCTCTTATGAATTAGCGATTTCGTTCCAATTCACATTCAAAGTAATATTCGACATGCTAATTACGTTGCCTGTTGCCAAATTGCATTATCTCTTATAATTTCCGAGATATGGACTATCGACATCTTACAATATTGGCTCTGCTTCTAACTTGGGTCAAAATTGTAAAATGGTCTTATGAATTAGCGATTTCGCTCCAACTCACATTCCAAGTAATATTCGGCATGCTAATTACATTGCCGATTGCCAAATTGCATTACCCTCTATTGTTTCCGAGATATGGACTATCGACATCTGACAATATTGGCTCTGCTTCTAACTTGGGCCAGAATTGTAAAATGGTCTTATGAATTAGCGATTTCGTTCCAATTCAGATTCCAAGTAATATTCGGCATGCTAATTACGTTGCCGATTGCCAAATTGCATTATCTCATATAGTTTCCGAGATATGGACTATCGACATCTTACAATATTGGCTGTGCTTCTAACTTGGGCCAAAATTGTAAAATGGCCTTATGAATTAGCGATTTCGCTCCAATTCACATTCCAAGTAATATTCGGCATGCTAATTACATTGCCGATTGCCAAATTGCATTACCCTTTATTGTTTCCGAGATATGGACTATCGACATCTGACAATATTGGCTTTGCTTCTAACTTGGGCCAGAATTGTAAAATGGTCTTACGAATTAGCGATTTCGTTCCAATTCACATTCCAAGTATTATTCGGCATGCTAATTACATTGCCGGTTGCCAAATTGCATTATCTCCTATAGTTTCCAAGATATGGTCTATCGACATCTTACAATATTGGCTGTGCTTCTAACTTGGGCCAAAATTGTAAAATGGTCTTATGAATTAACGATTTCGTTCCAATTCACATTCCAAGTATTATTCGGCATGCTAATTACATTGCCGGTTGCCAAATTGCATTATCTCCTATAGTTTCCAAGATATGGTCTATCGACATCTTACAATATTGGCTGTGCTTCTAACTTGTGCCAAAATTGTAAAATGGCCTTATGAATTAGCGATTTCGTTCCAATTCACATTCAAAGTAATATTCGACATGCTAATTACGTTGCCTGTTGCCAAATTGCATTATCTCTTATAGTTTCCGAGATATGGACTATCGACATCTTACAATATTGGCTCTGCTTCTAACTTGGGTCAAAATTGTAAAATGGTCTTATGAATTAGCGATTTCGCTCCAATTCACTTTCCAAGTAATATTCGGCATGCCAATTACATTGCCGATTGCCAAATTGCATTATCTCTTATAGTTTCCGGGATATGGTTTATCGACATCTGACAATATTGGCTCTGCTTCTTACTTGGGCCAGAATTGTAAAATGGTCTTATGAAATAGCGATTTCGTTCCAATTCACATTCCAAGTAATATTCGGCATGGTAATTATATTGCCGATTGCCAAATTGCATTATCTCTTATAGTTTGCGGGATATGGGAATCGAAATTTTACACCTTAGGGTCTGTTTCTAAGTTGGGTCAAAAATGTAAAATGGTCTTATGAATTAGCGATATCGTTCCAATTCACATTCCAAGTAATACTCGACATGCTAATTACATTGCCGATTGCCAAATTGCATTATCTCTTATAGTTTCCGAGATATGGACTATCGACATCTTACAATATTGGCTCTGCTTCTAACTTGGGTCAAAATTGTAAAATGGTCTTATGAATTAGCGATTTTGCTCCAGTTCACATTCCGAGTAATATTTGGCATGATAATTACGTTGCCGATTGCCAAATTGCATTATCTTTTATAGTTTCCCAGATATGGGCTATCGATATCTTACAATATTGGCTCTGCTTCTAACTTGTGCCAGAATTGTAAAATGGTCTTATGAATTAGCGATTTCGTTCCAATTCACATTCCAAGTAACATTCGGCATGCTAATTACGTTGCCGATTGCCAAATTGCATTATCTCTTATAGTTTCTGAGATATGCGCAATTGAAATTTTACACCTTGGTGTCTGTTTCTAACTGGGGTCAAAATTGTAAAATGGTCTTATGAATTAGCGATTTCATTCCAATTCACATTCCAAGTAATATTCGGCATGCTAATTACGTTGCCGTTTTCCAAATTGCATTATCTCTTATAGTTTCCGAGATATGGGCAATTGAAATTTTACACCTTGGTGTCTGTTTCTAACTGGGGTCAAAATTGTAAAATGGTCTTATGAATTAGCGATTTCGTTCCAATTTACATTCCAAGTAATATTCGGCATGGTAATTACATTGCCGATTGCCAAATTGCATTATCTCTTGTAGTTTCCGAGATATGGGCAATCGAAATTTTACACCTTAGAGTCTGTTTCTAAGTTGGGTCAAAAATGTAAAATGGTCTTATGAATTAGCGATTTCGTTCCAATTCACATTCCAAGTAATACTCGACATGCTAATTACATTGCCGATTGCCAAATTGCATTATCTCTTATAGTTTCCGGGATAGGGATTATCGACATCTGACAATATTGGCTCTGCTTCTTACTTGGGCCAGAATTGTAAAATGGTCTTATGAATTAGCGATTTCGTTCCAATTCACATTCCAAGTAATATTCGGCATGGTAATTACGTTGCCGATTGTCAAATTGCCTTACCACCTATAGTTTCCTAGATATGGTCTATCGACATCTTACAATATTGGCTCTGCTTCTAACTTGGGCCAAAATTGAAAAATGGTCTTATGAATTAGCGATTTCGTTCCAATTCACATTCAAAGTAATATTCGGCATTGCTAATTACATTGCCGATTGCCAAATTGCATTATCTCCTATAGTTTCCAAGATATGGTCTATCGACATCTTACAATATTGGCTCTGTTTCTAACTTGGGCCAAAATTGAAAAATGGTCTTATGAATTAGCGATTTCGTTCCAATTCACATTCAAAGTAATATTCAGCATTGCTAATTAAGTTGCCGATTGCCAAATTGCATTATCTCTTGTAGTTTCCGAGATATGGGCAATCGAAATTTTACACCTTAGAGTCTGTTTCTAACTTGGGTCAAAATTGTAAAATGGTCTTACGAATTAGCGATTTCGCTCCAATTCACATTCCTAGTAATATTCGGCATGCTAATTACATTGCCGATTGCCAAATTGCATTATCCCTTATAGTTTCCGAGATATGGACTATCGACATCTTACAATATTGGCTCTGCTTCTAACTTGGGCCAAAATTGTAAAATGGTCTTATGAATTAGCGATTTCGTTCCAATTCACATTCCAAGTATTATTCGGCATGCTAATTACATTGCCGATTGCCAAATTGCATTATCTCCTATAGTTTCTAAGATATGGTCTATCGACATCTTACAATATTGGCTCTGCTTCTAACTTGGGCCAAAATTGAAAAATGGTCTTATGAATTAGCGATTTCGTTCCAATTCACATTCAAAGTAATATTCGGCATTGCTAATTACGTTGCCGATTGCCAAATTGCATTATCTCTTATAGTTTCCGAGATATGGGCAATCGAAATTTTACACCTTAGTGTCTGTTTCTAACTGGGGTCAAAATTGTTAAATGGTCTTATGAATTAGTGATTTCGTTCCAATTCACATTCCAAGTAATATTCGGCCTGCTAATTACATTGCCGATTGCCAAATTGCATTATCTCTTATAGTTTCCGAGATATGGGCAATCGAAATTTTACACCTTGGTGTCTGTTTCTAACTGGGGCCAAAATTGTAAAATGGTCTTATGAATTAGTGATTTCGTTCCAATTCACATTCCAAGTAATATTCGGCATACTAATTACGTTGCCGATTGCCATAATGCATTATCTTTTATAGTTTCCGAGATATGGGCTATCGACAGCTTACAATATTGGCTCTGCTTCTAACTTGGACCAAAATTGTAAAATGGCCTTATGAATTAGCGATTTCGTTCCAATTCACATTCCAAGTAATATTCGGCATGCTAATTACATTGCCGTTTTCCAAATTGCATTATCTCTTATAGTTTCCGAGATATGGGCAATTGAAATTTTACACCTTGGTGTCTGTTTCTAACTGGGGTCAAAATTGTAAAATGGTCTTATGAATTAGCGATTTCGTTCCAATTCACATTCTAAGTAATATTCGGCATGCTAATTACGTTGCCGTTTTCCAAATTGCATTATATCTTATAGTTTCCGAGATATGGGCAATTGAAATTTTACACCTTGGTGTCTGTTTCTAACTGGGGTCAAAATTGTAAAATGGTCATATGAATTAGTGATTTCGTTCCAATTCACATTCAAAGTAATATTCGGCATGCTAATTACGTTGCCGTTTTTCAAATTGCATTATCTCTTATAGTTTCCGAGATATGGGCAATTGAAATTTTACACCTTAGGGTCTGTTTCTAACTTGGGTCAAAATTGTAAAATGCTCTTATGAATTAGCGATTTCGTTCCAATTCACATTCAAAGTAATATTCGACATGCTAATTACGTTGCCTGTTGCCAAATTGCATTATCTCTTATAGTTTCCGAGATATGGGCAATTGAAATTTTACACCTTGGTGTCTGTTTCTAACTGGGGTCAAAATTGTAAAATGGTCTTATGAATTAGTGATTTCGTTCCAATTCACATTCAAAGTAATATTCGACATGCTAATTACGTTGCCTGTTGCCAAATTGCATTATCTCTTATAGTTTCCGAGATATGGGCAATTGAAATTTTACACCTTGGTGTCTGTTTCTAACTTGGGCCAAAATTGAAAAATGGTCTTATGAATTAGCGATTTCGTTCCAATTCACATTCAAAGTAATATTCGGCATGCTAATTACGTTGCCGTTTTTCAAATTGCATTATCTCTTATAGTTTCCGAGATATGGGCAATTGAAATTTTACACCTTAGGGTCTGTTTCTAACTTGGGTCAAAATTGTAAAATGCTCTTATGAATTAGCGATTTCGTTCCAATTCACATTCAAAGTAATATTCGACATGCTAATTACGTTGCCTGTTGCCAAATTGCATTATCTCTTATAGTTTCCGAGATATGGGCAATTGAAATTTTACACCTTGGTGTCTGTTTCTAACTGGGGTCAAAATTGTAAAATGGTCTTATGAATTAGTGATTTCGTTCCAATTCACATACCAAGTAATATTCGACATGATAATTACATTGCCGATTGCCAAATTGCATTATCTCCTATAGTTTCCAAGATATGGTCTATCGACATCTTACAATATTGGCTCTGCTTCTAACTTGGGCCAAAATTGAAAAATGGTCTTATGAATTAGCGATTTCGTTCCAATTCACATTCAACGTAATATTCGGCATGCTAATTACGTTGCCGTTTTCCAAATTGCATTATCTCTTATAGTTTCCGAGATATGGGCAATTGAAATTTTACACCTTAGGGTCTGTTTCTAAGTTGGGTCAAAAATGTAAAATGGTCTTATGAATTAGCGATATCGTTCCAATTCACATTCCAAGTAATACTCGACATGCTAATTACATTGCCGATTGCCAAATTGCATTATCTCTTATAGTTTCCGGGATATGGTTTATCGACATCTGACAATATTGGCTCTGCTTCTTACTTGGGCCAGAATTGTAAAATGGTCTTATGAAATAGCGATTTCGTTCCAATTCACATTCCAAGTAATATTCGGCATGGTAATTATATTGCCGATTGCCAAATTGCATTATCTCTTATAGTTTGCGGGATAAGGGAATCGAAATTTTACACCTTAGGGTCTGTTTCTAAGTTGGGTCAAAAATGTAAAATGGTCTTATGAATTAGCGATATCGTTCCAATTCACATTCCAAGTAATACTCGACATGCTAATTACATTGCCGATTGCCAAATTACATTATCTCTTATAGTTTCCGGGATATGGTTTATCGACATCTGACAATATTGGCTCTGCTTCTTACTTGGGCCAGAATTGTAAAATGGTCTTATGAAATAGCGATTTCGTTCGAATTCACATTCCAAGTAATATTCGGCATGGTAATTATATTGCCGATTGCCAAATTGCATTATCTCTTATAGTTTGCGGGATATGGGAATCGAAATTTTACACCTAAGTGTCTGTTTCTAACTTGGGTCAAAATTGTAAAATGGTCTTATGAATTAGCGATTTTGCTATAATTCACATTCCAAGTAATATTCGGCATGCTAATTACATTGCCGATTGCCAAATTGCATTACCTCCTATAGTTTCCAAGATATGGTCTATCGACATCTTACAATATTGGCTCTGCTTCTTATTTGGGCCAAAATTGTAAAATGCTCTTATGAATTAGCGATTTCGTTCCAATTCACATTCAAAGTAATATTCGGCATGCTAATTACATTGCCGATTGCCAAATTGCATTACCTCCTATAGTTTCCAAGATATGGTCTATCGACATCTTACAATATTGGCTCTGCTTCTAATTTGGGTCAAAATTGTAAAATGGTCTTATGAATTAGCGATTTCGCTCCAATTCACATTCCAAGTAATATTCGGCATGCTAATTACATTGCCGATTGCCAAATTGCATTATCTCTTATAGTTTCTGAGATAAGCGCAATCGAAATTTTACACCTTAGGGTCTGTTTCTAACTTGAGTCAAAATTGTAAAATGCTCTTATGAATTAGCGATTCCGTTCCAATTCACATTCAAAGTAATATTCGACATGCTAATTACGTTGCCTGTTGCCAAATTGCATTATCTCCTATAGTTTCCGAGATATGGACTATCGAGATCTTACAATATTGGCTCTGCTTCTAATTTGGGTCAAAATTGTAAAATGGTCTTATGAATTAGCGATTTCGCTCCAATTCACATTCCAAGTAATATTCGGCATGCTAATTACATTGCCGATTGCCAAATTGCATTATCTCTTATAGTTTCTGAGATAAGCGCAATTGAAATTTTACACCTTAGGGTCTGTTTCTAACTTGAGTCAAAATTGTAAAATGCTCTTATGAATTAGCGATTCCGTTCCAATTCACATTCAAAGTCATATTCGACATGCTAATTACGTTGCCTGTTGCCAAATTGCATTATCTCTTATAGTTTCCGAGATATGGACTATCGACATCTTACAATATTGGCTCTGCTTCTAACTCGGGCCAAAATTGTAAAATGGTCTTATGAATTAGCGATTTCGTTCCAATTCACATTCCAAGTAATATTCGGCATGTTAATTACGTTGCCGATTGCCAAATTGCATTATCTCTTGTAGTTTCCGAGATATGGGCAATCGAAATTTTACACCTTAGAGTCTGTTTCTAAGTTGGGTCAAGAATGTAAAATGGTCTTATGAATTAGCGATTTCGTTCCAATTCACATTCCAAGTAATACTCGACATGCTAATTACATTGCCGATCGCCAAATTGCATTATCTCATATAGTTTCCGAGATATGGACTATCGACATCTTACAATATTGGCTGTGCTTCTAACTTGGGCCAAAATTGTTAAATGGTCTTATGAATTAGCGATTTTGCTCCAGTTCACATTCCGAGTAATATTTGGCATGATAATTACGTTGCCGATTGCCAAATTGCATTATCTTTTATAGTTTCCCAGATATGGGCTATCGATATCTTACAATATTGGCTCTGCTTCTAACTTGTGCCAGAATTGTAAAATGGTCTTATGAATTAGCGATTTCGTTCCAATTCACATTCCAAGTAACATTCGGCATGCTAATTACGTTGCCGATTGCCAAATTGCATTATCTCTTATAGTTTCTGAGATATGCGCAATCGAAATTTTACACCTTAGGGTCTGTTTCTGACTTGGGTCAAAATTGTAAAATGGTCTTATGAATTAGCGATTTCGTTCCACTTCACATTCATAATTCACATTCCAAGTAATATTCGGCATGCTAATTACGTTGCCGTTTTCCAAATTGCATTATCTCTTATAGTTTCCGAGATAAGGGCAATTGAAATTTTACACCTTGGTGTCTGTTTCTAACTGGGGTCAAAATTGTAAAATGGTCTTATGAATTAGCGATTTCGTTCCAATTTACATTCCAAGTAATATTCGGCATGGTAATTACATTGCCGATTGCCAAATTGCATTATCTCTTGTAGTTTCCGAGATATGGGCAATCGAAATTTTACACCTTAGAGTCTGTTTCTAAGTTGGGTCAAAAATGTAAAATGGTCTTATGAATTAGCGATTTCGTTCCAATTCACATTCCAAGTAATACTCGACATGCTAATTACATTGCCGATTGCCAAATTGCATTATCTCTTATAGTTTCCGGGATATGGTTTATCGACATCTGACAATATTGGCTCTGCTTCTTACTTGGGCCAGAATTGTAAAATGGTCTTATGAAATAGCGATTTCGTTCCAATTCACATTCCAAGTAATATTCGGCATGGTAATTATATTGCCGATTGCCAAATTGCATTATCTCTTATAGTTTGCGGGATATGGGAATCGAAATTTTACACCTAAGTGTCTGTTTCTAACTTGGGTCAAAATTGTAAAATGGTCTTATGAATTAGCGATTTTGCTCCAATTCACATTCCAAGTAATATTCGGCATGCTAATTACATTGCCGATTGCCAAATTGCATTACCTCCTATAGTTTCCAAGATATGGTCTATCGACATCTTACAATATTGGCTCTGCTTCTTATTTGGGCCAAAATTGTAAAATGGTCTTATGAATTAGTGATTTCGTTCCAATTCACATTCCAAGTAATATTCGACATGCTAATTACATTGCCGATTGCCAAATTGCATTATCTCTTATAGTTTCTGAGATATGCGCAATCGAAATTTTACACCTTAGGGTCTGTTTCTAACTTGGGTCAAAATTGTAAAATGCTCTTATGAATTAGCGATTTCGTTCCAATTCACATTCAAAGTAATATTCGACATGCTAATTACGTTGCCTGTTGCCAAATTGCATTATCTCCTATAGTTTCCGAGATATGGACTATCGACATCTTACAATATTGGCTCTGCTTCTAATTTGGGTCAAAATTGTAAAATGGTCTTATGAATTAGCGATTTCGTTCCAATTCACATTCCAAGTAATATTCGGCATGTTAATTACGTTGCCGATTGCCAAATTGCATTATCTCTTGTAGTTTCCGAGATATGGGCAATCGAAATTTTACACCTTAGAGTCTGTTTCTAAGTTGGGTCAAAAATGTAAAATTGTCTTATGAATTAGCGATTTCGTTCCAATTCACATTCCAAGTAATACTCGACATGCTAATTACATTGCCGATCGCCAAATTGCATTATCTCATATAGTTTCCGAGATATGGACTATCGACATCTTACAATATTGGCTGTGCTTCTAACTTGGGCCAAAATTGTTAAATGGTCTTATGAATTAGCGATTTTGCTCCAGTTCACATTCCGAGTAATATTTGGCATGATAATTACGTTGCCGATTGCCAAATTGCATTATCTTTTATAGTTTCCCAGATATGGGCTATCGATATCTTACAATATTGGCTCTGCTTCTAACTTGTGCCAGAATTGTAAAATGGTCTTATGAATTAGCGATTTCGTTCCAATTCACATTCCAAGTAACATTCGGCATGCTAATAACGTTGCCGATTGCCAAATTGCATTATCTCTTATAGTTTCTGAGATATGCGCAATCGAAATTTTACACCTTAGGGTCTGTTTCTAACTTGGGTCAAAATTGTAAAATGCTCTTATGAATTAGCGATTTCGTTCCAATTCACATTCAAAGTAATATTCGACATGCTAATTACGTTGCCTGTTGCCAAATTGCATTATCTCCTATAGTTTCCGAGATATGGACTATCGACATCTTACAATATTGGCTCTGCTTCTAATTTGGGTCAAAATTGTAAAATGGTCTTATGAATTAGCGATTTCGCTCCAATTCACATTCCAAGTAATATTCGGCATGCTAATTACATT
Source organism: Rhynchophorus ferrugineus (assembly GCF_030347505.1). NCBI lineage: Eukaryota > Metazoa > Arthropoda > Insecta > Coleoptera > Curculionidae > Rhynchophorus > Rhynchophorus ferrugineus. The sequence continues at coordinate 962,904 of NW_027472619.1, read as the reverse complement.
GCCGATTGCCAAATTGAATTATCCCTTATAGTTTCCGAGATATGGACTATCGACATCTTACAATATTGGCTCTGCTTCTAATTTGGGTCAAAATTGTAAAATGGTCTTATGAATTAGCGATTTCGCTCCAATTCACATTCCAAGTAATATTCGGCATGCTAATTACATTGCCGATTGCCAAATTGCATTATCTCTTATAGTTTCTGAGATATGCGCAATCGAAATTTTACACCTTAGGGTCTGTTTCTAACTTGAGTCAAAATTGTAAAATGCTCTTATGAATTAGCGATTTCGTTCCAATTCACATTCAAAGTAATATTCGACATGCTAATTACGTTGCCTGTTGCCAAATTGCATTATCTCTCATAGTTTCCGAGATATGGACTATCCACATCTTACAATATTGGCTCTGCTTCTAACTCGGGCCAAAATTGTAAAATGGTCTTATGAATTAGCGATTTCGTTCCAATTCACATTCCAAGTAATATTCGGCATGTTAATTACGTTGCCGATTGCCAAATTGCATTATCTCTTGTAGTTTCCGAGATATGGGCAATCGAAATTTTACACCTTAGAGTCTGTTTCTAAGTTGGGTCAAAAATGTAAAATGGTCTTATGAATTAGCGATTTCGTTCCAATTCACATTCCAAGTAATACTCGACATGCTAATTACATTGCCGATCGCCAAATTGCATTATCTCATATAGTTTCCGAGATATGGACTATCGACATCTTACAATATTGGCTGTGCTTCTAACTTGGGCCAAAATTGTTAAATGGTCTTATGAATTAGCGATTTTGCTCCAGTTCACATTCCGAGTAATATTTGGCATGATAATTACGTTGCCGATTGCCAAATTGCATTATCTTTTATAGTTTCCCAGATATGGGCTATCGATATCTTACAATATTGGCTCTGCTTCTAACTTGTGCCAGAACTGTAAAATGGTCTTATGAATTAGCGATTTCGTTCCAATTCACATTCCAAGTAACATTCGGCATGCTAATAACGTTGCCGATTGCCAAATTGCATTATCTCTTATAGTTTCTGAGATATGCGCAATCGAAATTTTACACCTTAGGGTCTGTTTCTAACTTGGGTCAAAATTGTAAAATGCTCTTATGATTTAGCGATTTCGTTCCAATTCACATTCAAAGTAATATTCGACATGCTAATTACGTTGCCTGTTGCTAAATTGCATTATCTCCTATAGTTTCCGAGATATGGACTATCGACATCTTACAATATTGGCTCTGCTTCTAATTTGGGTCAAAATTGTAAAATGGTCTTATGAATTAGCGATTTCGCTCCAATTCACATTCCAAGTAATATTCGGCATGCTAATTACATTGCCGATTGCCAAATTGAATTATCCCTTATAGTTTCCGAGATATGGACTATCGACATCTGACATTATTGGTTCTGCTTGTTACTTGGGCCAGAATTGTAAAAGGGTCTTATGAATTAGCGATTTCGCTCCAATTCACATTCCAAGTAATATTCGGCATGCTAATTACGTTGCCGATTGCCACATTGCATTATCTCATATAGTTTCCGAGATATGGACTATCGACATCTTACAATATTGGCTGTGCTTCTAACTTGGGACAAAATTGTAAAATGGTCTTATGAATAAGCGATTTCGTTCCAATTCACATTCCAAGTATTATTCGGCATGCTAATTACTTTGCCGATTGCCAAATTGCATTATCTCCTATATTTTCCAAGATATGGTCTATCGACATCTTACAATATTGGCTCTGCTTCTAACTTGGGCCAAAATTGTAAAATGGCCTTATGAATTAGCGATTTCGTTCCAATTCACATTCCATGTAATATTCGGCATGCTAATTACATTGCCGATTGCCAAATTGCTTTATCTCATATAGTTTCCGAGATATGGACTATCGACATCTTATAATATTGGCTGTGCTTCTAACTTGGGCCAAAATTGTAAAATGGTCTTATGAATTAGCGATTTCGTTCCAATTAATATTCCAAGTAACATTCGGCATGCTAATTGCGTTACCGATTGCCAAATTGCATTATCACTTATAGTTTCCGAGATATGGGCAATCGAAATTTTACACCTTAGAGTCTGTTTCTAATATGGGTCAAAATTGTAAAATGGTCTTACGAATTAGCGATTTCGCTCCAATTCACATTCCAAGTAATATTCGGCATTCTAATTACACTGCCGATTGCCAAATTGCATTACCTCCTATAGTTTCCAAGATATGGTCTATCGACATCTTACAATATTGGCTCTGCTTTTAATTTGGGCCAAAATTGTAAAATGCTCTTATGAATTAGCGATTTCGTTCCAATTCACATTCAAAGTAATATTCGGCATGCTAATTACGTTGCTTATTGCCAAATTGCATTATCTCTTATAGTTTCCGAGATATGGACTATCGACATCTTACAATATTGGCTCTGCTTCTAACTTGGGCCAAAATTGTAAAATGGTCTTATGAATTAGCGATTTCGCTCCAATTCACATTCCAAGTAATATTCGGCATGCTAATTACATTGCCGATTGCCAAATTGCATTATCTCTTATAGTTTCTGAGATATGCGCAATCGAAATTTTACACCTTAGGGTCTGTTTCTAACTTGAGTCAAAATTGTAAAATGCTCTTATGAATTAGCGATTTCGTTCCAATTCACATTCAAAGTAATATTCGACATGCTAATTACGTTGCCTGTTGCCAAATTGCATTATCTCTTATAGTTTCCGAGATATGGACTATCCACATCTTACAATATTGGCTCTACTTCTAACTCGGGCCAAAATTGTAAAATGGTCTTATGAATTAGCGATTTCGTTCCAATTCACATTCCAAGTAATATTCGGCATGTTAATTACGTTGCCGATTGCCAAATTGCATTATCTCTTGTAGTTTCCGAGATATGGGCAATCGAAATTTTACACCTTAGAGTCTGTTTCTAAGTTGGGTCAAAAATGTAAAATGGTCTTATGAATTAGCGATTTCGTTCCAATTCACATTCCAAGTAATACTCGACATGCTAATTACATTGCCGATCGCCAAATTGCATTATCTCATATAGTTTCCGAGATATGGACTATCGACATCTTACAATATTGGCTGTGCTTCTAACTTGGGCCAAAATTGTTAAATGGTCTTATGAATTAGCGATTTTGCTCCAGTTCACATTCCGAGTAATATTTGGCATGATAATTACGTTGCCGATTGCCAAATTGCATTATCTTTTATAGTTTCCCAGATATGGGCTATCGATATCTTACAATATTGGCTCTGCTTCTAACTTGTGCCAGAACTGTAAAATGGTCTTATGAATTAGCGATTTCGTTCCAATTCACATTCCAAGTAACATTCGGCATGCTAATAACGTTGCCGATTGCCAAATTGCATTATCTCTTATAGTTTCTGAGATATGCGCAATCGAAATTTTACACCTTAGGGTCTGTTTCTAACTTGGGTCAAAATTGTAAAATGCTCTTATGAATTAGCGATTTCGTTCCAATTCACATTCAAAGTAATATTCGACATGCTAATTACGTTGCCTGTTGCCAAATTGCATTATCTCCTATAGTTTCCGAGATATGGACTATCGACATCTTACAATATTGGCTCTGCTTCTAATTTGGGTCAAAATTGTAAAATGGTCTTATGAATTAGCGATTTCGCTCCAATTCACATTCCAAGTAATATTCGGCATGCTAATTACATTGCCGATTGCCAAATTGAATTATCCCTTATAGTTTCCGAGATATGGACTATCGACATCTGACATTATTGGTTCTGCTTGTTACTTGGGCCAGAATTGTAAAAGGGTCTTATGAATTAGCGATTTCGCTCCAATTCACATTCCAAGTAATATTCGGCATGCTAATTACGTTGCCGATTGCCACATTGCATTATCTCATATAGTTTCCGAGATATGGACTATCGACATCTTACAATATTGGCTGTGCTTCTAACTTGGGACAAAATTGTAAAATGGTCTTATGAATAAGCGATTTCGTTCCAATTCACATTCCAAGTATTATTCGGCATGCTAATTACTTTGCCGATTGCCAAATTGCATTATCTCCTATATTTTCCAAGATATGGTCTATCGACATCTTACAATATTGGCTCTGCTTCTAACTTGGGCCAAAATTGTAAAATGGCCTTATGAATTAGCGATTTCGTTCCAATTCACATTCCATGTAATATTCGGCATGCTAATTACATTGCCGATTGCCAAATTGCTTTATCTCATATAGTTTCCGAGATATGGACTATCGACATCTTATAATATTGGCTGTGCTTCTAACTTGGGCCAAAATTGTAAAATGGTCTTATGAATTAGCGATTTCGTTCCAATTAATATTCCAAGTAACATTCGGCATGCTAATTGCGTTACCGATTGCCAAATTGCATTATCACTTATAGTTTCCGAGATATGGGCAATCGAAATTTTACACCTTAGAGTCTGTTTCTAATATGGGTCAAAATTGTAAAATGGTCTTACGAATTAGCGATCTCGCTCCAATTCACATTCCAAGTAATATTCGGCATGCTAATTACACTGCCGATTGCCAAATTGCATTACCTCCTATAGTTTCCAAGATATGGTCTATCGACATCTTACAATATTGGCTCTGCTTTTAATTTGGGCCAAAATTGTAAAATGCTCTTATGAATTAGCGATTTCGTTCCAATTCACATTCAAAGTAATATTCGGCATGCTAATTACGTTGCTTATTGCCAAATTGCATTATCTCTTATAGTTTCCGAGATATGGACTATCAACATCTTACAATATTGGCTCTGCTTCTAACTTGGGCCAAAATTGTAAAATGGTCTTATGAATTAGCGATTTCGTTCCAATTCACATTCTAAGTAATATTCGGCATGCTAATTACGTTGACGTTTTCCAAATTGCATTATCTCTTATAGTTTCCGAGATATGGGCAATTGAAATTTTACACCTTGGTGTCTGTTTCTAACTGGGGTCAAAATTGTAAAATGGTCTTATGAATTAGTGATGTCGTTCCAATTCACATTCCAAGTAATATTCGACATGCTAATTACATTGCCGATTGCCAAATTGCATTATCTCTTATAGTTTCTGAGATATGCGCAATCGAAATTTTACACCTTAGGGTCTGTTTCTAATTTGGGTCAAAATTGTAAAATGGTCTTATGAATTAGCGATTTCGCTCCAATTCACATTCCAAGTAATATTCGGCATGCTAATTACATTGCCGATTGCCAAATTGCATTATCTCTTATAGTTTCTGAGATATGCGCAATCGAAATTTTTCACCTTAGGGTCTGTTTCTAACTTGAGTCAAAATTGTAAAATGCTCTTATGAATTAGCGATTTCGTTCCAATTCACATTCAAAGTAATATTCGACATGCTAATTACGTTGCCTGTTGCCAAATTGCATTATCTCTTATAGTTTCCGAGATATGGACTATCGACATCTTACAATATTGGCTCTGTTTCTAACTCGGGCCAAAATTGTAAAATGGTCTTATGAATTAGCGATTTCGTTCCAATTCACATTCCAAGTAATATTCGGCATGTTAATTACGTTGCCGATTGCCAAATTGCATTACCTCTTGTAGTTTCCGAGATATGGGCAATCGAAATTTTACACCTTAGAGTCTGTTTCTAAGTTGGGCCAGAATTGTAAAATGGTCTTATGAATTAGCGATTTCGTTTCAATTCACATTCCAAGTAATATTCGGCATGGTAATTATATTGCCGATTGCCAAATTGCATTATCTCTTATAGTTTGCGGGATATGGGAATCGAAATTTTACACTTTAGTGTCTGTTTCTAACTTGGGTCAAAATTGTAAAATGGTCTTATGAATTAGCGATTTCGTTCCACTTCACATTCAAAGTAATATTCGGCATGCTAATTACGTTGCCTGTTGCCAAATTGCATTATCTCCTATAGTTTCCGAGATATGGACTATCGACATCTTACAATATTGGCTCTGCTTCGAACTTGGGTCAAAATTGTAAAATGGTCTTATGAATTAGCGATTTCGCTCCAATTCACACTCCAAGTAATATTCGGCATGCTAATTACATTGCCGATTGCCAAATTGCATTACCCTTTATTGTTTCCGACATATGGACTATCGATATCTTACAATATTGGCTCTGCTTCTAACTTGGGCCAAAATTGTAAAATGGTCTTATGAATTAGCGATTTCGTTCCAATTCACATTCAAAGTAATATTCGGCATGCTAATTACGTTGCCTGTTGCCAAATTGCATTATCTCCTATAGTTTCCGAGATATGGACTATCGACATCTTACAATATTGGCTCTGCTTCTAACTTGGGCCAAAATTGTAAAATGGTCTTATGAATTAGCGATTTCGTTCCAATTCACATTCAAAGTAATATTCGACATGCTAATTACGTTGCCTGTTGCCAAATTGCATTATCTCTTATAGTTTCCGAGATATGGACTATCGACATCTTACAATATTGGCTCTGCTTCGAACTTGGGTCAAAATTGTAAAATGGTCTTATGAATTAGCGATTTCGCTCCAATTCACACTCCAAGTAATATTCGGCATGCTAATTACATTGCCGATTGCCAAATTGCATTACCCTTTATTGTTTCCGACATATGGACTATCGACATCTTACAATATTGGCTCTGCTTCTAACTTGGGCCAAAATTGTAAAATGGTCTTATGAATTAGCGATTTCGTTCCAATTCACATTCAAAGTAATATTCGGCATTGCTAATTACGTTGCCGATTGCCAAATTGCATTATCTCTTGTAGTTTCCGAGATATGGGCAATCGAAATTTTACACCTTAGAGTCTGTTTCTAACTTGGATCAAAGTTGTAAAATGGTCTTATGAATTAGCGATTTCGCTCCAATTCATATTTCAAGTAATATTCGGCATGTTAATTACATTGCCGATTGCCAAATTGCATTATCTCTTATAGTTTCTGAGATATGGACTATCGACATGTTACAATATTGGTTCTGCTTTTAACTTGGGCCAAAATTGTAAAATGGTCTTATGAATTAGCGATTTCGTTCCAATTCACATTCCAAGTAATATTCGGCATGCTAATTACGTTGCCGTTTTCCAAATTGCATTATCTCTTATAGTTTCCGAGATATGGGCAATTGAAATTTTACACCTTGGTGTCTGTTTCTAACTGGGGTCAAAATTGTAAAATGGTCTTATGAATTAGCGATTTCGTTCCAATTCACATTCCAAGTAATATTCGGCATGCTAATTACGTTGCCGTTTTCCAAATTGCATTATCTCTTATAGTTTCCGAGATATGGCAATTGAAATTTTACACCTTGGTGTCTGTTTCTAACTGGGGTCAAAATTGTAAAATGGTCTTATGAATTAGCGATTTCGTTCCAATTTACATTCCAAGTAATATTCGGCATGGTAATTACATTGCCGATTGCCAAATTGCATTATCTCTTGTAGTTTCCGAGATATGGGCAATCGAAATTTTACACCTTAGAGTCTGTTTCTAAGTTGGGTCAAAAATGTAAAATGGTCTTATGAATTAGCGATTTCGTTCCAATTCACATTCCAAGTAATACTCGACATGCTAATTACATTGCCGATTGCCAAATTGCATTATCTCTTATAGTTTCCGGGATAGGGATTATCGACATCTGACAATATTGGCTCTGCTTCTTACTTGGGCCAGAATTGTAAAATGGTCTTATGAATTAGCGATTTCGTTCCAATTCACATTCCAAGTAATATTCGGCATGGTAATTACGTTGCCGATTGCCAAATTGCCTTACCACCTATAGTTTCCTAGATATGGTCTATCGACATCTTACAATATTGGCTCTGCTTCTAACTTGGGCCAAAATTGAAAAATGGTCTTATGAATTAGCGATTTCGTTCCAATTCACATTCAAAGTAATATTCGGCATTGCTAATTACATTGCCGATTGCCAAATTGCATTATCTCCTATAGTTTCCAAGATATGGTCTATCGACATCTTACAATATTGGCTCTGTTTCTAACTTGGGCCAAAATTGAAAAATGGTCTTATGAATTAGCGATTTCGTTCCAATTCACATTCAAAGTAATATTCAGCATTGCTAATTAAGTTGCCGATTGCCAAATTGCATTATCTCTTGTAGTTTCCGAGATATGGGCAATCGAAATTTTACACCTTAGAGTCTGTTTCTAACTTGGGTCAAAATTGTAAAATGGTCTTACGAATTAGCGATTTCGCTCCAATTCACATTCCTAGTAATATTCGGCATGCTAATTACATTGCCGATTGCCAAATTGCATTATCCCTTATAGTTTCCGAGATATGGACTATCGACATCTTACAATATTGGCTCTGCTTCTAACTTGGGCCAAAATTGTAAAATGGTCTTATGAATTAGCGATTTCGTTCCAATTCACATTCCAAGTATTATTCGGCATGCTAATTACATTGCCGATTGCCAAATTGCATTATCTCCTATAGTTTCTAAGATATGGTCTATCGACATCTTACAATATTGGCTCTGCTTCTAACTTGGGCCAAAATTGAAAAATGGTCTTATGAATTAGCGATTTCGTTCCAATTCACATTCAAAGTAATATTCGGCATTGCTAATTACGTTGCCGATTGCCAAATTGCATTATCTCTTATAGTTTCCGAGATATGGGCAATCGAAATTTTACACCTTAGTGTCTGTTTCTAACTGGGGTCAAAATTGTTAAATGGTCTTATGAATTAGTGATTTCGTTCCAATTCACATTCCAAGTAATATTCGGCCTGCTAATTACATTGCCGGTTGCCAAATTGCATTATCTCTTATAGTTTCCGAGATATGGGCAATCGAAATTTTACACCTTGGTGTCTGTTTCTAACTGGGGCCAAAATTGTAAAATGGTCTTATGAATTAGTGATTTCGTTCCAATTCACATTCCAAGTAATATTCGGCATACTAATTACGTTGCCGATTGCCATAATGCATTATCTTTTATAGTTTCCGATATATGGGCTATCGACAGCTTACAATATTGGCTCTGCTTCTAACTTGGACCAAAATTGTAAAATGGCCTTATGAATTAGCGATTTCGTTCCAATTCACATTCCAAGTAATATTCGGCATGCTAATTACATTGCCGTTTTCCAAATTGCATTATCTCTTATAGTTTCCGAGATATGGGCAATTGAAATTTTACACCTTGGTGTCTGTTTCTAACTGGGGTCAAAATTGTAAAATGGTCTTATGAATTAGCGATTTCGTTCCAATTCACATTCTAAGTAATATTCGGCATGCTAATAACGTTGCCGTTTTCCAAATTGCATTATATCTTATAGTTTCCGAGATATGGGCAATTGAAATTTTACACCTTGGTGTCTGTTTCTAACTGGGGTCAAAATTGTAAAATGGTCATATGAATTAGTGATTTCGTTCCAATTCACTTTCCAAGTAATATTCGACATGCTAATTACATTGCCGATTGCCAAATTGCATTATCTCCTATAGTTTCCAAGATACGGTCTATCGACATCTTACAATATTGGCTCTGCTTCTAACTTGGGCCAAAATTGAAAAATGGTCTTATGAATTAGCGATTTCGTTCCAATTCACATTCAAAGTAATATTCGGCATGCTAATTACGTTGCCGTTTTTCAAATTGCATTATCTCTTATAGTTTCCGAGATATGGGCAATTGAAATTTTACACCTTGGTGTCTGTTTCTAACTGGGGTCAAAATTGTAAAATGGTCTTATGAATTAGTGATTTCGTTCCAATTCACATTCCAAGTAATATTCGACATGCTAATTACATTGCCTGTTGCCAAATTGCATTATCTCTTATAGTTTCTGAGATATGGGCAATTGAAATTTTACACCTTGGTGTCTGTTTCTAACTGGGGTCAAAATTGTAAAATGGTCTTATGAATTAGTGATTTCGTTTCAATTCACATTCCAAGTAATATTCGACATGATAATTACATTGCCGATTGCCAAATTGCATTATCTCCTATAGTTTCCAAGATATGGTCTATCGACATCTTACAATATTGGCTCTGCTTCTAACTTGGACCAAAATTGAAAAATGGTCTTATGAATTAGCGATTTCGTTCCAATTCACATACAACGTAATATTCGGCATGCTAATTACGTTGCCGTTTTCCAAATTGCATTATCTCTTATAGTTTCCGAGATATGGGCAATTGAAATTTTACACCTTAGAGTCTGTTTCTAAGTTGGGTCAAAAATGTAAAATGGTCTTATGAATTAGCGATATCGTTCCAATTCACATTCCAAGTAATACTCGACATGCTAATTACATTGCCGATTGCCAAATTACATTATCTCTTATAGTTTCCGGGATATGGATTATCGACATCTGACAATATTGGCTCTGCTTCTTACTTGGGCCAGAATTGTAAAATGGTCTTATGAATTAGCGATTTCGTTCCAATTCACATTCCAAGTAATATTCGGCATGGTAATTATATTGCCGATTGCCAAATTGCATTATCTCTTATAGTTTGTGGGATATGGGAATCGAAATTTTACACCTTAGTGTCTGTTTCTAACTTGGGTCAAAATTGTAAAATGGTCTTATGAATAAGCGATTTTGCTCCAATTCACATTCCAAGTAATATTCGGCATGCTAATTACATTGCCGATTGCCAAATTGCATTACCTCCTATAGTTTCCAAGATATGGTCTATCGACATCTTACAATATTGGCTCTGCTTCTTATTTGGGCCAAAATTGTAAAATGCTCTTATGAATTAGCGATTTCGTTCCAATTCACATTCTAAGTAATATTCGGCATGCTAATTACGTTGCCGTTTTCCAAATTGCATTATCTCTTATAGTTTCCGAGATATTGGGCAATTGAAATTTTACACCTTGGTGTCTGTTTCTAACTTGGGTCAAAATTGTAAAATGCTCTTATGAATTAGCGATTTCGTTCCAATTCACATTCAAAGTAATATTCGACATGCTAATTACGTTGCATGTTGCCAAATTGCATTATCTCTTATAATTTCCGAGATATGGACTATCGACATCTTACAATATTGGCTCTGCTTCTAACTTGGGTCAAAATTGTAAAATGGTCTTATGAATTAGCGATTTCGCTCCAACTCACATTCCAAGTAATATTCGGCATGCTAATTACATTGCCGATTGCCAAATTGCATTACCCTCTATTGTTTCCGAGATATGGACTATCGACATCTGACAATATTGGCTCTGCTTCTAACTTGGGCCAGAATTGTAAAATGGTCTTATGAATTAGCGATTTCGTTCCAATTCAGATTCCAAGTAATATTCGGCATGCTAATTACGTTGCCGATTGCCAAATTGCATTATCTCATATAGTTTCCGAGATATGGACTATCGACATCTTACAATATTGGCTGTGCTTCTAACTTGGGCCAAAATTGTAAAATGGCCTTATGAATTAGCGATTTCGCTCCAATTCACATTCCAAGTAATATTCGGCATGCTAATTACATTGCCGATTGCCAAATTGCATTACCCTTTATTGTTTCCGAGATATGGACTATCGACATCTGACAATATTGGCTTTGCTTCTAACTTGGGCCAGAATTGTAAAATGGTCTTACGAATTAGCGATTTCGTTCCAATTCACATTCCAAGTATTATTCGGCATGCTAATTACATTGCCGGTTGCCAAATTGCATTATCTCCTATAGTTTCCAAGATATGGTCTATCGACATCTTACAATATTGGCTGTGCTTCTAACTTGGGCCAAAATTGTAAAATGGTCTTATGAATTAACGATTTCGTTCCAATTCACATTCCAAGTATTATTCGGCATGCTAATTACATTGCCGGTTGCCAAATTGCATTATCTCCTATAGTTTCCAAGATATGGTCTATCGACATCTTACAATATTGGCTGTGCTTCTAACTTGTGCCAAAATTGTAAAATGGCCTTATGAATTAGCGATTTCGTTCCAATTCACATTCAAAGTAATATTCGACATGCTAATTACGTTGCCTGTTGCCAAATTGCATTATCTCTTATAGTTTCCGAGATATGGACTATCGACATCTTACAATATTGGCTCTGCTTCTAACTTGGGTCAAATTTGTAAAATGGTCTTATGAATTAGCGATTTCGCTCCAATTCACATTCCAAGTAATATTCGGCATGCCAATTACATTGCCGATTGCCAAATTGCATTATCTCTTATAGTTTCCGGGATATGGTTTATCGACATCTGACAATATTGGCTCTGCTTCTTACTTGGGCCAGAATTGTAAAATGGTCTTATGAAATAGCGATTTCGTTCCAATTCACATTCCAAGTAATATTCGGCATGGTAATTATATTGCCGATTGCCAAATTGCATTATCTCTTATAGTTTGCGGGATATGGGAATCGAAATTTTACACCTTAGGGTCTGTTTCTAAGTTGGGTCAAAAATGTAAAATGGTCTTATGAATTAGCGATATCGTTCCAATTCACATTCCAAGTAATACTCGACATGCTAATTACATTGCCGATTGCCAAATTACATTATCTCTTATAGTTTCCGGGATATGGTTTATCGACATCTGACAATATTGGCTCTGCTTCTTACTTGGGCCAGAATTGTAAAATGGTCTTATGAAATAGCGATTTCGTTCCAATTCACATTCCAAGTAATATTCGGCATGGTAATTATATTGCCGATTGCCAAATTGCATTATCTCTTATAGTTTGCGGGATATGGGAATCGAAATTTTACACCTTAGGGTCTGTTTCTAAGTTGGGTCAAAAATGTAAAATGGTCTTATGAATTAGCGATATCGTTCCAATTCACATTCCAAGTAATACTCGACATGCTAGTTACATTGCCGATTGCCAAATTGCATTATCTCTTATAGTTTCCGGGATATGGTTTATCGACATCTGACAATATTGGCTCTGCTTCTTACTTGGGCCAGAATTGTAAAATGGTCTTATGAAATAGCGATTTCGTTCCAATTCACATTCCAAGTAATATTCGGCATGGTAATTATATTGCCGATTGCCAAATTGCATTATCTCTTATAGTTTGCGGGATATGGGAATCGAAATTTTACACCTTAGGGTCTGTTTCTAAGTTGGGTCAAAAATGTAAAATGGTCTTATGAATTAGCGATATCGTTCCAATTCACATTCCAAGTAATACTCGACATGCTAATTACATTGCCGATTGCCAAATTACATTATCTCTTATAGTTTCCGGGATATGGTTTATCGACATCTGACAATATTGGCTCTGCTTCTTAGTTGGGCCAGAATTGTAAAATGGTCTTATGAAATAGCGATTTCGTTCCAATTCACATTCCAAGTAATATTCGGCATGGTAATTATATTGCCGATTGCCAAATTGCATTATCTCTTATAGTTTGCGGGATATGGGAATCGAAATTTTACACCTAAGTGTCTGTTTCTAACTTGGGTCAAAATTGTAAAATGGTCTTATGAATTAGCGATTTTGCTCCAATTCACATTCCAAGTAATATTCGGCATGCTAATTACATTGCCGATTGCCAAATTGCATTACCTCCTATAGTTTCCAAGATATGGTCTATCGACATCTTACAATATTGGCTCTGCTTCTTATTTGGGCCAAAATTGTAAAATGCTCTTATGAATTAGCGATTTCGTTCCAATTCACATTCAAAGTAATATTCGGCATGCTAATTACATTGCCGATTGCCAAATTGCATTACCTCCTATAGTTTCCAAGATATGGTCTATCGACATCTTACAATATTGGCTCTGCTTCTTATTTGGGTCAAAATTGTAAAATGGTCTTATGAATTAGTGATTTCGTTCCTATTCACATTCCAAGTAATATTCGACATGCTAATTACGTTGCCTGTTGCCAAATTGCATTACCTCCTATAGTTTCCGAGATATGGACTATCGACATCTTACAATATTGGCTCTGCTTCTAATTTGGGTCAAAATTGTAAAATGGTCTTATGAATTAGCGATTTCGCTCCAATTCACACTCCAAGTAATATTCGGCATGCTAATTACATTGCCGATTGCCAAATTGCATTATCTCTTATAGTTTATGAGATATGCGCAATCGAAATTTTACACCTTAGGGTCTGTTTCTAACTTGGGTCAAAATTGTAAAATGCTCTTATGAATTAGCGATTTCGTTCCAATTCACATTCAAAGTAATATTCGACATGCTAATTACGTTGCCTGTTGCCAAATTGCATTACCTCCTATAGTTTCCGAGATATGGACTATCGACATCTTACAATATTGGCTCTGCTTCTAATTTGGGTCAAAATTGTAAAATGGTCTTATGAATTAGCGATTTCGCTCCAATTCACACTCCAAGTAATATTCGGCATGCTAATTACATTGCCGATTGCCAAATTGCATTATCTCTTATAGTTTCTGAGATAAGCGCAATCGAAATTTTACACCTTAGGGTCTGTTTCTAACTTGAGTCAAAATTGTAAAATGCTCTTATGAATTAGCGATTCCGTTCCAATTCACATTCAAAGTAATATTCGACATGCTAATTACGTTGCCTGTTGCCAAATTGCATTATCTCTTATAGTTTCCGAGATATGGACTATCGACATCTTACAATATTGGCTCTGCTTCTAACTCGGGCCAAAATTGTAAAATGGTCTTATGAATTAGCGATTTCGTTCCAATTCACATTCCAAGTAATATTCGGCATGTTAATTACGTTGCCGATTGCCAAATTGCATTATCTCTTGTAGTTTCCGAGATATGGGCAATCGAAATTTTACACCTTAGAGTCTGTTTCTAAGTTGGGTCAAAAATGTAAAATGGTCTTATGAATTAGCGATTTCGTTCCAATTCACATTCCAAGTAATACACGACATGCTAATTACATTGCCGATCGCCAAATTGCATTATCTCATATAGTTTCCGAGATATGGACTATCGACATCTTACAATATTGGCTGTGCTTCTAACTTGGGCCAAAATTGTTAAATGGTCTTATGAATTAGCGATTTTGCTCCAGTTCACATTCCGAGTAATATTTGGCATGATAATTACGTTGCCGATTGCCAAATTGCATTATCTTTTATAGTTTCCCAGATATGGGCTATCGATATCTTACAATATTGGCTCTGCTTCTAACTTGTGCCAGAATTGTAAAATGGTCTTATGAATTAGCGATTTCGTTCCAATTCACATTCCAAGTAACATTCGGCATGCTAATTACGTTGCCGATTGCCAAATTGCATTATCTCTTATAGTTTCTGAGATATGCGCAATCGAAATTTTACACCTTAGGGTCTGTTTCTAACTTGGGTCAAAATTGTAAAATGGTCTTATGAATTAGCGATTTCGTTCCAATTCACATTCCAAGTAATATTCGGCATGCTAATTACGTTGCCGTTTTCCAAATTGCATTATCTCTTATAGTTTCCGAGATATGGGCAATTGAAATTTTACACCTTGGTGTCTGTTTCTAACTGGGGTCAAAATTGTAAAATGGTCTTATGAATTAGCGATTTCGTTCCAATTTATATTCCAAGTAATATTCGGCATGGTAATTACATTGCCGATTGCCAAATTGCATTATCTCTTGTAGTTTCCGAGATATGGGCAATCGAAATTTTACACCTTAGAGTCTGTTTCTAAGTTGGGTCAAAAATGTAAAATGGTCTTATGAATTAGCGATTTCGTTCCAATTTACATTCCAAGTAATACTCGACATGCTAATTACATTGCCGATTGCCAAATTGCATTATCTCTTATAGTTTCCGGGATAGGGATTATCGACATCTGACAATATTGGCTCTGCTTCTTACTTGGGCCAGAATTGTAAAATGGTCTTATGAATTAGCGATTTCGTTCCAATTCACATTCCAAGTAATATTCGGCATGGTAATTACGTTGCCGATTGAAAAATTGCCTTACCACCTATAGTTTCCTAGATATGGTCTATCGACATCTTACAATATTGGCTCTGCTTCTAACTTGGGCCAAAATTGAAAAATGGTCTTATGAATTAGCGATTTCGTTCCAATTCACATTCAAAGTAATATTCGGCATTGCTAATTACATTGCCGATTGCCAAATTGCATTATCTCCTATAGTTTCCAAGATATGGTCTATCGACATCTTACAATATTGGCTCTGTTTCTAACTTGGGCCAAAATTGAAAAATGGTCTTATGAATTAGCGATTTCGTTCCAATTCACATTCAAAGTAATATTCAGCATTGCTAATTAAGTTGCCGATTGCCAAATTGCATTATCTCTTGTAGTTTCCGAGATATGGGCAATCGAAATTTTACACCTTAGAGTCTGTTTCTAACTTGGGTCAAAATTGTAAAATGGTCTTACGAATTAGCGATTTCGCTCCAATTCACATTCCTAGTAATATTCGGCATGCTAATTACATTGCCGATTGCCAAATTGCATTATCCCTTATAGTTTCCGAGATATGGACTATCGACATCTTACAATATTGGCTCTGCTTCTAACTTGGGCCAAAATTGTAAAATGGTCTTATGAATTAGCGATTTCGTTCCAATTCACATTCCAAGTATTATTCGGCATGCTAATTACATTGCCGATTGCCAAATTGCATTATCTCTTATAGTTTGTGGGATATGGGAATCGAAATTTTACACCTTAGTGTCTGTTTCTAACTTGGGTCAAAATTGTAAAATGGTCTTATGAATAAGCGATTTTGCTCCAATTCACATTCCAAGTAATATTCGGCATGCTAATTACATTGCCGATTGCCAAATTGCATTACCTCCTATAGTTTCCAAGATATGGTCTATCGACATCTTACAATATTGGCTCTGCTTCTAACTTGGGCCAAAATTGTAAAATGGTCTTATGAATTAGCGATTTCGTTCCAATTCACATTCAAAGTAATATTCGGCATGGTAATTATATTGCCGATTGCCAAATTGCATTATCTCTTATAGTTTGCGGGATATGGGAATCGAAATTTTACACCTTAGGGTCTGTTTCTAAGTTGGGTCAAAAATGTAAAATGGTCTTATGAATTAGCGATATCGTTCCAATTCACATTCCAAGTAATACTCGACATGCTAGTTACATTGCCGATTGCCAAATTGCATTATCTCTTATAGTTTCCGGGATATGGTTTATCGACATCTGACAATATTGGCTCTGCTTCTTACTTGGGCCAGAATTGTAAAATGGTCTTATGAAATAGCGATTTCGTTCCAATTCACATTCCAAGTAATATTCGGCATGGTAATTATATTGCCGATTGCCAAATTGCATTATCTCTTATAGTTTGCGGGATATGGGAATCGAAATTTTACACCTTAGGGTCTGTTTCTAAGTTGGGTCAAAAATGTAAAATGGTCTTATGAATTAGCGATATCGTTCCAATTCACATTCCAAGTAATACTCGACATGCTAATTACATTGCCGATTGCCAAATTACATTATCTCTTATAGTTTCCGGGATATGGTTTATCGACATCTGACAATATTGGCTCTGCTTCTTAGTTGGGCCAGAATTGTAAAATGGTCTTATGAAATAGCGATTTCGTTCCAATTCACATTCCAAGTAATATTCGGCATGGTAATTATATTGCCGATTGCCAAATTGCATTATCTCTTATAGTTTGCGGGATATGGGAATCGAAATTTTACACCTAAGTGTCTGTTTCTAACTTGGGTCAAAATTGTAAAATGGTCTTATGAATTAGCGATTTTGCTCCAATTCACATTCCAAGTAATATTCGGCATGCTAATTACATTGCCGATTGCCAAATTGCATTACCTCCTATAGTTTCCAAGATATGGTCTATCGACATCTTACAATATTGGCTCTGCTTCTTATTTGGGCCAAAATTGTAAAATGCTCTTATGAATTAGCGATTTCGTTCCAATTCACATTCAAAGTAATATTCGGCATGCTAATTACATTGCCGATTGCCAAATTGCATTACCTCCTATAGTTTCCAAGATATGGTCTATCGACATCTTACAATATTGGCTCTGCTTCTTATTTGGGTCAAAATTGTAAAATGGTCTTATGAATTAGTGATTTCGTTCCAATTCACATTCCAAGTAATATTCGACATGCTAATTACATTGCCGATTGCCAAATTGCATTATCTCTTATAGTTTATGAGATATGCGCAATCGAAATTTTACACCTTAGGGTCTGTTTCTAACTTGGGTCAAAATTGTAAAATGCTCTTATGAATTAGCGATTTCGTTCCAATTCACATTCAAAGTAATATTCGACATGCTAATTACGTTGCCTGTTGCCAAATTGCATTACCTCCTATAGTTTCCGAGATATGGACTATCGACATCTTACAATATTGGCTCTGCTTCTAATTTGGGTCAAAATTGTAAAATGGTCTTATGAATTAGCGATTTCGCTCCAATTCACACTCCAAGTAATATTCGGCATGCTAATTACATTGCCGATTGCCAAATTGCATTATCTCTTATAGTTTCTGAGATAAGCGCAATCGAAATTTTACACCTTAGGGTCTGTTTCTAACTTGAGTCAAAATTGTAAAATGCTCTTATGAATTAGCGATTCCGTTCCAATTCACATTCAAAGTAATATTCGACATGCTAATTACGTTGCCTGTTGCCAAATTGCATTATCTCTTATAGTTTCCGAGATATGGACTATCGACATCTTACAATATTGGCTCTGCTTCTAACTCGGGCCAAAATTGTAAAATGGTCTTATGAATTAGCGATTTCGTTCCAATTCACATTCCAAGTAATATTCGGCATGTTAATTACGTTGCCGATTGCCAAATTGCATTATCTCTTGTAGTTTCCGAGATATGGGCAATCGAAATTTTACACCTTAGAGTCTGTTTCTAAGTTGGGTCAAAAATGTAAAATGGTCTTATGAATTAGCGATTTCGTTCCAATTCACATTCCAAGTAATACACGACATGCTAATTACATTGCCGATCGCCAAATTGCATTATCTCATATAGTTTCCGAGATATGGACTATCGACATCTTACAATATTGGCTGTGCTTCTAACTTGGGCCAAAATTGTTAAATGGTCTTATGAATTAGCGATTTTGCTCCAGTTCACATTCCGAGTAATATTTGGCATGATAATTACGTTGCCGATTGCCAAATTGCATTATCTTTTATAGTTTCCCAGATATGGGCTATCGATATCTTACAATATTGGCTCTGCTTCTAACTTGTGCCAGAATTGTAAAATGGTCTTATGAATTAGCGATTTCGTTCCAATTCACATTCCAAGTAACATTCGGCATGCTAATTACGTTGCCGATTGCCAAATTGCATTATCTCTTATAGTTTCTGAGATATGCGCAATCGAAATTTTACACCTTAGGGTCTGTTTCTAACTTGGGTCAAAATTGTAAAATGGTCTTATGAATTAGCGATTTCGTTCCAATTCACATTCCAAGTAATATTCGGCATGCTAATTACGTTGCCGTTTTCCAAATTGCATTATCTCTTATAGTTTCCGAGATATGGGCAATTGAAATTTTACACCTTGGTGTCTGTTTCTAACTGGGGTCAAAATTGTAAAATGGTCTTATGAATTAGCGATTTCGTTCCAATTAACATTCCAAGTAATATTCGGCATGGTAATTACATTGCCGATTGCCAAATTGCATTATCTCTTGAAGTTTCCGAGATATGGGCAATCGAAATTTTACACCTTAGAGTCTGTTTCTAAGTTGGGTCAAAAATGTAAAATGGTCTTATGAATTAGCGATTTCGTTCCAATTTACATTCCAAGTAATACTCGACATGCTAATTACATTGCCGATTGCCAAATTGCATTATCTCTTATAGTTTCCGGGATAGGGATTATCGACATCTGACAATATTGGCTCTGCTTCTTACTTGGGCCAGAATTGTAAAATGGTCTTATGAATTAGCGATTTCGTTCCAATTCACATTCCAAGTAATATTCGGCATGGTAATTACGTTGCCGATTGAAAAATTGCCTTACCACCTATAGTTTCCTAGATATGGTCTATCGACATCTTACAATATTGGCTCTGCTTCTAACTTGGGCCAAAATTGAAAAATGGTCTTATGAATTAGCGATTTCGTTCCAATTCACATTCAAAGTAATATTCGGCATTGCTAATTACATTGCCGATTGCCAAATTGCATTATCTCCTATAGTTTCCAAGATATGGTCTATCGACATCTTACAATATTGGCTCTGTTTCTAACTTGGGCCAAAATTGAAAAATGGTCTTATGAATTAGCGATTTCGTTCCAATTCACATTCAAAGTAATATTCAGCATTGCTAATTAAGTTGCCGATTGCCAAATTGCATTATCTCTTGTAGTTTCCGAGATATGGGCAATCGAAATTTTACACCTTAGAGTCTGTTTCTAACTTGGGTCAAAATTGTAAAATGGTCTTACGAATTAGCGATTTCGCTCCAATTCACATTCCTAGTAATATTCGGCATGCTAATTACATTGCCGATTGCCAAATTGCATTATCCCTTATAGTTTCCGAGATATGGACTATCGACATCTTACAATATTGGCTCTGCTTCTAACTTGGGCCAAAATTGTAAAATGGTCTTATGAATTAGCGATTTCGTTCCAATTCACATTCCAAGTATTATTCGGCATGCTAATTACATTGCCGATTGCCAAATTGCATTATCTCTTATAGTTTGTGGGATATGGGAATCGAAATTTTACACCTTAGTGTCTGTTTCTAACTTGGGTCAAAATTGTAAAATGGTCTTATGAATAAGCGATTTTGCTCCAATTCACATTCCAAGTAATATTCGGCATGCTAATTACATTGCCGATTGCCAAATTGCATTACCTCCTATAGTTTCCAAGATATGGTCTATCGACATCTTACAATATTGGCTCTGCTTCTTATTTGGGCCAAAATTGTAAAATGCTCTTATGAATTAGCGATTTCGTTCCAATTCACATTCAAAGTAATATTCGGCATTCTAATTACGTTGCCTGTTGCCAAATTGCATTATCTCTTATAGTTTCCGAGATATGGACTCTCGACATCTTACAATATTATCTCTGCTTCTAACTTGGGCCAAAATTGTAAAATGGTCTTATGAATTAGCGATTTCGTTCCAATTCACATTCTAAGTAATATTCGGCATGCTAATTACGTTGCCGTTTTCCAAATTGCATTATCTCTTATAGTTTCCGAGATATTGGGCAATTGAAATTTTACACCTTGGTGTCTGTTTCTAACTTGGGTCAAAATTGTAAAATGCTCTTATGAATTAGCGATTTCGTTCCAATTCACATTCAAAGTAATATTCGACATGCTAATTACGTTGCCTGTTGCCAAATTGCATTATCTCT
This sequence comes from Rhynchophorus ferrugineus, assembly GCF_030347505.1. Lineage (NCBI taxonomy): Eukaryota > Metazoa > Arthropoda > Insecta > Coleoptera > Curculionidae > Rhynchophorus > Rhynchophorus ferrugineus. The sequence continues at coordinate 941,586 of NW_027472619.1, read as the reverse complement.
TATAATTTCCGAGATATGGACTATCGACATCTTACAATATTGGCTCTGCTTCTAACTTGGGTCAAAATTGTAAAATGGTCTTATGAATTAGCGATTTCGCTCCAACTCACATTCCAAGTAATATTCGGCATGCTAATTACATTGCCGATTGCCAAATTGCATTACCCTCTATTGTTTCCGAGATATGGACTATCGACATCTGACAATATTGGCTCTGCTTCTAACTTGGGCCAGAATTGTAAAATGGTCTTATGAATTAGCGATTTCGTTCCAATTCAGATTCCAAGTAATATTCGGCATGCTAATTACGTTGCCGATTGCCAAATTGCATTATCTCATATAGTTTCCGAGATATGGACTATCGACATCTTACAATATTGGCTGTGCTTCTAACTTGGGCCAAAATTGTAAAATGGCCTTATGAATTAGCGATTTCGCTCCAATTCACATTCCAAGTAATATTCGGCATGCTAATTACATTGCCGATTGCCAAATTGCATTACCCTTTATTGTTTCCGAGATATGGACTATCGACATCTGACAATATTGGCTTTGCTTCTAACTTGGGCCAGAATTGTAAAATGGTCTTACGAATTAGCGATTTCGTTCCAATTCACATTCCAAGTATTATTCGGCATGCTAATTACATTGCCGGTTGCCAAATTGCATTATCTCCTATAGTTTCCAAGATATGGTCTATCGACATCTTACAATATTGGCTGTGCTTCTAACTTGGGCCAAAATTGTAAAATGGTCTTATGAATTAACGATTTCGTTCCAATTCACATTCCAAGTATTATTCGGAATGCTAATTACATTGCCGGTTGCCAAATTGCATTATCTCCTATAGTTTCCAAGATATGGTCTATCGACATCTTACAATATTGGCTGTGCTTCTAACTTGTGCCAAAATTGTAAAATGGCCTTATGAATTAGCGATTTCGTTCCAATTCACATTCAAAGTAATATTCGACATGCTAATTACGTTGCCTGTTGCCAAATTGCATTATCTCTTATAGTTTCCGAGATATGGACTATCGACATCTTACAATATTGGCTCTGCTTCTAACTTGGGTCAAAATTGTAAAATGGTCTTATGAATTAGCGATTTCGCTCCAATTCACATTCCAAGTAATATTCGGCATGCCAATTACATTGCCGATTGCCAAATTACATTATCTCTTATAGTTTCCGAGATATGGTTTATCGACATCTGACAATATTGGCTCTGCTTCTTACTTGGGCCAGAATTGTAAAATGGTCTTATGAAATAGCGATTTCGTTCCAATTCACATTCCAAGTAATATTCGGCATGGTAATTATATTGCCGATTGCCAAATTGCATTATCTCTTATAGTTTGCGGGATATGGGAATCGAAATTTTACACCTTAGGGTCTGTTTCTAAGTTGGGTCAAAAATGTAAAATGGTCTTATGAATTAGTGATTTCGTTCCAATTCACATTCCAAGTAATATTCGACATGCTAATTACATTGCCGATTGCCAAATTGCATTATCTCTTATAGTTTCCGGGATATGGTTTATCGACATCTGACAATATTGGCTCTGCTTCTTACTTGGGCCAGAATTGTAAAATGGTCTTATGAAATAGCGATTTCGTTCCAATTCACATTCCAAGTAATATTCGGCATGGTAATTATATTGCCGATTGCCAAATTGCATTATCTCTTATAGTTTGCGGGATATGGGAATCGAAATTTTACACCTTAGGGTCTGTTTCTAAGTTGGGTCAAAAATGTAAAATGGTCTTATGAATTAGCGATATCGTTCCAATTCACATTCCAAGTAATACTCGACATGCTAATTACATTGCCGATTGCCAAATTACATTATCTCTTATAGTTTCCGGGATATGGTTTATCGACATCTGACAATATTGGCTCTGCTTCTTACTTGGGCCAGAATTGTAAAATGGTCTTATGAAATAGCGATTTCGTTCCAATTCACATTCCAAGTAATATTCGGCATGGTAATTATATTGCCGATTGCCAAATTGCATTATCTCTTATAGTTTGCGGGATATGGGAATCGAAATTTTACACCTAAGTGTCTGTTTCTAACTTGGGTCAAAATTGTAAAATGGTCTTATGAATTAGCGATTTTGCTCCAATTCACATTCCAAGTAATATTCGGCATGCTAATTACATTGCCGATTGCCAAATTGCATTACCTCCTATAGTTTCCAAGATATGGTCTATCGACATCTTACAATATTGGCTCTGCTTCTTATTTGGGCCAAAATTGTAAAATGCTCTTATGAATTAGCGATTTCGTTCCAATTCACATTCAAAGTAATATTCGGCATGCTAATTACATTGCCGATTGCCAAATTGCATTACCTCCTATAGTTTCCAAGATATGGTCTATCGACATCTTACAATATTGGCTCTGCTTCTTATTAGGGTCAAAATTGTAAAATGGTCTTATGAATTAGTGATTTCGTTCCAATTCACATTCCAAGTAATATTCGACATGCTAATTACATTGCCGATTGCCAAATTGCATTATCTCTTATAGTTTATGAGATATGCGCAATCGAAATTTTACACCTTAGGGTCTGTTTCTAACTTGGGTCAAAATTGTAAAATGCTCTTATGAATTAGCGATTTCGTTCCAATTCACATTCAAAGTAATATTCGACATGCTAATTACGTTGCCTGTTGCCAAATTGCATTATCTCCTATAGTTTCCGAGATATGGACTATCGACATCTTACAATATTGGCTCTGCTTCTAATTTGGGTCAAAATTGTAAAATGGTCTTATGAATTAGCGATTTCGCTCCAATTCACATTCCAAGTAATATTCGGCATGCTAATTACATTGCCGATTGCCAAATTGCATTATCTCTTATAGTTTCTGAGATAAGCGCAATCGAAATTTTACACCTTAGGGTCTGTTTCTAACTTGAGTCAAAATTGTAAAATGCTCTTATGAATTAGCGATTCCGTTCCAATTCACATTCAAAGTAATATTCGACATGTTAATTACGTTGCCTGTTGCCAAATTGCATTATCTCTTATAGTTTCCGAGATATGGACTATCGACATCTTACAATATTGGCTCTGCTTCTAACTCGGGCCAAAATTGTAAAATGGTCTTATGAATTAGCGATTTCGTTCCAATTCACATTCCAAGTAATATTCGGCATGTTAATTACGTTGCCGATTGCCAAATTGCATTATCTCTTGTAGTTTCCGAGATATGGGCAATCGAAATTTTACACCTTAGAGTCTGTTTCTAAGTTGGGTCAAAAATGTAAAATGGTCTTATGAATTAGCGATTTCGTTCCAATTCACATTCCAAGTAATACACGACATGCTAATTACATTGCCGATCGCCAAATTGCATTATCTCATATAGTTTCTGAGATATGCGCAATCGAAATTTTACACCTTAGGGTCTGTTTCTAACTTGGGTCAAAATTGTAAAATGGTCTTATGAATTAGCGATTTCGTTCCAATTCACATTCCAAGTAATATTCGGCATGCTAATTACGTTGCCGTTTTCCAAATTGCATTATCTCTTATAGTTTCCGAGATATGGGCAATTGAAATTTTACACCTTGGTGTCTGTTTCTAACTGGGGTCAAAATTGTAAAATGGTCTTATGAATTAGCGATTTCGTTCCAATTTACATTCCAAGTAATATTCGGCATGGTAATTACATTGCCGATTGCCAAATTGCATTATCTCTTGTAGTTTCCGAGATATGGGCAATCGAAATTTTACACCTTAGAGTCTGTTTCTAAGTTGGGTCAAAAATGTAAAATGGTCTTATGAATTAGCGATTTCGTTCCAATTCACATTCCAAGTAATACTCGACATGCTAATTACATTGCCGATTGCCAAATTGCATTATCTCTTATAGTTTCCGGGATAGGGATTATCGACATCTGACAATATTGGCTCTGCTTCTTACTTGGGCCAGAATTGTAAAATGGTCTTATGAATTAGCGATTTCGTTCCAATTCACATTCCAAGTAATATTCGGCATGGTAATTACGTTGCCGATTGAAAAATTGCCTTACCACCTATAGTTTCCTAGATATGGTCTATCGACATCTTACAATATTGGCTCTGCTTCTAACTTGGGCCAAAATTGAAAAATGGTCTTATGAATTAGCGATTTCGTTCCAATTCACATTCAAAGTAATATTCGGCATTGCTAATTACATTGCCGATTGCCAAATTGCATTATCTCCTATAGTTTCCAAGATATGGTCTATCGACATCTTACAATATTGGCTCTGTTTCTAACTTGGGCCAAAATTGAAAAATGGTCTTATGAATTAGCGATTTCGTTCCAATTCACATTCAAAGTAATATTCAGCATTGCTAATTAAGTTGCCGATTGCCAAATTGCATTATCTCTTGTAGTTTCCGAGATATGGGCAATCGAAATTTTACACCTTAGAGTCTGTTTCTAACTTGGGTCAAAATTGTAAAATGGTCTTACGAATTAGCGATTTCGCTCCAATTCACATTCCTAGTAATATTCGGCATGCTAATTACATTGCCGATTGCCAAATTGCATTATCCCTTATAGTTTCCGAGATATGGACTGTCGACATCTTACAATATTGGCTCTGCTTCTAACTTGGGCCAAAATTGTAAAATGGTCTTATGAATTAGCGATTTCGTTCCAATTCACATTCCAAGTATTATTCGGCATGCTAATTACATTGCCGTTTTCCAAATTGCATTATCTCTTATAGTTTCCGAGATATTGGGCAATTGAAATTTTACACCTTGGTGTCTGTTTCTAACTTGGGTCAAAATTGTAAAATGCTCTTATGAATTAGCGATTTCGTTCCAATTCACATTCAAAGTAATATTCGACATGCTAATTACGTTGCCTGTTGCCAAATTGCATTATCTCTTATAATTTCCGAGATATGGACTATCGACATCTTACAATATTGGCTCTGCTTCTAACTTGGGTCAAAATTGTAAAATGGTCTTATGAATTAGCGATTTCGCTCCAACTCACATTCCAAGTAATATTCGGCATGCTAATTACATTGCCGATTGCCAAATTGCATTACCCTCTATTGTTTCCGAGATATGGACTATCGACATCTGACAATATTGGCTCTGCTTCTAACTTGGGCCAGAATTGTAAAATGGTCTTATGAATTAGCGATTTCGTTCCAATTCAGATTCCAAGTAATATTCGGCATGCTAATTACGTTGCCGATTGCCAAATTGCATTATCTCATATAGTTTCCGAGATATGGACTATCGACATCTTACAATATTGGCTGTGCTTCTAACTTGGGCCAAAATTGTAAAATGGCCTTATGAATTAGCGATTTCGCTCCAATTCACATTCCAAGTAATATTCGGCATGCTAATTACATTGCCGATTGCCAAATTGCATTACCCTTTATTGTTTCCGAGATATGGACTATCGACATCTGACAATATTGGCTTTGCTTCTAACTTGGGCCAGAATTGTAAAATGGTCTTGCGAATTAGCGATTTCGTTCCAATTCACATTCCAAGTATTATTCGGCATGCTAATTACATTGCCGGTTGCCAAATTGCATTATCTCCTATAGTTTCCAAGATATGGTCTATCGACATCTTACAATATTGGCTGTGCTTCTAACTTGGGCCAAAATTGTAAAATGGTCTTATGAATTAACGATTTCGTTCCAATTCACATTCCAAGTATTATTCGGCATGCTAATTACATTGCCGGTTGCCAAATTGCATTATCTCCTATAGTTTCCAAGATATGGTCTATCGACATCTTACAATATTGGCTGTGCTTCTAACTTGTGCCAAAATTGTAAAATGGCCTTATGAATTAGCGATTTCGTTCCAATTCACATTCAAAGTAATATTCGACATGCTAATTACATTTCCTGTTGCCAAATTGCATTATCTCTTATAGTTTCCGAGATATGGACTATCGACATCTTACAATATTGGCTCTGCTTCTAACTTGGGTCAAAATTGTAAAATGGTCTTATGAATTAGCGATTTCGCTCCAATTCACATTCCAAGTAATATTCGGCATGCCAATTACATTGCCGATTGCCAAATTGCATTATCTCTTATAGTTTCCGGGATATGGTTTATCGACATCTGACAATATTGGCTCTGCTTCTTACTTGGGCCAGAATTGTAAAATGGTCTTATGAAATAGCGATTTCGTTCCAATTCACATTCCAAGTAATATTCGGCATGGTAATTATATTGCCGATTGCCAAATTGCATTATCTCTTATAGTTTGCGGGATATGGGAATCGAAATTTTACACCTTAGGGTCTGTTTCTAAGTTGGGTCAAAAATGTAAAATGGCCTTATGAATTAGCGATATCGTTCCAATTCACATTCCAAGTAATACTCGACATGCTAATTACATTGCCGATTGCCAAATTACATTATCTCTTATAGTTTCCGGGATATGGTTTATCGACATCTGACAATATTGGCTCTGCTTCTTACTTGGGCCAGAATTGTAAAATGGTCTTATGAAATAGCGATTTCGTTCCAATTAATTCCAAGTAATATTCGGCATGGTAATTATATTGCCGATTGCCAAATTGCATTATCTCTTATAGTTTGCGGGATATGGGAATCGAAATTTTACACCTTAGGGCTGTTTCTAAGTTGGGTCAAAAATGTAAAATGGTCTTATGAATTAGCGATATCGTTCCAATTCACATTCCAAGTAATACTCGACATGCTAATTACATTGCCGATTGCCAAATTGCATTATCTCTTATAGTTTCCGGGATATGGTTTATCGACATCTGACAATATTGGCTCTGCTTCTTACTTGGGCCAGAATTGTAAAATGGTCTTATGAAATAGCGATTTCTTTCCAATTCACATTCCAAGTAATATTCGGCATGGTAATTATATTGCCGATTGCCAAATTGCATTATCTCTTATAGTTTGCGGGATATGGGAATCGAAATTTTACACCTTAGGGTCTGTTTCTAAGTTGGGTCAAAAATGTAAAATGGTCTTATGAATTAGCGATATCGTTCCAATTCACATTCCAAGTAATACTCGACATGCTAATTACATTGCCGATTGCCAAATTACATTATCTCTTATAGTTTCCGGGATATGGTTTATCGACATCTGACAATATTGGCTCTGCTTCTTACTTGGGCCAGAATTGTAAAATGGTCTTATGAAATAGTGATTTCGTTCCAATTCACATTCCAAGTAATATTCGGCATGGTAATTATATTGCCGATTGCCAAATTGCATTATCTCTTATAGTTTGCGGGATATGGGAATCGAAATTTTACACCTAAGTGTCTGTTACTAACTTGGGTCAAAATTGTAAAATGGTCTTATGAATTAGCGATTTTGCTCCAATTCACATTCCAAGTAATATTCGGCATGCTAATTACATTGCCGATTGCCAAATTGCATTACCTCCTATAGTTTCCAAGATATGGTCTATCGACATCTTACAATATTGGCTCTGCTTCTTATTTGGGCCAAAATTGTAAAATGCTCTTATGAATTAGCGATATCGTTCCAATTCACATTCAAAGTAATATTCGGCATGCTAATTACATTGCCGATTGCCAAATTGCATTACCTCCTATAGTTTCCAAGATATGGTCTATCGACATCTTACAATATTGGCTCTGCTTCTTATTTGGGTCAAAATTGTAAAATGGTCTTATGAATTAGTGATTTCGTTCCAATTCACATTCCAAGTAATATTCGACATGCTAATTACATTGCCGATTGCCAAATTGCATTATCTCTTATAGTTTCTGAGATATGCGCAATCGAAATTTTACACCTTAGGGTCTGTTTCTAACTTGGGTCAAAATTGTAAAATGCTCTTATGAATTAGCGATTTCGTTCCAATTCACATTCAAAGTAATATTCGACATGCTAATTACGTTGCCTGTTGCCAAATTGCATTATCTCCTATAGTTTCCGAGATATGGACTATCGACATCTTACAATATTGGCTCTGCTTCTAATTTGGGTCAAAATTGTAAAATGGTCTTATGAATTAGCGATTTCGCTCCAATTCACATTCCAAGTAATATTCGGCATGCTAATTACATTGCCGATTGTCAAATTGCATTATCTCTTATAGTTTCTGAGATAAGCGCAATCGAAATTTTACACCTTAGGGTCTGTTTCTAACTTGAGTCAAAATTGTAAAATGCTCTTATGAATTAGCGATTCCGTTCCAATTCACATTCAAAGTAATATTCGACATGCTAATTACGTTGCCTGTTGCCAAATTGCATTATCTCTTATAGTTTCCGAGATATGGACTATCGACATCTTACAATATTGGCTCTGCTTCTAACTCGGGCCAAAATTGTAAAATGGTCTTATGAATTAGCGATTTCGTTCCAATTCACATTCCAAGTAATATTCGGCATGTTAATTACGTTGCCGATTGCCAAATTGCATTATCTCTTGTAGTTTCCGAGATATGGGCAATCGAAATTTTACACCTTAGAGTCTGTTTCTAAGTTGGGTCAAAAATGTAAAATGGTCTTATGAATTAGCGATTTCGTTCCAATTCACATTCCAAGTAATACTCGACATGCTAATTACATTGCCGATCGCCAAATTGCATTATCTCATATAGTTTCCGAGATATGGACTATCGACATCTTACAATATTGGCTGTGCTTCTAACTTGGGCCAAAATTGTTAAATGGTCTTATGAATTAGCGATTTTGCTCCAGTTCACATTCCGAGTAATATTTGGCATGATAATTACGTTGCCGATTGCCAAATTGCATTATCTTTTATAGTTTCCCAGATATGGGCTATCGATATCTTACAATATTGGCTCTGCTTCTAACTTGTGCCAGAATTGTAAAATGGTCTTATGAATTAGCGATTTCGTTCCAATTCACATTCCAAGTAACATTCGGCATGCTAATTACATTGCCGATTGCCAAATTGCATTATCTCTTATAGTTTCTGAGATATGCGCAATCGAAATTTTACACCTTAGGGTCTGTTTCTAACTTGGGTCAAAATTGTAAAATGGTCTTATGAATTAGCGATTTCGTTCCAATTCACATTCCAAGTAATATTCGGCATGCTAATTACGTTGCCGTTTTCCAAATTGCATTATCTCTTATAGTTTCCGAGATATGGGCAATTGAAATTTTACACCTTGGTGTCTGTTTCTAACTGGGGTCAAAATTGTAAAATGGTCTTATGAATTAGCGATTTCGTTCCAATTTACATTCCAAGTAATATTCGGCATGGTAATTACATTGCCGATTGCCAAATTGCATTATCTCTTGTAGTTTCCGAGATATGGGCAATCGAAATTTTACACCTTAGAGTCTGTTTCTAAGTTGGGTCAAAAATGTAAAATGGTCTTATGAATTAGCGATTTCGTTCCAATTCACATTCCAAGTAATACTCGACATGCTAATTACATTGCCGATTGCCAAATTGCATTATCTCTTATAGTTTCCGGGATAGGGATTATCGACATCTGACAATATTGGCTCTGCTTCTTACTTGGGCCAGAATTGTAAAATGGTCTTATGAATTAGCGATTTCGTTCCAATTCACATTCCAAGTAATATTCGGCATGGTAATTACGTTGCCGATTGCCAAATTGCCTTACCACCTATAGTTTCCTAGATATGGTCTATCGACATCTTACAATATTGGCTCTGCTTCTAACTTGGGCCAAAATTGAAAAATGGTCTTATGAATTAGCGATTTCGTTCCAATTCACATTCAAAGTAATATTCGGCATTGCTAATTACATTGCCGATTGCCAAATTGCATTATCTCCTATAGTTTCCAAGATATGGTCTATCGACATCTTACAATATTGGCTCTGTTTCTAACTTGGGCCAAAATTGAAAAATGGTCTTATGAATTAGCGATTTCGTTCCAATTCACATTCAAAGTAATATTCAGCATTGCTAATTAAGTTGCCGATTGCCAAATTGCATTATCTCTTGTAGTTTCCGAGATATGGGCAATCGAAATTTTACACCTTAGAGTCTGTTTCTAACTTGGGTCAAAATTGTAAAATGGTCTTACGAATTAGCGATTTCGCTCCAATTCACATTCCTAGTAATATTCGGCATGCTAATTACATTGCCGATTGCCAAATTGCATTATCCCTTATAGTTTCCGAGATATGGACTATCGACATCTTACAATATTGGCTCTGCTTCTAACTTGGGCCAAAATTGTAAAATGGTCTTATGAATTAGCGATTTCGTTCCAATTCACATTCCAAGTATTATTCGGCATGCTAATTACATTGCCGATTGCCAAATTGCATTATCTCCTATAGTTTCTAAGATATGGTCTATCGACATCTTACAATATTGGCTCTGCTTCTAACTTGGGCCAAAATTGAAAAATGGTCTTATGAATTAGCGATTTCGTTCCAATTCACATTCAAAGTAATATTCGGCATTGCTAATTACGTTGCCGATTGCCAAATTGCATTATCTCTTATAGTTTCCGAGATATGGGCAATCGAAATTTTACACCTTAGTGTCTGTTTCTAACTGGGGTCAAAATTGTTAAATGGTCTTATGAATTAGTGATTTCGTTCCAATTCACATTCCAAGTAATATTCGGCCTGCTAATTACATTGCCGATTGCCAAATTGCATTATCTCTTATAGTTTCCGAGATATGGGCAATCGAAATTTTACACCTTGGTGTCTGTTTCTAACTGGGGCCAAAATTGTAAAATGGTCTTATGAATTAGTGATTTCGTTCCAATTCACATTCCAAGTAATATTCGGCATACTAATTACGTTGCCGATTGCCATAATGCATTATCTTTTATAGTTTCCGAGATATGGGCTATCGACAGCTTACAATATTGGCTCTGCTTCTAACTTGGACCAAAATTGTAAAATGGCCTTATGAATTAGCGATTTCGTTCCAATTCACATTCCAAGTAATATTCGGCATGCTAATTACATTGCCGTTTTCCAAATTGCATTATCTCTTATAGTTTCCGAGATATGGGCAATTGAAATTTTACACCTTGGTGTCTGTTTCTAACTGGGGTCAAAATTGTAAAATGGTCTTATGAATTAGCGATTTCGTTCCAATTCACATTCTAAGTAATATTCGGCATGCTAATTACGTTGCCGTTTTCCAAATTGCATTATATCTTATAGTTTGCGGGATATGGGAATCGAAATTTTACACCTAAGTGTCTGTTTCTAACTTGGGTCAAAATTGTAAAATGGTCTTATGAATTAGCGATTTTGCTCCAATTCACATTCCAAGTAATATTCGGCATGCTAATTACATTGCCGATTGCCAAATTGCATTACCTCCTATAGTTTCCAAGATATGGTCTATCGACATCTTACAATATTGGCTCTGCTTCTTATTTGGGCCAAAATTGTAAAATGCTCTTATGAATTAGCGATTTCGTTCCAATTCACATTCAAAGTAATATTCGGCATGCTAATTACATTGCCGATTGCCAAATTGCATTACCTCCTATAGTTTCCAAGATATGGTCTATCGACATCTTACAATATTGGCTCTGCTTCTTATTTGGGCCAAAATTGTAAAATGCTCTTATGAATTAGCGATTTCGTTCCAATTCACATTCAAAGTAATATTCGGCATGCTAATTACATTGCCGATTGCCAAATTGCATTACCTCCTATAGTTTCCAAGATATGGTCTATCGACATCTTACAATATTGGCTCTGCTTCTTATTTGGGCCAAAATTGTAAAATGCTCTTATGAATTAGCGATTTCGTTCCAATTCACATTCAAAGTAATATTCGGCATGCTAATTACATTGCCGATTGCCAAATTGCATTACCTCCTATAGTTTCCAAGATATGGTCTATCGACATCTTACAATATTGGCTCTGCTTCTTATTAGGGTCAAAATTGTAAAATGGTCTTATGAATTAGCGATTTCGCTCCAATTCACATTCCAAGTAATATTCGGCATGCTAATTACATTGCCGATTGCCAAATTGCATTATCTCTTATAGTTTCTGAGATAAGCGCAATCGAAATTTTACACCTTAGGGTCTGTTTCTAACTTGAGTCAAAATTGTAAAATGCTCTTATGAATTAGCGATTCCGTTCCAATTCACATTCAAAGTAATATTCGACATGTTAATTACGTTGCCTGTTGCCAAATTGCATTATCTCTTATAGTTTCCGAGATATGGACTATCGACATCTTACAATATTGGCTCTGCTTCTAACTCGGGCCAAAATTGTAAAATGGTCTTATGAATTAGCGATTTCGTTCCAATTCACATTCCAAGTAATATTCGGCATGTTAATTACGTTGCCGATTGCCAAATTGCATTATCTCTTGTAGTTTCCGAGATATGGGCAATCGAAATTTTACACCTTAGAGTCTGTTTCTAAGTTGGGTCAAAAATGTAAAATGGTCTTATGAATTAGCGATTTCGTTCCAATTCACATTCCAAGTAATACACGACATGCTAATTACATTGCCGATCGCCAAATTGCATTATCTCATATAGTTTCTGAGATATGCGCAATCGAAATTTTACACCTTAGGGTCTGTTTCTAACTTGGGTCAAAATTGTAAAATGGTCTTATGAATTAGCGATTTCGTTCCAATTCACATTCCAAGTAATATTCGGCATGCTAATTACGTTGCCGTTTTCCAAATTGCATTATCTCTTATAGTTTCCGAGATATGGGCAATTGAAATTTTACACCTTGGTGTCTGTTTCTAACTGGGGTCAAAATTGTAAAATGGTCTTATGAATTAGCGATTTCGTTCCAATTTACAGTCCAAGTAATATTCGGCATGGTAATTACATTGCCGATTGCCAAATTGCATTATCTCTTGTAGTTTCCGAGATATGGGCAATCGAAATTTTACACCTTAGAGTCTGTTTCTAAGTTGGGTCAAAAATGTAAAATGGTCTTATGAATTAGCGATTTCGTTCCAATTCACATTCCAAGTAATACTCGACATGCTAATTACATTGCCGATTGCCAAATTGCATTATCTCTTATAGTTTCCGGGATAGGGATTATCGACATCTGACAATATTGGCTCTGCTTCTTACTTGGGCCAGAATTGTAAAATGGTCTTATGAATTAGCGATTTCGTTCCAATTCACATTCCAAGTAATATTCGGCATGGTAATTACGTTGCCGATTGAAAAATTGCCTTACCACCTATAGTTTCCTAGATATGGTCTATCGACATCTTACAATATTGGCTCTGCTTCTAACTTGGGCCAAAATTGAAAAATGGTCTTATGAATTAGCGATTTCGTTCCAATTCACATTCAAAGTAATATTCGGCATTGCTAATTACATTGCCGATTGCCAAACTGCATTATCTCCTATAGTTTCCAAGATATGGTCTATCGACATCTTACAATATTGGCTCTGTTTCTAACTTGGGCCAAAATTGAAAAATGGTCTTATGAATTAGCGATTTCGTTCCAATTCACATTCAAAGTAATATTCAGCATTGCTAATTAAGTTGCCGATTGCCAAATTGCATTATCTCTTGTAGTTTCCGAGATATGGGCAATCGAAATTTTACACCTTAGAGTCTGTTTCTAACTTGGGTCAAAATTGTAAAATGGTCTTACGAATTAGCGATTTCGCTCCAATTCACATTCCTAGTAATATTCGGCATGCTAATTACATTGCCGATTGCCAAATTGCATTATCCCTTATAGTTTCCGAGATATGGACTGTCGACATCTTACAATATTGGCTCTGCTTCTAACTTGGGCCAAAATTGTAAAATGGTCTTATGAATTAGCGATTTCGTTCCAATTCACATTCCAAGTATTATTCGGCATGCTAATTACATTGCCGATTGCCAAATTGCATTATCTCTTATAGTTTGTGGGATATGGGAATCGAAATTTTATACCTTAGTGTCTGTTTCTAACTTGGGTCAAAATTGTAAAATGGTCTTATGAATAAGCGATTTTGCTCCAATTCACATTCCAAGTAATATTCGGCATGCTAATTACATTGCCGATTGCCAAATTGCATTACCTCCTATAGTTTCCAAGATATGGTCTATCGACATCTTACAATATTGGCTCTGCTTCTTATTTGGGCCAAAATTGTAAAATGCTCTTATGAATTAGCGATTTCGTTCCAATTCACATTCAAAGTAATATTCGGCATGCTAATTACGTTGCCTGTTGCCAAATTGCATTATCTCTTATAGTTTCCGAGATATGGACTCTCGACATCTTACAATATTATCTCTGCTTCTAACTTGGGCCAAAATTGTAAAATGGTCTTATGAATTAGCGATTTCGTTCCAATTCACATTCTAAGTAATATTCGGCATGCTAATTACGTTGCCGTTTTCCAAATTGCATTATCTCTTATAGTTTCCGAGATATTGGGCAATTGAAATTTTACACCTTGGTGTCTGTTTCTAACTTGGGTCAAAATTGTAAAATGCTCTTATGAATTAGCGATTTCGTTCCAATTCACATTCAAAGTAATATTCGACATGCTAATTACGTTGCCTGTTGCCAAATTGCATTATCTCTTATAATTTCCGAGATATGGACTATCGACATCTTACAATATTGGCTCTGCTTCTAACTTGGGTCAAAATTGTAAAATGGTCTTATGAATTAGCGATTTCGCTCCAACTCACATTCCAAGTAATATTCGGCATGCTAATTACATTGCCGATTGCCAAATTGCATTACCCTCTATTGTTTCCGAGATATGGACTATCGACATCTGACAATATTGGCTCTGCTTCTAACTTGGGCCAGAATTGTAAAATGGTCTTATGAATTAGCGATTTCGTTCCAATTCAGATTCCAAGTAATATTCGGCATGCTAATTACGTTGCCGATTGCCAAATTGCATTATCTCATATTGTTTCCGAGATATGGACTATCGACATCTTACAATATTGGCTGTGCTTCTAACTTGGGCCAAAATTGTAAAATGGCCTTATGAATTAGCGATTTCGCTCCAATTCACATTCCAAGTAATATTCGGCATGCTAATTACATTGCCGATTGCCAAATTGCATTACCCTTTATTGTTTCCGAGATATGGACTATCGACATCTGACAATATTGGCTTTGCTTCTAACTTGGGCCAGAATTGTAAAATGGTCTTGCGAATTAGCGATTTCGTTCCAATTCACATTCCAAGTATTATTCGGCATGCTAATTACATTGCCGGTTGCCAAATTGCATTATCTCCTATAGTTTCCAAGATATGGTCTATCGACATCTTACAATATTGGCTGTGCTTCTAACTTGGGCCAAAATTGTAAAATGGTCTTATGAATTAACGATTTCGTTCCAATTCACATTCCAAGTATTATTCGGCATGCTAATTACATTGCCGGTTGCCAAATTGCATTATCTCCTATAGTTTCCAAGATATGGTCTATCGACATCTTACAATATTGGCTGTGCTTCTAACTTGTGCCAAAATTGTAAAATGGCCTTATGAATTAGCGATTTCGTTCCAATTCACATTCAAAGTAATATTCGACATGCTAATTACATTGCCTGTTGCCAAATTGCATTATCTCTTATAGTTTCCGAGATATGGACTATCGACATCTTACAATATTGGCTCTGCTTCTAACTTGGGTCAAAATTGTAAAATGGTCTTATGAATTAGCGATTTCGCTCCAATTCACATTCCAAGTAATATTCGGCATGCCAATTACATTGCCGATTGCCAAATTGCATTATCTCTTATAGTTTCCGGGATATGGTTTATCGACATCTGACAATATTGGCTCTGCTTCTTACTTGGGCCAGAATTGTAAAATGGTCTTATGAAATAGCGATTTCGTTCCAATTCACATTCCAAGTAATATTCGGCATGGTAATTATATTGCCGATTGCCAAATTGCATTATCTCTTATAGTTTGCGGGATATGGGAATCGAAATTTTACACCTTAGGGTCTGTTTCTAAGTTGGGTTAAAAATGTAAAATGGCCTTATGAATTAGCGATATCGTTCCAATTCACATTCCAAGTAATACTCGACATGCTAATTACATTGCCGATTGCCAAATTACATTATCTCTTATAGTTTCCGGGATATGGTTTATCGACATCTGACAATATTGGCTCTGCTTCTTACTTGGGCCAGAATTGTAAAATGGTCTTATGAAATAGCGATTTCGTTCCAATTAATTCCAAGTAATATTCGGCATGGTAATTATATTGCCGATTGCCAAATTGCATTATCTCTTATAGTTTGCGGGATATGGGAATCGAAATTTTACACCTTAGGGCTGTTTCTAAGTTGGGTCAAAAATGTAAAATGGTCTTATGAATTAGCGATATCGTTCCAATTCACATTCCAAGTAATACTCGACATGCTAATTACATTGCCGATTGCCAAATTGCATTATCTCTTATAGTTTCCGGGATATGGTTTATCGACATCTGACAATATTGGCTCTGCTTCTTACTTGGGCCAGAATTGTAAAATGGTCTTATGAAATAGCGATTTCTTTCCAATTCACATTCCAAGTAATATTCGGCATGGTAATTATATTGCCGATTGCCAAATTGCATTATCTCTTATAGTTTGCGGGATATGGGAATCGAAATTTTACACCTTAGGGTCTGTTTCTAAGTTGGGTCAAAAATGTAAAATGGTCTTATGAATTAGCGATATCGTTCCAATTCACATTCCAAGTAATACTCGACATGCTAATTACATTGCCGATTGCCAAATTACATTATCTCTTATAGTTTCCGGGATATGGTTTATCGACATCTGACAATATTGGCTCTGCTTCTTACTTGGGCCAGAATTGTAAAATGGTCTTATGAAATAGTGATTTCGTTCCAATTCACATTCCAAGTAATATTCGGCATGGTAATTATATTGCCGATTGCCAAATTGCATTATCTCTTATAGTTTGCGGGATATGGGAATCGAAATTTTACACCTAAGTGTCTGTTACTAACTTGGGTCAAAATTGTAAAATGGTCTTATGAATTAGCGATTTTGCTCCAATTCACATTCCAAGTAATATTCGGCATGCTAATTACATTGCCGATTGCCAAATTGCATTACCTCCTATAGTTTCCAAGATATGGTCTATCGACATCTTACAATATTGGCTCTGCTTCTTATTTGGGCCAAAATTGTAAAATGCTCTTATGAATTAGCGATTTCGTTCCAATTCACATTCAAAGTAATATTCGGCATGCTAATTACATTGCCGATTGCCAAATTGCATTACCTCCTATAGTTTCCAAGATATGGTCTATCGACATCTTACAATATTGGCTCTGCTTCTTATTTGGGTCAAAATTGTAAAATGGTCTTATGAATTAGTGATTTCGTTCCAATTCACATTCCAAGTAATATTCGACATGCTAATTACATTGCCGATTGCCAAATTGCATTATCTCTTATAGTTTCTGAGATATGCGCAATCGAAATTTTACACCTTAGGGTCTGTTTCTAACTTGGGTCAAAATTGTAAAATGCTCTTATGAATTAGCGATTTCGTTCCAATTCACATTCAAAGTAATATTCGACATGCTAATTACGTTGCCTGTTGCCAAATTGCATTATCTCCTATAGTTTCCGAGATATGGACTATCGACATCTTACAATATTGGCTCTGCTTCTAATTTGGGTCAAAATTGTAAAATGGTCTTATGAATTAGCGATTTCGCTCCAATTCACATTCCAAGTAATATTCGGCATGCTAATTACATTGCCGATTGTCAAATTGCATTATCTCTTATAGTTTCTGAGATAAGCGCAATCGAAATTTTACACCTTAGGGTCTGTTTCTAACTTGAGTCAAAATTGTAAAATGCTCTTATGAATTAGCGATTCCGTTCCAATTCACATTCAAAGTAATATTCGACATGCTAATTACGTTGCCTGTTGCCAAATTGCATTATCTCTTATAGTTTCCGAGATATGGACTATCGACATCTTACAATATTGGCTCTGCTTCTAACTCGGGCCAAAATTGTAAAATGGTCTTATGAATTAGCGATTTCGTTCCAATTCACATTCCAAGTAATATTCGGCATGTTAATTACGTTGCCGATTGCCAAATTGCATTATCTCTTGTAGTTTCCGAGATATGGGCAATCGAAATTTTACACCTTAGAGTCTGTTTCTAAGTTGGGTCAAAAATGTAAAATGGTCTTATGAATTAGCGATTTCGTTCCAATTCACATTCCAAGTAATACTCGACATGCTAATTACATTGCCGATCGCCAAATTGCATTATCACATATAGTTTCCGAGATATGGACTATCGACATCTTACAATATTGGCTGTGCTTCTAACTTGGGCCAAAATTGTTAAATGGTCTTATGAATTAGCGATTTTGCTCCAGTTCACATTCCGAGTAATATTTGGCATGATAATTACGTTGCCGATTGCCAAATTGCATTATCTTTTATAGTTTCCCAGATATGGGCTATCGATATCTTACAATATTGGCTCTGCTTCTAACTTGTGCCAGAATTGTAAAATGGTCTTATGAATTAGCGATTTCGTTCCAATTCACATTCCAAGTAACATTCGGCATGCTAATTACGTTGCCGATTGCCAAATTGCATTATCTCTTATAGTTTCTGAGATATGCGCAATCGAAATTTTACACCTTAGGGTCTGTTTCTAACTTGGGTCAAAATTGTAAAATGGTCTTATGAATTAGCGATTTCGTTCCAATTCACATTCCAAGTAATATTCGGCATGCTAATTACGTTGCCGTTTTCCAAATTGCATTATCTCTTATAGTTTCCGAGATATGGGCAATTGAAATTTTACACCTTGGTGTCTGTTTCTAACTGGGGTCAAAATTGTAAAATGGTCTTATGAATTAGCGATTTCGTTCCAATTTACATTCCAAGTAATATTCGGCATGGTAATTACATTGCCGATTGCCAAATTGCATTATCTCTTGTAGTTTCCGAGATATGGGCAATCGAAATTTTACACCTTAGAGTCTGTTTCTAAGTTGGGTCAAAAATGTAAAATGGTCTTATGAATTAGCGATTTCGTTCCAATTCACATTCCAAGTAATACTCGACATGCTAATTACATTGCCGATTGCCAAATTGCATTATCTCTTATAGTTTCCGGGATAGGGATTATCGACATCTGACAATATTGGCTCTGCTTCTTACTTGGGCCAGAATTGTAAAATGGTCTTATGAATTAGCGATTTCGTTCCAATTCACATTCCAAGTAATATTCGGCATGGTAATTACGTTGCCGATTGCCAAATTGCCTTACCACCTATAGTTTCCTAGATATGGTCTATCGACATCTTACAATATTGGCTCTGCTTCTAACTTGGGCCAAAATTGAAAAATGGTCTTATGAATTAGCGATTTCGTTCCAATTCACATTCAAAGTAATATTCGGCATTGCTAATTACATTGCCGATTGCCAAATTGCATTATCTCCTATAGTTTCCAAGATATGGTCTATCGACATCTTACAATATTGGCTCTGTTTCTAACTTCGGCCAAAATTGAAAAATGGTCTTATGAATTAGCGATTTCGTTCCAATTCACATTCAAAGTAATATTCAGCATTGCTAATTAAGTTGCCGATTGCCAAATTGCATTATCTCTTGTAGTTTCCGAGATATGGGCAATCGAAATTTTACACCTTAGAGTCTGTTTCTAACTTGGGTCAAAATTGTAAAATGGTCTTACGAATTAGCGATTTCGCTCCAATTCACATTCCTAGTAATATTCGGCATGCTAATTACATTGCCGATTGCCAAATTGCATTATCCCTTATAGTTTCCGAGATATGGACTATCGACATCTTACAATATTGGCTCTGCTTCTAACTTGGGCCAAAATTGTAAAATGGTCTTATGAATTAGCGATTTCGTTCCAATTCACATTCCAAGTATTATTCGGCATGCTAATTACATTGCCGATTGCCAAATTGCATTATCTCCTATAGTTTCTAAGATATGGTCTATCGACATCTTACAATATTGGCTCTGCTTCTAACTTGGGCCAAAATTGAAAAATGGTCTTATGAATTAGCGATTTCGTTCCAATTCACATTCAAAGTAATATTCGGCATTGCTAATTACGTTGCCGATTGCCAAATTGCATTATCTCTTATAGTTTCCGAGATATGGGCAATCGAAATTTTACACCTTAGTGTCTGTTTCTAACTGGGGTCAAAATTGTTAAATGGTCTTATGAATTAGTGATTTCGTTCCAATTCACATTCCAAGTAATATTCGGCCTGCTAATTACATTGCCGATTGCCAAATTGCATTATCTCTTATAGTTTCCGAGATATGGGCAATCGAAATTTTACACCTTGGTGTCTGTTTCTAACTGGGGCCAAAATTGTAAAATGGTCTTATGAATTAGTGATTTCGTTCCAATTCACATTCCAAGTAATATTCGGCATACTAATTACGTTGCCGATTGCCATAATGCATTATCTTTTATAGTTTCCGAGATATGGGCTATCGACAGCTTACAATATTGGCTCTGCTTCTAACTTGGACCAAAATTGTAAAATGGCCTTATGAATTAGCGATTTCGTTCCAATTCACATTCCAAGTAATATTCGGCATGCTAATTACATTGCCGTTTTCCAAATTGCATTATCTCTTATAGTTTCCGAGATATGGGCAATTGAAATTTTACACCTTGGTGTCTGTTTCTAACTGGGGTCAAAATTGTAAAATGGTCTTATGAATTAGCGATTTCGTTCCAATTCACATTCTAAGTAATATTCGGCATGCTAATTACGTTGCCGTTTTCCAAATTGCATTATATCTTATAGTTTCCGAGATATGGGCAATTGAAATTTTACACCTTGGTGTCTGTTTCTAACTGGGGTCAAAATTGTAAAATGGTCATATGAATTAGTGATTTCGTTCCAATTCACTTTCCAAGTAATATTCGACATGCTAATTACATTGCCGATTGCCAAATTGCATTATCTCCTATAGTTTCCAAGATATGGTCTATCGACATCTTACAATATTGGCTCTGCTTCTAACTTGGGCCAAAATTGAAAAATGGTCTTATGAATTAGCGATTTCGTTCCAATTCACATTCAAAGTAATATTCGGCATGCTAATTACGTTGCCGTTTTTCAATTTGCATTATCTCTTATAGTTTCCGAGATATGGGCAATTGAAATTTTACACCTTGGTGTCTGTTTCTAACTGGGGTCAAAATTGTAAAATGGTCTTATGAATTAGTGATTTCGTTCCAATTCACATTCCAAGTAATATTCGACATGCTAATTACATTGCCTGTTGCCAAATTGCATTATCTCTTATAGTTTCTGAGATATGGGCAATTGAAATTTTACACCTTGGTGTCTGTTTCTAACTGGGGTCAAAATTGTAAAATGGTCTTATGAATTAGTGATTTCGTTCCAATTCACATTCCAAGTAATATTCGACATGATAATTACATTGCCGATTGCCAAATTGCATTATCTCCTATAGTTTCCAAGATATGGTCTATCGACATCTTACAATATTGGCTCTGCTTCTAACTTGGACCAAAATTGAAAAATGGTCTTATGAATTAGCGATTTCGTTCCAATTCACATACAACGTAATATTCGGCATGCTAATTACGTTGCCGTTTTCCAAATTGCATTATCTCTTATAGTTTCCGAGATATGGGCAATTGAAATTTTACACCTTAGAGTCTGTTTCTAAGTTGGGTCAAAAATGTAAAATGGTCTTATGAATTAGCGATATCGTTCCAATTCACATTCCAAGTAATACTCGACATGCTAATTACATTGCCGATTGCCAAATTACATTATCTCTTATAGTTTCCGGGATATGGATTATCGACATCTGACAATATTGGCTCTGCTTCTTACTTGGGCCAGAATTGTAAAATGGTCTTATGAATTAGCGATTTCGTTCCAATTCACATTCCAAGTAATATTCGGCATGGTAATTATATTGCCGATTGCCAAATTGCATTATCTCTTATAGTTTGTGGGATATGGGAATCGAAATTTTACACCTTAGTGTCTGTTTCTAACTTGGGTCAAAATTGTAAAATGGTCTTATGAATAAGCGATTTTGCTCCAATTCACATTCCAAGTAATATTCGGCATGCTAATTACATTGCCGATTGCCAAATTGCATTACCTCCTATAGTTTCCAAGATATGGTCTATCGACATCTTACAATATTGGCTCTGCTTCTTATTTGGGCCAAAATTGTAAAATGCTCTTATGAATTAGCGATTTCGTTCCAATTCACATTCAAAGTAATATTCGGCATGCTAATTACGTTGCCTGTTGCCAAATTGCATTATCTCTTATAGTTTCCGAGATATGGACTATCGACATCTTACAATATTATCTCTGCTTCTAACTTGGGCCAAAATTGTAAAATGGTCTTATGAATTAGCGATTTCGTTCCAATTCACATTCTAAGTAATATTCGGCATGCTAATTACGTTGCCGTTTTCCAAATTGCATTATCTCTTATAGTTTCCGAGATATTGGGCAATTGAAATTTTACACCTTGGTGTCTGTTTCTAACTTGGGTCAAAATTGTAAAATGCTCTTATGAATTAGCGATTTCGTTCCAATTCAGATTCCAAGTAATATTCGGCATGCTAATTACGTTGCCGATTGCCAAATTGCATTATCTCATATAGTTTCCGAGATATGGACTATCGACATCTTACAATATTGGCTGTGCTTCGAACTTGGGCCAAAATTGTAAAATGGCCTTATGAATTAGCGATTTCGCTCCAATTCACATTCCAAGTAATATTCGGCATGCTAATTACATTGCCGATTGCCAAATTGCATTACCCTTTATTGTTTCCGAGATATGGACTATCGACATCTGACAATATTGGCTTTGCTTCTAACTTGGGCCAGAATTGTAAAATGGTCTTACGAATTAGCGATTTCGTTCCAATTCACATTCCAAGTATTATTCGGCATGCTAATTACATTGCCGGTTGCCAAATTGCATTATCTCCTATAGTTTCCAAGATATGGTCTATCGACATCTTACAATATTGGCTGTGCTTCTAACTTGGGCCAAAATTGTAAAATGGTCTTATGAATTAACGATTTCGTTCCAATTCACATTCCAAGTATTATTCGGCATGCTAATTACATTGCCGGTTGCCAAATTGCATTATCTCCTATAGTTTCCAAGATATGGTCTATCGACATCTTACAATATTGGCTGTGCTTCTAACTTGTGCCAAAATTGTAAAATGGCCTTATGAATTAGCGATTTCGTTCCAATTCACATTCAAAGTAATATTCGACATGCTAATTACGTTGCCTGTTGCCAAATTGCATTATCTCTTATAGTTTCCGAGATATGGACTATCGACATCTTACAATATTGGCTCTGCTTCTAACTTGGGTCAAAATTGTAAAATGGTCTTATGAATTAGCGATTTCGCTCCAATTCACATTCCAAGTAATATTCGACATGCTAATTACGTTGCCTGTTGCCAAATTGCATTATCTCTTATAGTTTCCGAGATATGGACTATCGACATCTTACAATATTGGCTCTGCTTCTAACTCGGGCCAAAATTGTAAAATGGTCTTATGAATTAGCGATTTCGTTCCAATTCACATTCCAAGTAATATTCGACATGCTAATTACGTTGCCTGTTGCCAAATTGCATTATCTCTTATAGTTTCCGAGATATGGACTATCGACATCTTACAATATTGGCTCTGCTTCTAACTTGGGTCAAAATTGTAAAATGGTCTTATGAATTAGCGATTTCGTTCCAATTCACATTCCAAGTAATACTCGACATGCTAATTAGATTGCCGATCGCCAAATTGCATTATCTCATATAGTTTCCGAGATATGGACTATCGACATCTTACAATATTGGCTGTGCTTCTAACTTGGGCCAAAATTGTTAAATGGTCTTATGAATTAGCG
The DNA here is from genome assembly GCF_030347505.1 of Rhynchophorus ferrugineus. Classification (NCBI taxonomy): domain Eukaryota; kingdom Metazoa; phylum Arthropoda; class Insecta; order Coleoptera; family Curculionidae; genus Rhynchophorus; species Rhynchophorus ferrugineus. The sequence goes on along the minus strand of NW_027472619.1, from coordinate 917,671 downwards.
ATTTTGCTCCAGTTCACATTCCGAGTAATATTTGGCATGATAATTACGTTGCCGATTGCCAAATTGCATTATCTTTTATAGTTTCCCAGATATGGGCTATCGATATCTTACAATATTGGCTCTGCTTCTAACTTGTGCCAGAATTGTAAAATGGTCTTATGAATTAGCGATTTCGTTCCAATTCACATTCCAAGTAACATTCGGCATGCTAATTACGTTGCCGATTGCCAAATTGCATTATCTCTTATAGTTTCTGAGATATGCGCAATCGAAATTTTACACCTTAGGGTCTGTTTCTAACTTGGGTCAAAATTGTAAAATGGTCTTATGAATTAGCGATTTCGTTCCAATTCACATTCCAAGTAATATTCGGCATGCTAATTACGTTGCCGTTTTCCAAATTGCATTATCTCTTATAGTTTCCGAGATATGGGCAATTGAAATTTTACACCTTGGTGTCTGTTTCTAACTGGGGTCAAAATTGTAAAATGGTCTTATGAATTAGCGATTTCGTTCCAATTTACATTCCAAGTAATATTCGGCATGGTAATTACATTGCCGATTGCCAAATTGCATTATCTCTTGTAGTTTCCGAGATATGGGCAATCGAAATTTTACACCTTAGAGTCTGTTTCTAAGTTGGGTCAAAAATGTAAAATGGTCTTATGAATTAGCGATTTCGTTCCAATTCACATTCCAAGTAATACTCGACATGCTAATTACATTGCCGATTGCCAAATTGCATTATCTCTTATAGTTTCCGGGATAGGGATTATCGACATCTGACAATATTGGCTCTGCTTCTTACTTGGGCCAGAATTGTAAAATGGTCTTATGAATTAGCGATTTCGTTCCAATTCACATTCCAAGTAATATTCGGCATGGTAATTACGTTGCCGATTGCCAAATTGCCTTACCACCTATAGTTTCCTAGATATGGTCTATCGACATCTTACAATATTGGCTCTGCTTCTAACTTGGGCCAAAATTGAAAAATGGTCTTATGAATTAGCGATTTCGTTCCAATTCACATTCAAAGTAATATTCGGCATTGCTAATTACATTGCCGATTGCCAAATTGCATTATCTCCTATAGTTTCCAAGATATGGTCTATCGACATCTTACAATATTGGCTCTGTTTCTAACTTGGGCCAAAATTGAAAAATGGTCTTATGAATTAGCGATTTCGTTCCAATTCACATTCAAAGTAATATTCAGCATTGCTAATTAAGTTGCCGATTGCCAAATTGCATTATCTCTTGTAGTTTCCGAGATATGGGCAATCGAAATTTTACACCTTAGAGTCTGTTTCTAACTTGGGTCAAAATTGTAAAATGGTCTTACGAATTAGCGATTTCGCTCCAATTCACATTCCTAGTAATATTCGGCATGCTAATTACATTGCCGATTGCCAAATTGCATTATCCCTTATAGTTTCCGAGATATGGACTATCGACATCTTACAATATTGGCTCTGCTTCTAACTTGGGCCAAAATTGTAAAATGGTCTTATGAATTAGCGATTTCGTTCCAATTCACATTCCAAGTATTATTCGGCATGCTAATTACATTGCCGATTGCCAAATTGCATTATCTCCTATAGTTTCTAAGATATGGTCTATCGACATCTTACAATATTGGCTCTGCTTCTAACTTGGGCCAAAATTGAAAAATGGTCTTATGAATTAGCGATTTCGTTCCAATTCACATTCAAAGTAATATTCGGCATTGCTAATTACGTTGCCGATTGCCAAATTGCATTATCTCTTATAGTTTCCGAGATATGGGCAATCGAAATTTTACACCTTAGTGTCTGTTTCTAACTGGGGTCAAAATTGTTAAATGGTCTTATGAATTAGTGATTTCGTTCCAATTCACATTCCAAGTAATATTCGGCCTGCTAATTACATTGCCGATTGCCAAATTGCATTATCTCTTATAGTTTCCGAGATATGGGCAATCGAAATTTTACACCTTGGTGTCTGTTTCTAACTGGGGCCAAAATTGTAAAATGGTCTTATGAATTAGTGATTTCGTTCCAATTCACATTCCAAGTAATATTCGGCATACTAATTACGTTGCCGATTGCCATAATGCATTATCTTTTATAGTTTCCGAGATATGGGCTATCGACAGCTTACAATATTGGCTCTGCTTCTAACTTGGACCAAAATTGTAAAATGGCCTTATGAATTAGCGATTTCGTTCCAATTCACATTCCAAGTAATATTCGGCATGCTAATTACATTGCCGTTTTCCAAATTGCATTATCTCTTATAGTTTCCGAGATATGGGCAATTGAAATTTTACACCTTGGTGTCTGTTTCTAACTGGGGTCAAAATTGTAAAATGGTCTTATGAATTAGCGATTTCGTTCCAATTCACATTCTAAGTAATATTCGGCATGCTAATTACGTTGCCGTTTTCCAAATTGCATTATATCTTATAGTTTCCGAGATATGGGCAATTGAAATTTTACACCTTGGTGTCTGTTTCTAACTGGGGTCAAAATTGTAAAATGGTCATATGAATTAGTGATTTCGTTCCAATTCACTTTCCAAGTAATATTCGACATGCTAATTACATTGCCGATTGCCAAATTGCATTATCTCCTATAGTTTCCAAGATATGGTCTATCGACATCTTACAATATTGGCTGTGCTTCTAACTTGGGCCAAAATTGAAAAATGGTCTTATGAATTAGCGATTTCGTTCCAATTCACATTCAAAGTAATATTCGGCATGCTAATTACGTTGCCGTTTTTCAATTTGCATTATCTCTTATAGTTTCCGAGATATGGGCAATTGAAATTTTACACCTTGGTGTCTGTTTCTAACTGGGGTCAAAATTGTAAAATGGTCTTATGAATTAGTGATTTCGTTCCAATTCACATTCCAAGTAATATTCGACATGCTAATTACATTGCCTGTTGCCAAATTGCATTATCTCTTATAGTTTCTGAGATATGGGCAATTGAAATTTTACACCTTGGTGTCTGTTTCTAACTGGGGTCAAAATTGTAAAATGGTCTTATGAATTAGTGATTTCGTTCCAATTCACATTCCAAGTAATATTCGACATGATAATTACATTGCCGATTGCCAAATTGCATTATCTCCTATAGTTTCCAAGATATGGTCTATCGACATCTTACAATATTGGCTCTGCTTCTAACTTGGACCAAAATTGAAAAATGGTCTTATGAATTAGCGATTTCGTTCCAATTCACATACAACGTAATATTCGGCATGCTAATTACGTTGCCGTTTTCCAAATTGCATTATCTCTTATAGTTTCCGAGATATGGGCAATTGAAATTTTACACCTTAGAGTCTGTTTCTAAGTTGGGTCAAAAATGTAAAATGGTCTTATGAATTAGCGATATCGTTCCAATTCACATTCCAAGTAATACTCGACATGCTAATTACATTGCCGATTGCCAAATTACATTATCTCTTATAGTTTCCGGGATATGGATTATCGACATCTGACAATATTGGCTCTGCTTCTTACTTGGGCCAGAATTGTAAAATGGTCTTATGAATTAGCGATTTCGTTCCAATTCACATTCCAAGTAATATTCGGCATGGTAATTATATTGCCGATTGCCAAATTGCATTATCTCTTATAGTTTGTGGGATATGGGAATCGAAATTTTACACCTTAGTGTCTGTTTCTAACTTGGGTCAAAATTGTAAAATGGTCTTATGAATAAGCGATTTTGCTCCAATTCACATTCCAAGTAATATTCGGCATGCTAATTACATTGCCGATTGCCAAATTGCATTACCTCCTATAGTTTCCAAGATATGGTCTATCGACATCTTACAATATTGGCTCTGCTTCTTATTTGGGCCAAAATTGTAAAATGCTCTTATGAATTAGCGATTTCGTTCCAATTCACATTCAAAGTAATATTCGGCATGCTAATTACGTTGCCTGTTGCCAAATTGCATTATCTCTTATAGTTTCCGAGATATGGACTATCGACATCTTACAATATTATCTCTGCTTCTAACTTGGGCCAAAATTGTAAAATGGTCTTATGAATTAGCGATTTCGTTCCAATTCACATTCTAAGTAATATTCGGCATGCTAATTACGTTGCCGTTTTCCAAATTGCATTATCTCTTATAGTTTCCGAGATATTGGGCAATTGAAATTTTACACCTTGGTGTCTGTTTCTAACTTGGGTCAAAATTGTAAAATGCTCTTATGAATTAGCGATTTCGTTCCAATTCAGATTCCAAGTAATATTCGGCATGCTAATTACGTTGCCGATTGCCAAATTGCATTATCTCATATAGTTTCCGAGATATGGACTATCGACATCTTACAATATTGGCTGTGCTTCGAACTTGGGCCAAAATTGTAAAATGGCCTTATGAATTAGCGATTTCGCTCCAATTCACATTCCAAGTAATATTCGGCATGCTAATTACATTGCCGATTGCCAAATTGCATTACCCTTTATTGTTTCCGAGATATGGACTATCGACATCTGACAATATTGGCTTTGCTTCTAACTTGGGCCAGAATTGTAAAATGGTCTTACGAATTAGCGATTTCGTTCCAATTCACATTCCAAGTATTATTCGGCATGCTAATTACATTGCCGGTTGCCAAATTGCATTATCTCCTATAGTTTCCAAGATATGGTCTATCGACATCTTACAATATTGGCTGTGCTTCTAACTTGGGCCAAAATTGTAAAATGGTCTTATGAATTAACGATTTCGTTCCAATTCACATTCCAAGTATTATTCGGCATGCTAATTACATTGCCGGTTGCCAAATTGCATTATCTCCTATAGTTTCCAAGATATGGTCTATCGACATCTTACAATATTGGCTGTGCTTCTAACTTGTGCCAAAATTGTAAAATGGCCTTATGAATTAGCGATTTCGTTCCAATTCACATTCAAAGTAATATTCGACATGCTAATTACGTTGCCTGTTGCCAAATTGCATTATCTCTTATAGTTTCCGAGATATGGACTATCGACATCTTACAATATTGGCTCTGCTTCTAACTTGGGTCAAAATTGTAAAATGGTCTTATGAATTAGCGATTTCGCTCCAATTCACATTCCAAGTAATATTCGGCATGCCAATTACATTGCCGATTGCCAAATTGCATTATCTCTTATAGTTTCCGGGATATGGTTTATCGACATCTGACAATATTGGCTCTGCTTCTTACTTGGGCCAGAATTGTAAAATGGTCTTATGAAATAGCGATTTCGTTCCAATTCACATTCCAAGTAATATTCGGCATGGTAATTATATTGCCGATTGCCAAATTGCATTATCTCTTATAGTTTGCGGGATATGGGCAATTGAAATTTTACACCTTGGTGTCTGTTTCTAACTGGGGTCAAAATTGTAAAATGGTCTTATGAATTAGTTATTTCGTTCCAATTCACATTCCAAGTAATATTCGACATGCTAATTACATTGCCTGTTGCCAAATTGCATTATCTCTTATAGTTTCTGAGATATGGGCAATTGAAATTTTACACCTTGGTGTCTGTTTCTAACTGGGGTCAAAATTGTAAAATGGTCTTATGAATTAGTGATTTCGTTCCAATTCACATTCCAAGTAATATTCGACATGATAATTACATTGCCGATTGCCAAATTGCATTATCTCCTATAGTTTCCAAGATATGGTCTATCGACATCTTACAATATTGGCTCTGCTTCTAACTTGGACCAAAATTGAAAAATGGTCTTATGAATTAGCGATTTCGTTCCAATTCACATACAACGTAATATTCGGCATGCTAATTACGTTGCCGTTTTCCAAATTGCATTATCTCTTATAGTTTCCGAGATATGGGCAATTGAAATTTTACACCTTAGAGTCTGTTTCTAAGTTGGGTCAAAAATGTAAAATGGTCTTATGAATTAGCGATATCGTTCCAATTCACATTCCAAGTAATACTCGACATGCTAATTACATTGCCGATTGCCAAATTACATTATCTCTTATAGTTTCCGGGATATGGATTATCGACATCTGACAATATTGGCTCTGCTTCTTACTTGGGCCAGAATTGTAAAATGGTCTTATGAATTAGCGATTTCGTTCCAATTCACATTCCAAGTAATATTCGGCATGGTAATTATATTGCCGATTGCCAAATTGCATTATCTCTTATAGTTTGTGGGATATGGGAATCGAAATTTTACACCTTAGTGTCTGTTTCTAACTTGGGTCAAAATTGTAAAATGGTCTTATGAATAAGCGATTTTGCTCCAATTCACATTCCAAGTAATATTCGGCATGCTAATTACATTGCCGATTGCCAAATTGCATTACCTCCTATAGTTTCCAAGATATGGTCTATCGACATCTTACAATATTGGCTCTGCTTCTTATTTGGGCCAAAATTGTAAAATGCTCTTATGAATTAGCGATTTCGTTCCAATTCACATTCAAAGTAATATTCGGCATGCTAATTACGTTGCCTGTTGCCAAATTGCATTATCTCTTATAGTTTCCGAGATATGGACTATCGACATCTTACAATATTATCTCTGCTTCTAACTTGGGCCAAAATTGTAAAATGGTCTTATGAATTAGCGATTTCGTTCCAATTCACATTCTAAGTAATATTCGGCATGCTAATTACGTTGCCGTTTTCCAAATTGCATTATCTCTTATAGTTTCCGAGATATTGGGCAATTGAAATTTTACACCTTGGTGTCCGTTTCTAACTTGGGTCAAAATTGTAAAATGCTCTTATGAATTAGCGATTTCGTTCCAATTCAGATTCCAAGTAATATTCGGCATGCTAATTACGTTGCCGATTGCCAAATTGCATTATCTCATATAGTTTCCGAGATATGGACTATCGACATCTTACAATATTGGCTGTGCTTCGAACTTGGGCCAAAATTGTAAAATGGCCTTATGAATTAGCGATTTCGCTCCAATTCACATTCCAAGTAATATTCGGCATGCTAATTACATTGCCGATTGCCAAATTGCATTACCCTTTATTGTTTCCGAGATATGGACTATCGACATCTGACAATATTGGCTTTGCTTCTAACTTGGGCCAGAATTGTAAAATGGTCTTACGAATTAGCGATTTCGTTCCAATTCACATTCCAAGTATTATTCGGCATGCTAATTACATTGCCGGTTGCCAAATTGCATTATCTCCTATAGTTTCCAAGATATGGTCTATCGACATCTTACAATATTGGCTGTGCTTCTAACTTGGGCCAAAATTGTAAAATGGTCTTATGAATTAACGATTTCGTTCCAATTCACATTCCAAGTATTATTCGGCATGCTAATTACATTGCCGGTTGCCAAATTGCATTATCTCCTATAGTTTCCAAGATATGGTCTATCGACATCTTACAATATTGGCTGTGCTTCTAACTTGTGCCAAAATTGTAAAATGGCCTTATGAATTAGCGATTTCGTTCCAATTCACATTCAAAGTAATATTCGACATGCTAATTACGTTGCCTGTTGCCAAATTGCATTATCTCTTATAGTTTCCGAGATATGGACTATCGACATCTTACAATATTGGCTCTGCTTCTAACTTGGGTCAAAATTGTAAAATGGTCTTATGAATTAGCGATTTCGCTCCAATTCACATTCCAAGTAATATTCGGCATGCCAATTACATTGCCGATTGCCAAATTGCATTATCTCTTATAGTTTCCGGGATATGGTTTATCGACATCTGACAATATTGGCTCTGCTTCTTACTTGGGCCAGAATTGTAAAATGGTCTTATGAAATAGCGATTTCGTTCCAATTCACATTCCAAGTAATATTCGGCATGGTAATTATATTGCCGATTGCCAAATTGCATTATCTCTTATAGTTTGCGGGATATGGGAATCGAAATTTTACACCTTAGGGTCTGTTTCTAAGTTGGGTCAAAAATGTAAAATGGTCTTATGAATTAGCGATATCGTTCCAATTCACATTCCAAGTAATACTCGACATGCTAATTACATTGCCGATTGTCAAATTACATTATCTCTTATAGTTTCCGGGATATGGTTTATCGACATCTGACAATATTGGCTCTGCTTCTTACTTGGGCCAGAATTGTAAAATGGTCTTATGAAATAGCGATTTCGTTCCAATTCGCATTCCAAGTAATATTCGGCATGGTAATTATATTGCCGATTGCCAAATTGCATTATCTCTTATAGTTTGCGGGATATGGGAATCGAAATTTTACACCTTAGGGTCTGTTTCTAAGTTGGGTCAAAAATGTAAAATGGTCTTATGAATTAGCGATATCGTTCCAATTCACATTCCAAGTAATACTCGACATGCTAATTACATTGCCGATTGCCAAATTGCATTATCTCTTATAGTTTCCGGGATATGGTTTATCGACATCTGACAATATTGGCTCTGCTTCTTACTTGGGCCAGAATTGTAAAATGGTCTTATGAAATAGCGATTTCGTTCCAATTCACATTCCAAGTAATATTCGGCATGGTAATTATATTGCCGATTGCCAAATTGCATTATCTCTTATAGTTTGCGGGATATGGGAATCGAAATTTTACACCTTAGGGTCTGTTTCTAAGTTGGGTCAAAAATGTAAAATGGTCTTATGAATTAGCGATATCGTTCCAATTCACATTCCAAGTAATACTCGACATGCTAATTACATTGCCGATTGCCAAATTACATTATCTCTTATAGTTTCCGGGATATGGTTTATCGACATCTGACAATATTGGCTCTGCTTCTTACTTGGGCCAGAATTGTAAAATGGTCTTATGAAATAGCGATTTCGTTCCAATTCACATTCCAAGTAATATTCGGCATGGTAATTATATTGCCGATTGCCAAATTGCATTATCTCTTATAGTTTGCGGGATATGGGAATCGAAATTTTACACCTAAGTGTCTGTTTCTAACTTGGGTCAAAATTGTAAAATGGTCTTATGAATTAGCGATTTTGCTCCAATTCACATTCCAAGTAATATTCGGCATGCTAATTACATTGCCGATTGCCAAATTGCATTACCTCCTATAGTTTCCAAGATATGGTCTATCGACATCTTACAATATTGGCTCTGCTTCTTATTTGGGCCAAAATTGTAAAATGCTCTTATGAATTAGCGATTTCGTTCCAATTCACATTCAAAGTAATATTCGGCATGCTAATTACATTGCCGATTGCCAAATTGCATTACCTCCTATAGTTTCCAAGATATGGTCTATCGACATCTTACAATATTGGCTCTGCTTCTTATTTGGGTCAAAATTGTAAAATGGTCTTATGAATTAGTGATTTCGTTCCAATTCACATTCCAAGTAATATTCGACATGCTAATTACATTGCCGATTGCCAAATTGCATTATCTCTTATAGTTTCTGAGATATGCGCAATCGAAATTTTACACCTTAGGGTCTGTTTCTAACTTGGGTCAAAATTGTAAAATGCTCTTATGAATTAGCGATTTCGTTCCAATTCACATTCAAAGTAATATTCGACATGCTAATTACGTTGCCTGTTGCCAAATTGCATTATCTCCTATAGTTTCCGAGATATGGACTATCGACATCTTACAATATTGGCTCTGCTTCTAATTTGGGTCAAAATTGTAAAATGGTCTTATGAATTAGCGATTTCGCTCCAATTCACATTCCAAGTAATATTCGGCATGCTAATTACATTGCCGATTGCCAAATTGCATTATCTCTTATAGTTTCTGAGATAAGCGCAATCGAAATTTTACACCTTAGGGTCTGTTTCTAACTTGAGTCAAAATTGTAAAATGCTCTTATGAATTAGCGATTCCGTTCCAATTCACATTCAAAGTAATATTCGACATGCTAATTACGTTGCCTGTTGCCAAATTGCATTATCTCTTATAGTTTCCGAGATATGGACTATCGACATCTTACAATATTGGCTCTGCTTCTAACTCGGGCCAAAATTGTAAAATGGTCTTATGAATTAGCGATTTCGTTCCAATTCACATTCCAAGTAATATTCGGCATGTTAATTACGTTGCCGATTGCCAAATTGCATTATCTCTTGTAGTTTCCGAGATATGGGCAATCGAAATTTTACACCTTAGAGTCTGTTTCTAAGTTGGGTCAAAAATGTAAAATGGTCTTATGAATTAGCGATTTCGTTCCAATTCACATTCCAAGTAATACTCGACATGCTAATTACATTGCCGATCGCCAAATTGCATTATCTCATATGGTTTCCGAGATATGGACTATCGACATCTTACAATATTGGCTGTGCTTCTAACTTGGGCCAAAATTGTTAAATGGTCTTATGAATTAGCGGTTTTGCTCCAGTTCACATTCCGAGTAATATTTGGCATGATAATTACGATGCCGATTGCCAAATTGCATTATCTTTTATAGTTTCCCAGATATGGACTATCGACATCTTACAATATTGGCTCTGCTTCTAATTTGGGTCAAAATTGTAAAATGGTCTTATGAATTAGCGATTTCTTTCCAATTCACATTCCAAGTAACATTCGGCATGCTAATTACGTTGCCGATTGCCAAATTGCATTATCTCTTATAGTTTCTGAGATATGCGCAATCGAAATTTTACACCTTAGGGTCTGTTTCTAACTTGGGTCAAAATTGTAAAATGCTCTTATGAATTAGCGATTTCGTTCCAATTCACATTCAAAGTAATATTCGACATGCTAATTACGTTGCCTGTTGCCAAATTGCATTATCTCCTATAGTTTCCGAGATATGGACTATCGACATCTTACAATATTGGCTCTGCTTCTAATTTGGGTCAAAATTGTAAAATGGTCTTATGAATTAGCGATTTCGCTCCAATTCACATTCCAAGTAATATTCGGCATGCTAATTACATTGCCGGTTGCCAAATTGAATTATCCCTTATAGTTTCCGAGATATGGACTATCGACATCTGACATTATTGGTTCTGCTTGTTACTTGGGCCAGAATTGTAAAAGGGTCTTATGAATTAGCGATTTCGCTCCAATTCACATTCCAAGTAATATTCGGCATGCTAATTACGTTGCCGATTGCCACATTGCATTATCTCATATAGTTTCCGAGATATGGACTATCGACATCTTACAATATTGGCTGTGCTTCTAACTTGGGACAAAATTGTAAAATGGTCTTATGAATTAGCGATTTCGTTCCAATTCACATTCCAAGTATTATTCGGCATGCTAATTACTTTGCCGATTGCCAAATTGCATTATCTCCTATATTTTCCAAGATATGGTCTATCGACATCTTACAATATTGGCTCTGCTTCTAACTTGGGCCAAAATTGTAAAATGGCCTTATGAATTAGCGATTTCGTTCCAATTCACATTCCATGTAATATTCGGCATGCTAATTACATTGCCGATTGCCAAATTGCTTTATCTCATATAGTTTCCGAGATATGGACTATCGACATCTTATAATATTGGCTGTGCTTCTAACTTGGGCCAAAATTGTAAAATGGTCTTATGAATTAGCGATTTCGTTCCAATTAATATTCCAAGTAACATTCGGCATGCTAATTGCGTTACCGATTGCCAAATTGCATTATCACTTATAGTTTCCGAGATATGGGCAATCGAAATTTTACACTTTAGGGTCTGTTTCTAACTTGGGTCAAAATTGTAAAATGCTCTTATGAATTAGCGATTTCGTTCCAATTCACATTCAAAGTAATATTCGACATGCTAATTACGTTGCCTGTTGCCAAATTGCATTATCTCCTATAGTTTCCGAGATATGGACTATCGACATCTTACAATATTGGCTCTGCTTCTAATTTGGGTCAAAATTGTAAAATGGTCTTATGAATTAGCGATTTCGCTCCAATTCACATTCCAAGTAATATTCGGCATGCTAATTACATTGCCGATTGCCAAATTGCATTATCTCTTATAGTTTCTGAGATATGCGCAATCGAAATTTTTCACCTTAGGGTCTGTTTCTAACTTGAGTCAAAATTGTAAAATGCTCTTATGAATTAGCGATTTCGTTCCAATTCACATTCCAAGTAATATTCGGCATGGTAATTATATTGCCGATTGCCAAATTGCATTATCTCTTATAGTTTGCGGGATATGGGAATCGAAATTTTACACCTAAGTGTCTGTTTCTAACTTGGGTCAAAATTGTAAAATGGTCTTATGAATTAGCGATTTTGCTCCAATTCACATTCCAAGTAATATTCGGCATGCTAATTACATTGCCGATTGCCAAATTGCATTACCTCCTATAGTTTCCAAGATATGGTCTATCGACATCTTACAATATTGGCTCTGTTTCTAACTTGGGCCAAAATTGAAAAATGGTCTTATGAATTAGCGATTTCGTTCCAATTCACATTCAAAGTAATATTCAGCATTGCTAATTAAGTTGCCGATTGCCAAATTGCATTATCTCTTGTAGTTTCCGAGATATGGGCAATCGAAATTTTACACCTTAGAGTCTGTTTCTAACTTGGGTCAAAATTGTAAAATGGTCTTACGAATTAGCGATTTCGCTCCAATTCACATTCCTAGTAATATTCGGCATGCTAATTACATTGCCGATTGCCAAATTGCATTATCCCTTATAGTTTCCGAGATATGGACTATCGACATCTGACAATATTAGCTCTGCTTCTAACTTGGGTCAAAATTGTAAAATGGTCTTACGAATTAGCGATTTCGTTCCAATTCACATTCCAAGTAATATTCGAAATGCTAATTACGTTGCCGATTGCCAAATTGCATTATCTCATATAGTTTCCGAGATATGGACTATCGACATCTTACAATATTGGCTCTGCTTCTAACTTGGGCCAAAATTGTAAAATGGTCTTATGAATTAGCGATTTCGTTCCAATTCACATTCCAAGTATTATTCGGCATGCTAATTACATTGCCGATTGCCAAATTGCATTATCTCCTATAGTTTCTAAGATATGGTCTATCGACATCTTACAATATTGGCTCTGCTTCTAACTTGGGCCAAAATTGAAAAATGGTCTTATGAATTAGCGATTTCGTTCCAATTCACATTCAAAGTAATATTCGGCATTGCTAATTACGTTGCCGATTGCCAAATTGCATAATCTCTTATAGTTTCCGAGATATGGGCAATCGAAATTTTACACCTTAGTGTCGGTTTCTAACTGGGGTCAAAATTGTTAAATGGTCTTATGAATTAGTGATTTCGTTCCAATTCACATTCCAAGTAATATTCGGCCTGCTAATTACATTGCCGATTGCCAAATTGCATTATCTCTTATAGTTTCCGAGATATGGGCAATCGAAATTTTACACCTTGGTGTCTGTTTCTAACTGGGGCCAAAATTGTAAAATGGTCTTATGAATTAGTGATTTCGTTCCAATTCACATTCCAAGTAATATTCGGCATACTAATTACGTTGCCGATTGCCATAATGCATTATCTTTTATAGTTTCCGAGATATGGGCTATCGACAGCTTACAATATTGGCTCTGCTTCTAACTTGGACCAAAATTGTAAAATGGCCTTATGAATTAGCGATTTCGTTCCAATTCACATTCCAAGTAATATTCGGCATGCTAATTACATTGCCGTTTTCCAAATTGCATTATCTCTTATAGTTTCCGAGATATGGGCAATTGAAATTTTACACCTTGGTGTCTGTTTCTAACTGGGGTCAAAATTGTAAAATGGTCTTATGAATTAGCGATTTCGTTCCAATTCACATTCTAAGTAATATTCGGCATGCTAATTACGTTGCCGTTTTCCAAATTGCATTATATCTTATAGTTTCCGAGATATGGGCAATTGAAATTTTACACCTTGGTGTCTGTTTCTAACTGGGGTCAAAATTGTAAAATGGTCATATGAATTAGTGATTTCGTTCCAATTCACTTTCCAAGTAATATTCGACATGCTAATTACATTGCCGATTGCCAAATTGCATTATCTCCTATAGTTTCCAAGATATGGTCTATCGACTTCTTACAATATTGGCTCTGCTTCTAACTTGGGCCAAAATTGAAAAATGGTCTTATGAATTAGCGATTTCGTTCCAATTCACATTCAAAGTAATATTCGACATGCTAATTATGTTGCCTGTTGCCAAATTGCATTATCTCTTATAGTTTCCGAGATATGGGCAATTGAAATTTTACACCTTGGTGTCTGTTTCTAACTGGGGTCAAAATTGTAAAATGGTCTTATGAATTAGTGATTTCGTTCCAATTCACATTCCAAGTAATATTCGACATGATAATTACATTGCCGATTGCCAAATTGCATTATCTCCTATAGTTTCCAAGATATGGTCTATCGACATCTTACAATATTGGCTCTGCTTCTAACTTGGACCAAAATTGAAAAATGGTCTTATGAATTAGCGATTTCGTTCCAATTCACATACAACGTAATATTCGGCATGCTAATTACGTTGCCGTTTTCCAAATTGCATTATCTCTTATAGTTTCCGAGATATGGGCAATTGAAATTTTACACCTTAGAGTCTGTTTCTAAGTTGGGTCAAAAATGTAAAATGGTCTTATGAATTAGCGATATCGTTCCAATTCACATTCCAAGTAATACTCGACATGCTAATTACATTGCCGATTGCCAAATTACATTATCTCTTATAGTTTCCGGGATATGGATTATCGACATCTGACAATATTGGCTCTGCTTCTTACTTGGGCCAGAATTGTAAAATGGTCTTATGAATTAGCGAATTCGTTCCAATTCACATTCCAAGTAATATTCGGCATGGTAATTATATTGCCGATTGCCAAATTGCATTATCTCTTATAGTTTTTGGGATATGGGAATCGAAATTTTACACCTTAGTGTCTGTTTCTAACTTGGGTCAAAATTGTAAAATGGTCTTATGAATAAGCGATTTTGCTCCAATTCACATTCCAAGTAATATTCGGCATGCTAATTACATTGCCGATTGCCAAATTGCATTACCTCCTATAGTTTCCAAGATATGGTCTATCGACATCTTACAATATTGGCTCTGCTTCTTATTTGGGCCAAAATTGTAAAATGCTCTTATGAATTAGCGATTTCGTTCCAATTCACATTCAAAGTAATATTCGGCATGCTAATTACGTTGCCTGTTGCCAAATTGCATTATCTCTTATAATTTTCGAGATATGGACTATCGACATCTTACAATATTATCTCTGCTTCTAACTTGGGCCAAAATTGTAAAATGGTCTTATGAATTAGCGATTTCGTTCCAATTCACATTCTAAGTAATATTCGGCATGCTAATTACGTTGCCGTTTTCCAAATTGCATTATCTCTTATAGTTTCCGAGATATTGGGCAATTGAAATTTTACACCTTGGTGTCTGTTTCTAACTTGGGTCAAAATTGTAAAATGCTCTTATGAATTAGCGATTTCGTTCCAATTCACATTCAAAGTAATATTCGACATGCTAATTACGTTGCCTGTTGCCAAATTGCATTATCTCTTATAATTTCCGAGATATGGACTATCGACATCTTACAATATTGGCTCTGCTTCTAACTTGGGTCAAAATTGTAAAATGGTCTTATGAATTAGCGATTTCGCTCCAACTCACATTCCAAGTAATATTCGGCATGCTAATTACATTGCCGATTGCCAAATTGCATTACCCTCTATTGTTTCCGAGATATGGACTATCGACATCTGACAATATTGGCTCTGCTTCTAACTTGGGCCAGAATTGTAAAATGGTCTTATGAATTAGCGATTTCGTTCCAATTCAGATTCCAAGTAATATTCGGCATGCTAATTACGTTGCCGATTGCCAAATTGCATTATCTCATATAGTTTCCGAGATATGGACTATCGACATCTTACAATATTGGCTGTGCTTCTAACTTGGGCCAAAATTGTAAAATGGTCTTATGAATTAGCGATTTCGTTCCAATTCACATTCCAAGTGTTATTCGGCATGCTAATTACATTGCCGGTTGCCAAATTGCATTATCTCCTATAGTTTCCAAGATATGGTCTATCGACATCTTACAATATTGGCTGTGCTTCTAACTTGGGCCAAAATTGTAAAATGGCCTTATGAATTAGCGATTTCGCTCCAATTCACATTCCAAGTAATATTCGGCATGCTAATTACATTGCCGATTGCCAAATTGCATTACCCTTTATTGTTTCCGAGATATGGACTATCGACATCTGACAATATTGGCTTTGCTTCTAACTTGGGCCAGAATTGTAAAATGGTCTTATGAATTAGCGATTTCGTTCCAATTCACAT
The DNA here is from genome assembly GCF_030347505.1 of Rhynchophorus ferrugineus. Classification (NCBI taxonomy): domain Eukaryota; kingdom Metazoa; phylum Arthropoda; class Insecta; order Coleoptera; family Curculionidae; genus Rhynchophorus; species Rhynchophorus ferrugineus. The sequence continues at coordinate 901,428 of NW_027472619.1, read as the reverse complement.
TCCAAGTATTATTCGGCATGCTAATTACATTGCCGGTTGCCAAATTGCATTATCTCCTATAGTTTCCAAGATATGGTCTATCGACATCTTACAATATTGGCTGTGCTTCTAACTTGGGCCAAAATTGTAAAATGGTCTTATGAATTAACGATTTCGTTCCAATTCACATTCCAAGTATTATTCGGCATGCTAATTACATTGCCGGTTGCCAAATTGCATTATCTCCTATAGTTTCCAAGATATGGTCTATCGACATCTTACAATATTGGCTGTGCTTCTAACTTGTGCCAAAATTGTAAAATGGCCTTATGAATTAGCGATTTCGTTCCAATTCACATTCAAAGTAATATTCGACATGCCAATTACATTGCCGATTGCCAAATTGCATTTTCTCTTATAGTTTCTGAGATATGCGCAATCGAAATTTTACACCTTAGGGTCTGTTTCTAACTTGGGTCAAAATTGTAAAATGCTCTTATGAATTAGCGATTTCGTTCCAGTTCACATTCAAAGTAATATTCGACATGCTAATTACGTTGCCTGTTGCCAAATTGCATTATCTCTTATTTTTTCCGAGATATGGACTATCGACATCTTACAATATTGGCTCTGCTTCTAACTTGGGCCAAAATTGTAAAATGGTCTTATGAATTAGCGATTTCGTTCCAATTCACATTCCAAGTAATATTCGGCATGCTAATTACGTTGCCGATTGCCAAATTGCATTATCTCTTGTAGTTTCCGAGATATGGGCAATCGAAATTTTACACCTTAGAGTCTGTTTCTAAGTTGGGTCAAAAATGTAAAATGGTCTTATGAATTAGCGATATCGTTCCAATTCACATTCCAAGTAATACTCGACATGCTAATTACATTGCCGATTGCCAAATTACATTATCTCTTATAGTTTCCGGGATATGGATTATCGACATCTGACAATATTGGCTCTGCTTCTTACTTGGGCCAGAATTGTAAAATGGTCTTATGAATTAGCGATTTCGTTCCAATTCACATTCCAAGTAATATTCGGCATGGTAATTATATTGCCGATTGCCAAATTGCATTATCTCTTATAGTTTGCGGGATATGGGAATCGAAATTTTACACCTTAGTGTCTGTTTCTAACTTGGGTCAAAATTGTAAAATGGTCTTATGAATTAGCGATTTTGCTCCAATTCACATTCCAAGTAATATTCGGCATGCTAATTACATTGCCGATTGCCAAATTGCATTACCTCCTATAGTTTCCAAGATATGGTCTATCGACATCTTACAATATTGACTCTGCTTCTTATTTGGGCCAAAATTGTAAAATGCTCTTATGAATTAGCGATTTCGTTCCAATTCACATTCAAAGTAATATTCGGCATGCTAATTACGTTGCCTGTTGCCAAATTGCATTATCTCTTATAGTTTCCGAAATATGGACTATCGACATCTTACAATATTATCTCTGCTTCTAACTTGGGCCAAAATTGTAAAATGGTCTTATGAATTAGCGATTTCGTTCCAATTCACATTCTAAGTAATATTCGGCATGATAATTACGTTGCCGTTTTCCAAATTGCATTATCTCTTATAGTTTCCGAGATATGGGCAATTGAAATTTTACACCTTGGTGTCTGTTTCTAACTTGGGTCAAAATTGTAAAATGTTCTTATGAATTAGCGATTTCGTTCCAATTCACATTCAAAGTAATATTCGACATGCTAATTACGTTGCCTGTTGCCAAATTGCATTATCTCTTATAATTTCCGAGATATGGACTATCGACATCTTACAATATTGGCTCTGCTTCTAACTTGAGTCAAAATTGTAAAATGGTCTTATGAATTAGCGATTTCGCTCCAATTCACATTCCAAGTAATATTCGGCATGCTAATTACATTGCCGATTGCCAAATTGCATTACCCTTTATTGTTTCCGAGATATGGACTATCGACATCTGACAATATTGGCTCTGCTTCTAACTTGGGCCAGAATTGTAAAATGGTCTTATGAATTAGCGATTTCGTTCCAATTCACATTCCAAGTATTATTCGGCATGCTAATTACATTGCCGGTTGCCAAATTGCATTATCTCCTATAGTTTCCAAGATATGGTATATCGACATCTTACAATATTGGCTGTGCTTCTAACTTGGGCCAAAATTGTAAAATGGTCTTATGAATTAACGATTTCGTTCCAATTCACATTCCAAGTATTATTCGGCATGCTAATTACATTGCCGGTTGCCAAATTGCATTATCTCCTATAGTTTCCAAGATATGGTCTATCGACATCTTACAATATTGGCTCTGCTTCTAACTTGGGCCAAAATTGTAAAATGGTCTTATGAATTAGCGATTTCGTTCCAATTCACATTCCAAGTAATATTCGGCATGCTAATTACGTTGCCGTTTTCCAAATTGCATTATCTCTTATAGTTTCCGAGATATGGGCAATTGAAATTTTACACCTTGGTGTCTATTTCTAACTGAGGTCAAAATTGTAAAATGGTCTTATGAATTAGCGATTTCGTTCCAATTCACATTCTAAGTAATATTCGGCATGCTAATTACGTTGCCGTTTTCCAAATTGCATTATCTCTTATAGTTTCCGAGATATGTTCAATTGAAATTTTACACCTTTGTGTCTGTTTCTAACTTGGGTCAAAATTGTAAAATGCTCTTATGAATTAGCGATTTCGTTCCAATTCACATTCAAAGTAATATTCGACATGCTAATTACGTTGCCTGTTGCCAAATTGCATTATCTCTTATAGTTTCCGAGATATGGACTATCGACATCTTACAATATTGGCTCTGCTTCTAACTTGGGTCAAAATTGTAAAATGGTCTTATGAATTAGCGATTTCGCTCCAATTCACATTCCAAGTAATATTCGGCATGCTAATTACATTTCCGATTGCCAAATTGCATTACCCTTTATTGTTTCCGAGATATGGACTATCGACATCTTACAATATTGGCTCTGCTTCTTACTTGGGCCAAAATTGTAAAATGGTCTTATGAATTAGCGATTTCGTTCCAATTCACATTCCAAGTATTATTCGGCATGCTAATTACATTGCCGATTGCCAAATTGCATTATCTCCTATAGTTTCTAAGATATGGTCTATCGACATCTTACAATATTGGCTCTGCTTCTAACTTGTGCCAAAATTGAAAAATGGTCTTATGAATTAGCGATTTCGTTCCAATTCACATTCAAAGTAATATTCGGCATTGCTAATTACGTTGCCGATTGCCAAATTGCATTATCTCTTATAGTTTCCGAGATATGGGCAATCGAAATTTTACACCTTAGTGTCTGTTTCTAACTGGGGTCAAAATTGTTAAATGGTCTTATGAATTAGTGATTTCGTTCCAATTCACATTCCAAGTAATATTCGGCCTGCTAATTACATTGCCGATTGCCAAATTGCATTATCTCTTATAGTTTCCGAGATATGGGCAATCGAGATTTTACACCTTGGTGACTGTTTCTAACTGGGGCCAAAATTGTAAAATGGCCTTATGAATTAGTGATTTCGTTCCAATTCACATTCCTAGTAATATTCGGCATACTAATTACGTTGCCGATTGCCATATTGCATTATCTTTTATAGTTTCCGAGATATGGGCTATCGACAGCTTACAATATTGGCTCTGCTTCTAACTTGGACCAAAATTGTAAAATGGCCTTATGAATTAGCGATTTCGCTCCAATTCACATTCCAAGTAATATTCGGCATGCTAATTACATTGCCGATTGCCAAATAGCATTATCTCTTATAGTTTCTGAGATATGCGCAATCGAAATTTTACACCTTAGGGTCTGCTTCTAACTTGGGTCAAAATTGTAAAATGCTCTTATGAATTAGCGATTACGTTCCAGTTCACATTCAAGGTAATATTCGACATGCTAATTACGTTGCCTGTTGCCAAATTGCATTATCTCTTATAGTTTCCGAGATATGGACTATCGACATCTTACAATATTGGCTCTGCTTCTAACTTGGGCCAAAATTGTAAAATGGTCTTATGAATTAGCGATTTCGTTCCAATTCACATTCCAAGTAATATTCGGCATGCTAATTACGTTGCCGATTGCCAAATTGCATTATCTCTTGTAGTTTCCGAGATATGGGCAATCGAAATTTTACACCTTAGAGTCTGTTTCTAAGTTGGGTCAAAAATGTAAAATGGTCTTATGAATTAGCGATTTCGTTCCAATTCACATTCCAAGTAATACTCGACATGCTAATTACATTGCCGATTGCCAAATTACATTATCTCTTATAGTTTCCGGGATATGGATTATCGACATCTGACAATATTGGCTCTGCTTCTTACTTGGGCCAGAATTGTAAAATGGTCTTATGAATTAGCGATTTCGTTCCAATTCACATTCCAAGTAATATTCGGCATGGTAATTATATTGCCGATTGCCAAATTGCATTATCTCTTATAGTTTGCGGGATATGGGAATCGAAATTTTACACCTTAGTGTCTGCTTTTAACTTGGGCCAAAATTGTAAAATGGTCTTATGAATTAGCGATTTCGTTCCAATTCACATTCAAAGTAATATTCGGCATGCTAATTACGTTGCCTGTTGCCAAATTGCATTATCTCTTATAGTTTCCGAGATATGGACTATCGACATCTTACAATATTATCTCTGCTTCTAACTTGGGCCAAAATTGTAAAATGCTCTTATGAATTAGCGATTTCGTTCCAATTCACATTCAATGTAATATTCGGCATGCTAATTACGTTGCCTGTTGCCAAATTGCATTACCTCTTATAGTTTCCGAGATATGGACTATCGACATCTTACAATATTGGCTCTGCTTCTAACTTGGGTCAAAATTGTAAAATGGTCTTATGAATTAGCGATTTCGCTCCAATTCACATTCCAAGTAATATTCGGCATGCTAATTACATTGCCGATTGCCAAATTGCATTACCCTTTATTGTTTCCGAGATATGGACTTTCGACATCTGACAATATTGGCTCTGCTTCTAACTTGGGCCAGAATTGTAAAATGGTCTTATGAATTAGCGATTTCGTTCCAATTCAGATTCCAAGTAATATTCGGCATGCTAATTACATTGCCGGTTGCCAAATTGCATTATCTCCTATAGTTTCCAAGATATGGTCTATCGACATCTTACAATATTGGCTATGCTTCTAACTTGGGCCAAAATTGTAAAATGGTCTTATGAATTAGCGATTTCGCTCCAATTCACATTCCAAGTAATATTCGGCATGCTAATTACATTGCCGATTACCAAATTGCATTACCCTTTATTGTTTCCGAGATATGGACTATCGACATCTGACAATATTGGCTCTGCTTCTAACTTGGGCCAGAATTGTAAAATGGTCTTATGAATTAGCGATTTCGTTCCAATTCACATTCCAAGTATTATTCGGCATGCTAATTACATTGCCGGTTTCCAAATTGCATTATCTCCTATAGTTTCCAAGATATGGTCTATCGACATCTTACAATATTGGCTGTGCTTCTAACTTGGGCCAAAATTGTAAAATGGTCTTATGAATTAACGATTTCGTTCCAATTCACATTCCAAGTATTATTCGGCATGCTAATTACATTGCCGGTTGCCAAATTGCATTATCTCCTATAGTTTCCAAGATATGGTCTATCGACATCTTACAATATTGGCTCTGCTTCTAACTTGGGCCAAAATTGTAAAATGGTCTTATGAATTAGCGATTCCGTTCCAATTCACATTCCAAGTAATATTCGGCATGCTAATTACGTTGCCGTTTTCCAAATTGCATTATCTCTTATAGTTTCCGAGATATGGGCAATTGAAATTTTACACCTTGGTGTCTGTTTCTAACTGAGGTCAAAATTGTAAAATGGTTTTATGAATTAGCGATTTCGTTCCAATTCACATTTTAAGTAATATTCGGCATGCTAATTACGTTGCCGTTTTCCAAATTGCATTATCTCTTATAGTTTCCGAGATATGGGCAATTGAAATTTTACACCTTGGTGTCTGTTTCTAACTTGGGTCAAAATTGTAAAATGGTCTTATGAATTAACGATTTCGTTCCAATTCACATTCCAAGTATTATTCGGCATGCTAATTACATTGCCGGTTGCCAAATTGCATTATCTCCTATAGTTTCCAAGATATGGTCTATCGACATCTTACAATATTGGCTCTGCTTCTAACTTGGGCCAAAATTGTAAAATGGTCTTATGAATTAGCGATTTCGTTCCAATTCACATTCCAAGTAATATTCGGCATGCTAATTACGTTGCCGTTTTCCAAATTGCATTATCTCTTATAGTTTCCGAGATATGGGCAATCGAGATTTTACACCTTGGTGACTGTTTCTAACTGGGGCCAAAATTGTAAAATGGCCTTATGAATTAGTGATTTCGTTCCAATTCACATTCCTAGTAATATTCGGCATACTAATTACGTTGCCGATTGCCATATTGCATTATCTTTTATAGTTTCCGAGATATGGGCTATCGACAGCTTACAATATTGGCTCTGCTTCTAACTTGGACCAAAAATTGTAAAATGGCCTTATGAATTAGCGATTTCGCTCCAATTCACATTCCAAGTAATATTCGGCATGCTAATTACATTGCCGATTGCCAAATAGCATTATCTCTTATAGTTTCTGAGATATGCGCAATCGAAATTTTACACCTTAGGGTCTGCTTCTAACTTGGGTCAAAATTGTAAAATGCTCTTATGAATTAGCGATTACGTTCCAGTTCACATTCAAGGTAATATTCGACATGCTAATTACGTTGCCTGTTGCCAAATTGCATTATCTCTTATAGTTTCCGAGATATGGACTATCGACATCTTACAATATTGGCTCTGCTTCTAACTTGGGCCAAAATTGTAAAATGGTCTTATGAATTAGCGATTTCGTTCCAATTCACATTCCAAGTAATATTCGGCATGCTAATTACGTTGCCGATTGCCAAATTGCATTATCTCTTGTAGTTTCCGAGATATGGGCAATCGAAATTTTACACCTTAGAGTCTGTTTCTAAGTTGGGTCAAAAATGTAAAATGGTCTTATGAATTAGCGATTTCGTTCCAATTCACATTCCAAGTAATACTCGACATGCTAATTACATTGCCGATTGCCAAATTACATTATCTCTTATAGTTTCCGGGATATGGATTATCGACATCTGACAATATTGGCTCTGCTTCTTACTTGGGCCAGAATTGTAAAATGGTCTTATGAATTAGCGATTTCGTTCCAATTCACATTCCAAGTAATATTCGGCATGGTAATTATATTGCCGATTGCCAAATTGCATTATCTCTTATAGTTTGCGGGATATGGGAATCGAAATTTTACACCTTAGTGTCTGCTTCTAACTTGGGCCAAAATTGTAAAATGGTCTTATGAATTAGCGATTTCGTTCCAATTCACATTCAAAGTAATATTCGGCATGCTAATTACGTTGCCTGTTGCCAAATTGCATTATCTCTTATAGTTTCCGAGATATGGACTATCGACATCTTACAATATTATCTCTGCTTCTAACTTGGGCCAAAATTGTAAAATGCTCTTATGAATTAGCGATTTCGTTCCAATTCACATTCAATGTAATATTCCGCATGCTAATTACGTTGCCTGTTGCCAAATTGCATTACCTCTTATAGTTTCCGAGATATGGACTATCGACATCTTACAATATTGGCTCTGCTTCTAACTTGGGTCAAAATTGTAAAATGGTCTTATGAATTAGCGATTTCGCTCCAATTCACATTCCAAGTAATATTCGGCATGCTAATTACATTGCCGATTGCCAAATTGCATTACCCTTTATTGTTTCCGAGATATGGACTTTCGACATCTGACAATATTGGCTCTGCTTCTAACTTGGGCCAGAATTGTAAAATGGTCTTATGAATTAGCGATTTCGTTCCAATTCAGATTCCAAGTAATATTCGGCATGCTAATTACGTTGCCGATTGCCAAATTGCATTATCTCATATAGTTTCCGAGATATGGACTATCGACATCTTACAATATTGGCTGTGCTTCTAACTTGGGCCAAAATTGTAAAATGGTCTTATGAATTAGCGATTTCGTTCCAATTCACATTCCAAGTGTTATTCGGCATGCTAATTACATTGCCGGTTGCCAAATTGCATTATCTCCTATAGTTTCCAAGATATGGTCTATCGACATCTTACAATATTGGCTATGCTTCTAACTTGGGCCAAAATTGTAAAATGGTCTTATGAATTAGCGATTTCGCTCCAATTCACATTCCAAGTAATATTCGGCATGCTAATTACATTGCCGTTTGCCAAATTGCATTACCCTTTATTGTTTCCGAGATATGGACTATCGACATCTGACAATATTGGCTCTGCTTCTAACTTGGGCCAGAATTGTAAAATGGTCTTATGAATTAGCGATTTCGTTCCAATTCACATTCCAAGTATTATTCGGCATGCTAATTACATTGCCGGTTGCCAAATTGCATTATCTCCTATAGTTTCCAAGATATGGTCTATCGACATCTTACAATATTGGCTGTGCTTCTAACTTGGGCCAAAATTGTAAAATGGTCTTATGAATTAACGATTTCGTTCCAATTCACATTCCAAGTATTATTCGGCATGCTAATTACATTGCCGGTTGCCAAATTGCATTATCTCCTATAGTTTCCAAGATATGGTCTATCGACATCTTACAATATTGGCTCTGCTTCTAACTTGGGCCAAAATTGTAAAATGGTCTTATGAATTAGCGATTTCGTTCCAATTCACATTCCAAGTAATATTCGGCATGCTAATTACGTTGCCGTTTTCCAAATTGCATTATCTCTTATAGTTTCCGAGATATGGGCAATTGAAATTTTACACCTTGGTGTCTGTTTCTAACTGAGGTCAAAATTGTAAAATGGTTTTATGAATTAGCGATTTCGTTCCAATTCACATTTTAAGTAATATTCGGCATGCTAATTACGTTGCCGTTTTCCAAATTGCATTATCTCTTATAGTTTCCGAGATATGGGCAATTGAAATTTTACACCTTGGTGTCTGTTTCTAACTTGGGTCAAAATTGTAAAATGCTCTTATGAATTAGCGATTTCGTTCCAATTCACATTCAAAATATTATTCGACATGCTAATTACGTTGCCTGTTGCCAAATTGCATTATCTCTTATAGTTTCCCAGATATGGACTATCGACATCTTACAATATTGACTCTGTTTCTAACTTGGGTCAAAATTGTAAAATGGTCTTATGAATTAGCGATTTCGCTCCAATTCACATTCTAAGTAATATTAGGCATGCTAATTACATTGCCGATTGCCAAATTGCATTACCCTTTATTGTTTCCGAGATATGGACAATCGACATCTGACAATATTGGCTCTGCTTCTAACTTGGGCCAGAATTGTAAAATGGTCTTATGAATTAGCGATTTCGTTCCAATTCAGATTCCAAGTAACATTCGGCATGCTAATTACGTTGCCGACTGCCAAATTGCATAATCTCATATAGTTTCCGAGATATGGACTATCGACATCTTACAATATTGGCTGTGCTTCTAACTTGGGCCAAAATTCTTAAATGGTTTTATGAATTAGCGATTTCGTTCCAATTCACATTCCAAGTATTATTCGGCATGCTAATTACATTGCCGGGTGCCAAATTGCATTATCTCCTATAGTTTCCAAGATATGGTCTATCGACATCTTACAATATTGGCTCTGCTTCTAACTTGGGCCAAAATTGTAAAATGGTCTTATGAATTAGCGATTTCGTTACAATTCACATTCAAAGTAATATTCGGAATTGCTAATTACGTTGCCGATTGCCAAATTGCATTATCTCTTGTAGTTTCCGAGATATGGGCAATCGAAATTTTACACCTTAGAAGAGTCTGTTTCTAACTTGGATCAAAGTTGTAAAATGGTCTTATGAATTAGCGATTTCGCTCCAATTCACATTTCAAGTAATATTCGGCATGCTAATTACATTGCCGATTGCCAAATTGCATTATCTCTTATAGTTTCTGAGATATGGACTATCGACATCTTACAATATTGGTTCTGCTTTTAATTTGGGCCAAAATTGTAAAATGGTCTTATGAATTAGCGATTTCGTTCCAATTCACATTCCAAGTAATATTCGGCATACTAATTACGTTGCCGTTTTCCAAATTGCATTATCGCTTATAGTTTCCGAGATATGGGCAATTGAAATTTTACACCTTGGTGTCTGTTTCTAACTGGGGTCAAAATTGTAAAATGGTCTTATGAATTAGTGACTTCGTTCCAATTCACATTCCAAGTAATATTCGACATGCTAATTACATTGCCGATTGCCAAATTGCATTATCTCCTATAGTTTCCAAGATATGGTCTATAGACATCTTACAATATTGGCTCTGCTTCTAACTTGGGCCAAAATTGAAAAATGGTCTTATGAATTAGCGATTTCGTTCCAATTCACATTCAAAGTAATATTCGGCATTTCTAATTACATTGCCGATTGCCAAATTGCATTATCTCCTATAGTTTCCAAGATATGGTCTATCGACATCTTACAATATTGGCTCTGTTTCTAACTTGGGCCAAAATTGAAAAATGGTCTTATGAATTAGCGATTTCGTTCCAATTCACATTCAAAGTAATATTCAGCATTGCTAATTACGTTGCCGATTGCCAAATTGCATTATCTCTTGTAGTTTCCGAGATATGGGCAATCGAAATTTTACACCTTAGAGTCTGTTTCTAAGTTGGGTCAAAAATGTAAAATGGTCTTATGAATTAGCGATTTCGTTCCAATTCACATTCCAAGTAATACCCGACATGCTAATTACATTGCCGATTGCCAAATTACATTATCTCTTATAGTTTCCGGGATATGGATTATCGACATCTGACAATATTGGCTCTGCTTCTTACTTGGGCCAGAATTGTAAAATGGTCTTATGAATTAGCGATTTCGTTCCAATTCACATTCCAAGTAATATTCGGCATGGTAATTATATTGCCGATTGCCAAATTGCATTATCTCTTATAGTTTGCGGGATATGGGAATCGAAATTTTACACCTTAGTGTCTGTTTCTAACTTGGGTCAAAATTGTAAAATGGTCTTATGAATTAGCGATTTTGCTCCAATTCACATTCCAAGTAATATTCGGCATGCTAATTACATTGCCGATTGCCAAATTGCATTACCTCCTATAGTTTCCAAGATATGGTCTATCGACATCTTACAATATTGGCTCTGCTTCTTATTTGGGCCAAAATTGTAAAATGCTCTTATGAATTAGCGATTTCGTTCCAATTCACATTCAAAGTAATATTCGGCATGCTAATTACGTTGCCTGTTGCCAAATTGCATTTTCTCTTATAGTTTCCGAGATATGGACTATCGACATCTTACAATATTATCTCTGCTTCTAACTTGGGCCAAAATTGTAAAATGGTCTTATGAATTAGCGATTTCGTTCCAATTCACATTCTAAGTAATATTCGGCATGCTAATTACGTTGCCGTTTTCCAAATTGCATTATCTCTTATAGTTTCCGAGATATGGGCAATTGAAATTTTACACCTTGGTGTCTGTTTCTAACTTGGGTCAAAATTGTAAAATGCTCTTATGAATTAGCGATTTCGTTCCAATTCACATTCAAAGTAATATTCGACATGCTAATTACGTTGCCTGTTGCCAAATTGCATTATCTCTTATAGTTTCCGAGATATGGACTATCGACATCTTACAATATTGGCTCTGCTTCTAACTTGGGTCAAAATTGTAAAATGGTCTTATGAATTAGCGATTTCGCTACAATTCACATTCCAAGTAATATTCGGCATGCTAATTACATTGCCGATTGCCAAATTGCATTACCCTTTATTGTTTCCGAGATATGGACTATCGACATCTGACAATATTGGCTCTGCTTCTAACTTGGGCCAGAATTGTAAAATGGTCTTATGAATTAGCGATTTCGTTCCAATTCAGATTCCAAGTAATATTCGGCATGCTAATTACGTTGCCGATTGCCAAATTGCATTATCTCATATAGTTTCCGAGATATGGACTATCGACATCTTACAATATTGGCTGTGCTTCTAACTTGGGCCGAAATTGTAAAATGGTCTTATGAATTAGCGATTTCGTTCCAATTCACATTCCAAGTGTTATTCGGCATGCTAATTACATTGCCGGTTGCCAAATTGCATTATCTCCTATAGTTTCCAAGATATGGTCTATCGACATCTTACAATATTGGCTATGCTTTTAACTTGGGCCAAAATTGTAAAATGGTCTTATGAATTAGCGATTTCGCTCCAATTCACATTCCAAGTAATATTCGGCATGCTAATTACATTGCCGAGTGCCAAATTGCATTACCCTTTATTGTTTCCGAGATATGGACTATCGACATCTGACAATATTGGCTCTGCTTCTAACTTGGGCCAGAATTGTAAAATGGTCTTATGAATTAGCGATTTCGTTCCAATTCACATTCCAAGTATTATTCGGCATGCTAATTACATTGCCGGTTGCCAAATTGCATTATCCCTTATAGTTTCCGAGATATGGACTATCGACCTCTGACAATATTAGCTCTGCTTCTAACTTGGGCCAGAATTGTAAAATGGTCTTATGAATTAGCGATTTCGTTCCAATTCACATTCCAAGTAATATTCGGAATGCTAATTACGTTGCCGATTGCCAAATTGCATTATCTCATATAGTTTCCGAGATATGGACTATCGACATCTTACAATATTGGCTGTGCTTCTAACTTGGGCCAAAATTGTAAAATGGTCTTATGAATTAGCGATTTCGTTCCAATTCACATTCCAAGTATTATTCGGCATGCTAATTACATTGCCGATTGCCAAATTGCATTATCTCCTATAGTTTCTAAGATATGGTCTATCGACATCTTACAATATTGGCTCTGCTTCTAACTTGGGCCAAAATTGTAAAATGGTCTTATGAATTAGCGATTTCGTTCCAATTCACATTCCAAGTATTATTCAGCATGCTAATTACATTGCCGATTGCCAAATTGCATTATCTCCTATAGTTTCCAAGATATGGTCTATCGACATCTTACAATATTGGCTCTGCTTCTAACTTGGGCCAAAATTGAGAAATGGTCTTATGAATTAGCGATTTCGTTCTAATTCACATTCAAAGTACTATTCGGCATTGCTAATTACGTTGCCGATTGCCAAATTGCATTATCTCTTGTAGTTACCGAGATATGGGCAATCGAAATTTTACACCTTAGAGTCTGTTTCTAACTTGGGTCAAAATTGTAAAATGGTCTTATGAATTAGCGATTTGGCTCCAATTCACATTCCAAGTAATATTCGGCATGCTAATTACATTGCCAATTGCCAAATTGCATTATCTCTTATAGTTTCTGAGATATGGACTATCGACATCTTACAATATTGGCTCTTCTTCTAACTTGGGCCAGAATTGTAAAATGGTCTATTGGATTAGCGATTTCGTTCCAATTCAGATTCAAAGTAATATTCGGCATTGCTAATTACGTTGCCGATTGCCAAATTGCATTATCTCTTGTAGTTTCCGAGATATGGGCAATCGAAATTTTACACCTTAGTGTCTGTTTCTAACTGGGGTCAAAAGTGTTAAATGGTCTTATGAGTTAGTGATTTCGTTCCAATTCACATTCCAAGTATTATTCGGCATGCTAATTACATTGCCGATTGCCAAATTGCATTATCTCTTATAGTTTCCGATATATGGGCAATCGAAATTTTACACCTTAGTGTCTGTTTCTAAGTTGGGCCAAAATTGTAAAATGGTCTTATGAATTAGTGATTTCGTTCCAATTCACATTCCAAGTAATATTCGGCATGCTAATTACGTTGCCGATTGCCAAATTGCATTATCTCTTGTAGTTTCCGAGATATGGGCAATCGAAATTTTACACCTTAGAGTCTGTTTCTAACTTGGGTCAAAATTGTAAAATGGTCTTACGAATTAGCGATTTCGCTCCAATTCACATTCCAAGTAATATTCGGCATGCTAATTACATTGCCGATTGCCAAATTGCATTATCTCTTATAGTTTCTGAGATATGGACTATCGACTTCTTACAATATTGGTTCTGCTTTTAACTTGGGCCAAAATTGTAAAATGGTCTTATGAATTAGCGATTTCGTTCCAATTCACATTACAAGTAATATTCGGCATGGTAATTACATTGCCGATTACCAAATTGCATTATCTCTTGTAGTTTCCGAGATATGGGCAATCGAAATTTTACACCTTAGAGTCTGTTTCTAAGTTGGGTCAAAAATGTAAAATGGTCTTATGAATTAGCGATTTCGTTCCAATTCACATTCAAAGTAATATTCGACATGCTAATTACGTTGCCTGTTGCCAAATTGCATTATCTCTTATAGTTTCCGAGATATGGACTATCGACATCTTACAATATTGGCTCTGCTTCTAACTTGGGTCAAAATTGTAAAATGGTCTTATGAATTAGCGATTTCGCTCCAATTCACATTCCAAGTAATATTCGGCATGCTAATTACATTGCCGATTGCCAAATTGCATTACCCTTTATTGTTTCCGAGATATGGACTATCGACATCTTACAATATTGGCTCTGCTTCTAACTTGGGCCAAAATTGAGAAATGGTCTTATGAATTAGCGATTTCGTTCTAATTCACATTCAAAGTACTATTCGGCATTGCTAATTACGTTGCCGATTGCCAAATTGCATTATCTCTTGTAGTTACCGAGATATGGGCAATTGAAATTTTACACCTTGGTGTCTGTTTCTAACTGGGGTCAAAATTGTAAAATGGTCTTATGAATTAGCGATTTCGTTCCAATTCACATTCAAAGTAATATTCGGCATGCTAATTACGTTGCCTGTTGCCAAATTGCATTATCTCTTATAGTTTCCGAGATATGGACTATCGACATCTTACAATATTATCTCTGCTTCTAACTTGGGCCAAAATTGTAAAATGCTCTTATGAATTAGCGATTTCGTTCCAATTCACATTCAATGTAATATTCCGCATGCTAATTACGTTGCCTGTTGCCAAATTGCATTACCTCTTATAGTTTCCGAGATATGGACTATCGACATCTTACAATATTGGCTCTGCTTCTAACTTGGGTCAAAATTGTAAAATGGTCTTATGAATTAGCGATTTCGCTCCAATTCACATTCCAAGTAATATTCGGCATGCTAATTACATTGCCGATTGCCAAATTGCATTACCCTTTATTGTTTCCGAGATATGGACTTTCGACATCTGACAATATTGGCTCTGCTTCTAACTTGGGCCAGAATTGTAAAATGGTCTTATGAATTAGCGATTTCGTTCCAATTCAGATTCCAAGTAATATTCGGCATGCTAATTACGTTGCCGATTGCCAAATTGCATTATCTCATATAGTTTCCGAGATATGGACTATCGACATCTTACAATATTGGCTGTGCTTCTAACTTGGGCCAAAATTGTAAAATGGTCTTATGAATTAGCGATTTCGTTCCAATTCACATTCCAAGTGTTATTCGGCATGCTAATTACATTGCCGGTTGCCAAATTGCATTATCTCCTATAGTTTCCAAGATATGGTCTATCGACATCTTACAATATTGGCTATGCTTCTAACTTGGGCCAAAATTGTAAAATGGTCTTATGAATTAGCGATTTCGCTCCAATTCACATTCCAAGTAATATTCGGCATGCTAATTACATTGCCGATTGCCAAATTGCATTACCCTTTATTGTTTCCGAGATATGGACTATCGACATCTGACAATATTGGCTCTGCTTCTAACTTGGGCCAGAATTGTAAAATGGTCTTATGAATTAGCGATTTCGTTCCAATTCACATTCCAAGTATTATTCGGCATGCTAATTACATTGCCGGTTGCCAAATTGCATTATCTCCTATAGTTTCCAAGATATGGTCTATCGACATCTTACAATATTGGCTGTGCTTCTAACTTGGGCCAAAATTGTAAAATGGTCTTATGAATTAACGATTTCGTTCCAATTCACATTCCAAGTATTATTCGGCATGCTAATTACATTGCCGGTTGCCAAATTGCATTATCTCCTATAGTTTCCAAGATATGGTCTATCGACATCTTACAATATTGGCTCTGCTTCTAACTTGGGCCAAAATTGTAAAATGGTCTTATGAATTAACGATTTCGTTCCAATTCACATTCCAAGTAATATTCGGCATGCTAATTACGTTGCCGTTTTCCAAATTGCATTATCTCTTATAGTTTCCGAGATATGGGCAATTGAAATTTTACACCTTGGTGTCTGTTTCTAACTGAGGTCAAAATTGTAAAATGGTTTTATGAATTAGCGATTTCGTTCCAATTCACATTTTAAGTAATATTCGGCATGCTAATTACGTTGCCGTTTTCCAAATTGCATTATCTCTTATAGTTTCCGAGATATGGGCAATTGAAATTTTACACCTTGGTGTCTGTTTCTAACTTGGGTCAAAATTGTAAAATGCTCTTATGAATTAGCGATTTCGTTCCAATTCACATTCAAAATATTATTCGACATGCTAATTACGTTGCCTGTTGCCAAATTGCATTATCTCTTATAGTTTCCCAGATATGGACTATCGACATCTTACAATATTGACTCTGCTTCTAACTTGGGTCAAAATTGTAAAATGGTCTTATGAATTAGCGATTTGGCTCCAATTCACATTCTAAGTAATATTCGGCATGCTAATTACATTTCCGATTGCCAAATTGCATTACCCTTTATTGTTTCCGAGATATGGACAATCGACATCTGACAATATTGGCTCTGCTTCTAACTTGGGCCAGAATTGTAAAATGGTCTTATGAATTAGCGATTTCGTTCCAATTCAGATTCCAAGTAACATTCGGCATGCTAATTACGTTGCCGACTGCCAAATTGCATAATCTCATATAGTTTCCGAGATATGGACTATCGACATCTTACAATATTGGCTGTGCTTCTAACTTGGGCCAAAATTCTTAAATGGTCTTATGAATTAGCGATTTCGTTCCAATTCACATTCCAAGTATTATTCGGCATGCTAATTACATTGCCGGGTGCCAAATTGCATTATCTCCTATAGTTTCCAAGATATGGTCTATCGACATCTTACAATATTGGCTCTGCTTCTAACTTGGGCCAAAATTGTAAAATGGTCTTATGAATTAGCGATTTCGTTACAATTCACATTCAAAGTAATATTCGGAATTGCTAATTACGTTGCCGATTGCCAAATTGCATTATCTCTTGTAGTTTCCGAGATATGGGCAATCGAAATTTTACACCTTAGAAGAGTCTGTTTCTAACTTGGATCAAAGTTGTAAAATGGTCTTATGAATTAGCGATTTCGCTCCAATTCACATTTCAAGTAATATTCGGCATGCTAATTACATTGCCGATTGCCAAATTGCATTATCTCTTATAGTTTCTGAGATATGGACTATCGACATCTTACAATATTGGTTCTGCTTTTAACTTGGGCCAAAATTGTAAAATGGTCTTATGAATTAGCGATTTCGTTCCAATTCACATTCCAAGTAATATTCGGCATACTAATTACGTTGCCGTTTTCCAAATTGCATTATCGCTTATAGTTTCCGAGATATGGGCAATTGAAATTTTACACCTTGGTGTCTGTTTCTAACTGGGGTCAAAATTGTAAAATGGTCTTATGAATTAGCGATTTCGTTCCAATTCACATTCTAAGTAATATTCGGCATGCTAATTACGTTGCCGTTTTCCAAATTGCATTATCTCTTATAGTTTCCGAGATATGGGCAATTGAAATTTTACACCTTGGTGTCTGTTTCTAACTGGGGTCAAAATTGTAAAATGGTCTTATGAATTAGTGACTTCGTTCCAATTCACATTCCAAGTAATATTCGACATGCTAATTACATTGCCGATTGCCAAATTGCATTATCTCCTATAGTTTCCAAGATATGGTCTATAGACATCTTACAATATTGGCTCTGCTTCTAACTTGGGCCAAAATTGAAAAATGGTCTTATGAATTAGCGATTTCGTTCCAATTCACATTCAAAGTAATATTCGGCATTTCTAATTACATTGCCGATTGCCAAATTGCATTATCTCCTATAGTTTCCAAGATATGGTCTATCGACATCTTACAATATTGGCTCTGTTTCTAACTTGGGCCAAAATTGAAAAATGGTCTTATGAATTAGCGATTTCGTTCCAATTCACATTCAAAGTAATATTCAGCATTGCTAATTACGTTGCCGATTGCCAAATTGCATTATCTCTTGTAGTTTCCGAGATATGGGCAATCGAAATTTTACACCTTAGAGTCTGTTTCTAAGTTGGGTCAAAAATGTAAAATGGTCTTATGAATTAGCGATTTCGTTCCAATTCACATTCCAAGTAATACCCGACATGCTAATTACATTGCCGATTGCCAAATTACATTATCTCTTATAGTTTCCGGGATATGGATTATCGACATCTGACAATATTGGCTCTGCTTCTTACTTGGGCCAGAATTGTAAAATGGTCTTATGAATTAGCGATTTCGTTCCAATTCACATTCCAAGTAATATTCGGCATGGTAATTATATTGCCGATTGCCAAATTGCATTATCTCTTATAGTTTGCGGGATATGGGAATCGAAATTTTACACCTTAGTGTCTGTTTCTAACTTGGGTCAAAATTGTAAAATGGTCTTATGAATTAGCGATTTTGCTCCAATTCACATTCCAAGTAATATTCGGCATGCTAATTACATTGCCGATTGCCAAATTGCATTACCTCCTATAGTTTCCAAGATATGGTCTATCGACATCTTACAATATTGGCTCTGCTTCTTATTTGGGCCAAAATTGTAAAATGCTCTTATGAATTAGCGATTTCGTTCCAATTCACATTCAAAGTAATATTCGGCATGCTAATTACGTTGCCTGTTGCCAAATTGCATTTTCTCTTATAGTTTCCGAGATATGGACTATCGACATCTTACAATATTATCTCTGCTTCTAACTTGGGCCAAAATTGTAAAATGGTCTTATGAATTAGCGATTTCGTTCCAATTCACATTCTAAGTAATATTCGGCATGCTAATTACGTTGCCGTTTTCCAAATTGCATTATCTCTTATAGTTTCCGAGATATGGGCAATTGAAATTTTACACCTTGGTGTCTGTTTCTAACTTGGGTCAAAATTGTAAAATGCTCTTATGAATTAGCGATTTCGTTCCAATTCACATTCAAAGTAATATTCGACATGCTAATTACGTTGCCTGTTGCCAAATTGCATTATCTCTTATAGTTTCCGAGATATGGACTATCGACATCTTACAATATTGGCTCTGCTTTTAACTTGGGCCAAAATTGTAAAATGGTCTTATGAATTAGCGATTTCGTTCCAATTCACATTCCAAGTAATATTCGGCATACTAATTACGTTGCCGTTTTCCAAATTGCATTATCGCTTATAGTTTCCGAGATATGGGCAATTGAAATTTTACACCTTGGTGTCTGTTTCTAACTGGGGTCAAAATTGTAAAATGGTCTTATGAATTAGCGATTTCGTTCCAATTCACATTCTAAGTAATATTCGGCATGCTAATTACGTTGCCGTTTTCCAAATTGCATTATCTCTTATAGTTTCCGAGATATGGGCAATTGAAATTTTACACCTTGGTGTCTGTTTCTAACTGGGGTCAAAATTGTAAAATGGTCTTATGAATTAGTGACTTCGTTCCAATTCACATTCCAAGTAATATTCGACATGCTAATTACATTGCCGATTGCCAAATTGCATTATCTCCTATAGTTTCCAAGATATGGTCTATAGACATCTTACAATATTGGCTCTGCTTCTAACTTGGGCCAAAATTGAAAAATGGTCTTATGAATTAGCGATTTCGTTCCAATTCACATTCAAAGTAATATTCGGCATTTCTAATTACATTGCCGATTGCCAAATTGCATTATCTCCTATAGTTTCCAAGATATGGTCTATCGACATCTTACAATATTGGCTCTGTTTCTAACTTGGGCCAAAATTGAAAAATGGTCTTATGAATTAGCGATTTCGTTCCAATTCACATTCAAAGTAATATTCAGCATTGCTAATTACGTTGCCGATTGCCAAATTGCATTATCTCTTGTAGTTTCCGAGATATGGGCAATCGAAATTTTACACCTTAGAGTCTGTTTCTAAGTTGGGTCAAAAATGTAAAATGGTCTTATGAATTAGCGATTTCGTTCCAATTCACATTCCAAGTAATACCCGACATGCTAATTACATTGCCGATTGCCAAATTACATTATCTCTTATAGTTTCCGGGATATGGATTATCGACATCTGACAATATTGGCTCTGCTTCTTACTTGGGCCAGAATTGTAAAATGGTCTTATGAATTAGCGATTTCGTTCCAATTCACATTCCAAGTAATATTCGGCATGGTAATTATATTGCCGATTGCCAAATTGCATTATCTCTTATAGTTTGCGGGATATGGGAATCGAAATTTTACACCTTAGTGTCTGTTTCTAACTTGGGTCAAAATTGTAAAATGGTCTTATGAATTAGCGATTTTGCTCCAATTCACATTCCAAGTAATATTCGGCATGCTAATTACATTGCCGATTGCCAAATTGCATTACCTCCTATAGTTTCCAAGATATGGTCTATCGACATCTTACAATATTGGCTCTGCTTCTTATTTGGGCCAAAATTGTAAAATGCTCTTATGAATTAGCGATTTCGTTCCAATTCACATTCAAAGTAATATTCGGCATGCTAATTACGTTGCCTGTTGCCAAATTGCATTTTCTCTTATAGTTTCCGAGATATGGACTATCGACATCTTACAATATTATCTCTGCTTCTAACTTGGGCCAAAATTGTAAAATGGTCTTATGAATTAGCGATTTCGTTCCAATTCACATTCTAAGTAATATTCGGCATGCTAATTACGTTGCCGTTTTCCAAATTGCATTATCTCTTATAGTTTCCGAGATATGGGCAATTGAAATTTTACACCTTGGTGTCTGTTTCTAACTTGGGTCAAAATTGTAAAATGCTCTTATGAATTAGCGATTTCGTTCCAATTCACATTCAAAGTAATATTCGACATGCTAATTACGTTGCCTGTTGCCAAATTGCATTATCTCTTATAGTTTCCGAGATATGGACTATCGACATCTTACAATAGTGGCTCTGCTTCTAACTTGGGTCAAAATTGTAAAATGGTCTTATGAATTAGCGATTTCGCTACAATTCACATTCCAAGTAATATTCGGCATGCTAATTACATTGCCGATTGCCAAATTGCATTACCCTTTATTGTTTCCGAGATATGGACTATCGACATCTGACAATATTGGCTCTGCTTCTAACTTGGGCCAGAATTGTAAAATGGTCTTATGAATTAGCGATTTCGTTCCAATTCAGAATCCAAGTAATATTCGGCATGCTAATTACGTTGCCGATTGCCAAATTGCATTATCTCATATAGTTTCCGAGATATGGACTATCGACATCTTACAATATTGGCTGTGCTTCTAACTTGGGCCAAAATTGTAAAATGGTCTTATGAATTAGCGATTTCGTTCCAATTCACATTCCAAGTGTTATTCGGCATGCTAATTACATTGCCGGTTGCCAAATTGCATTATCTCCTATAGTTTCCAAGATATGGTCTATCGACATCTTACAATATTGGCTATGCTTTTAACTTGGGCCAAAATTGTAAAATGGTCTTATGAATTAGCGATTTCGCTCCAATTCACATTCCAAGTAATATTCGGCATGCTAATTACATTGCCGAGTGCCAAATTGCATTACCCTTTATTGTTTCCGAGATATGGACTATCGACATCTGACAATATTGGCTCTGCTTCTAACTTGGGCCAGAATTGTAAAATGGTCTTATGAATTAGCGATTTCGTTCCAATTCACATTCCAAGTATTATTCGGCATGCTAATTACATTGCCGGTTGCCAAATTGCATTATCTCCTATAGTTTCCAAGATATGGTCTATCGACATCTTACAATATTGGCTGTGCTTCTAACTTGGGCCAAAATTGTAAAATGGTCTTATGAATTAACGATTTCGTTCCAATTCACATTCCAAGTATTATTCGGCATGCTAATTACATTGCCGGTTGCCAAATTGCATTATCTCCTATAGTTTCCAAGATATGGTCTATCGACATCTTACAATATTGGCTCTGCTTCTAACTTGGGCCAAAATTGTAAAATGGTCTTATGAATTAGCGATTTCGTTCCAATTCACATTCCAAGTAATATTCGGCATGCTAATTACGTTGCCGTTTTCCAAATTGCATTATCTCTTATAGTTTCCGAGATATGGGCAATTGAAATTTTACACCTTGGTGTCTGTTTCTAACTGGGGTCAAAATTGTAAAATGGTCTTATGAATTTGCGATTTCGTTCCAATTCACATTCTAAGTAATATTCGGCATGCTAATTACGTTGCCGTTTTCCAAATTGCATTATCTCCTATAGTTTCCAAGATATGGTCTATCGACATCTTACAATATTGGCTCTGCTTCTAACTTGGGCCAAAATTGAGAAATGGTCTTATGAATTAGCGATTTCGTTCCAATTCACATTCAAAGTAATATTCGGCATTGCTAATTACATTGCCGATTGCCAAATTGCATTATCTCCTATAGTTTCCAAGATATGGTCTATCGACATCTTACAATATTGGCTCTGTTTCTAACTTGGGCCAAAATTGAAAAATGGTCTTATGAATTAGCGATTTCGTTCCAATTCACATTCAAAGTAATATTCAGCATTGCTAATTACGTTGCCGATTGCCAAATTGCATTATCTCTTGTAGTTTCCGAGATATGGGCAATCGAAATTTTACCACTTAGAGTCTGTTTCTAACTTGGGTCAAAATTGTAAAATGGTCTTACGAATTAGCGATTTCGCTCCAATTGACATTCCTAGTAATATTCGGCCTGCTAATTACATTGCCGATTGCCAAATTGCATTATCCCTTATAGTTTCCGAGATATGGACTATCGACCTCTGACAATATTAGCTCTGCTTCTAACTTGGGCCAGAATTGTAAAATGGTCTTATGAATTAGCGATTTCGTTCCAATTCACATTCCAAGTAATATTCGGAATGCTAATTACGTTGCCGATTGCCAAATTGCATTATCTCATATAGTTTCCGAGATATGGACTATCGACATCTTACAATATTGGCTGTGCTTCTAACTTGGGCCAAAATTGTAAAATGGTCTTATGAATTAGCGATTTCGTTCCAATTCACATTCCAAGTATTATTCGGCATGCTAATTACATTGCCGATTGCCAAATTGCATTATCTCCTATAGTTTCTAAGATATGGTCTATCGACATCTTACAATATTGGCTCTGCTTCTAACTTGGGCCAAAATTGTAAAATGGTCTTATGAATTAGCGATTTCGTTCCAATTCACATTCCAAGTATTATTCAGCATGCTAATTACATTGCCGATTGCCAAATTGCATTATCTCCTATAGTTTCCAAGATATGGTCTATCGACATCTTACAATATTGGCTCTGCTTCTAACTTGGGCCAAAATTGAGAAATGGTCTTATGAATTAGCGATTTCGTTCTAATTCACATTCAAAGTACTATTCGGCATTGCTAATTACGTTGCCGATTGCCAAATTGCATTATCTCTTGTAGTTACCGAGATATGGGCAATCGAAATTTTACACCTTAGAGTCTGTTTCTAACTTGGGTCAAAATTGTAAAATGGTCTTATGAATTAGCGATTTGGCTCCAATTCACATTCCAAGTAATATTCGGCATGCTAATTACATTGCCAATTGCCAAATTGCATTATCTCTTATAGTTTCTGAGATATGGACTATCGACATCTTACAATATTGGCTCTTCTTCTATCTTGGGCCAGAATTGTAAAATGGTCTATTGGATTAGCGATTTCGTTCCAATTCAGATTCAAAGTAATATTCGGCATTGCTAATTACGTTGCCGATTGCCAAATTGCATTATCTCTTGTAGTTTCCGAGATATGGGCAATCGAAATTTTACACCTTAGTGTCTGTTTCTAACTGGGGTCAAAAGTGTTAAATGGTCTTATGAGTTAGTGATTTCGTTCCAATTCACATTCCAAGTATTATTCGGCATGCTAATTACATTGCCGATTGCCAAATTGCATTATCTCTTATAGTTTCCGATATATGGGCAATCGAAATTTTACACCTTAGTGTCTGTTTCTAAGTTGGGCCAAAATTGTAAAATGGTCTTATGAATTAGTGATTTCGTTCCAATTCACATTCCAAGTAATATTCGGTATGCTAATTACGTTGCCGATTGCCAAATTGCATTATCTCTTGTAGTTTCCGAGATATGGGCAATCGAAATTTTACACCTTAGAGTCTGTTTCTAACTTGGGTCAAAATTGTAAAATGGTCTTACGAATTAGCGATTTCGCTCCAATTCACATTCCAAGTAATATTCGGCATGCTAATTACATTGCCGATTGCCAAATTGCATTATCTCTTATAGTTTCTGAGATATGGACTATCGACTTCTTACAATATTGGTTCTGCTTTTAACTTGGGCCAAAATTGTAAAATGGTCTTATGAATTAGCGATTTCGTTCCAATTCACATTCCAAGTAATATTCGGCATGGTAATTACATTGCCGATTACCAAATTGCATTATCTCTTGTAGTTTCCGAGATATGGGCAATCGAAATTTTACACCTTAGAGTCTGTTTCTAAGTTGGGTCAAAAATGTAAAATGGCCTTATGAATTAGCGATTTCGTTCCAATTCACATTCAAAGTAATATTCGACATGCTAATTACGTTGCCTGTTGCCAAATTGCATTATCTCTTATAGTTTCCGAGATATGGACTATCGACATCTTA
Organism: Rhynchophorus ferrugineus; assembly: GCF_030347505.1. Taxonomy (NCBI): domain Eukaryota; kingdom Metazoa; phylum Arthropoda; class Insecta; order Coleoptera; family Curculionidae; genus Rhynchophorus; species Rhynchophorus ferrugineus. Next base: position 876,477 of record NW_027472619.1, on the reverse strand, counting down.
CAATATTGGCTCTGCTTCTAACTTGGGTCAAAATTGTAAAATGGTCTTATGAATTAGCGATTTCGCTCCAATTCACATTCCAAGTAATATTCGGCATGCTAATTACATTGCCGGTTGCCAAATTGCATTACCCTTTATTGTTTCCGAGATATGGACTATCGACATCTGACAATATTGGCTCTGCTTCTAACTTGGGCCAGAATTGTAAAATGGTCTTATGAATTAGCGATTTCGTTCCAATTCAGATTCCAAGTAATATTCGGCATGCTAATTACGTTGCCGATTGCCAGATTGCATTATCTCATATAGTTTCCGAGATATGGACTATCGACATCTTACAATATTGGCTGTGCTTCTAACTTGGGCCAAAATTGTAAAATGGTCTTATGAATTAGCGATTTCGTTCCAATTCACATTCCAAGTGTTATTCGGCATGCTAATTACATTGCCGGTTGCCAAATTGCATTATCTCCTATAGTTTCCAAGATATGGTCTATCGACATCTTACAATATTGGCTATGCTTCTAACTTGGGCCAAAATTGTAAAATGGTCTTATGAATTAGCGATTTCGCTCCAATTCACATTCCAAGTAATATTCGGCATGCTAATTACATTGCCGAGTGCCAAATTGCATTACCCTTTATTGTTTCCGAGATATGGACTATCGACATCTGACAATATTGGCTCTGCTTCTAACTTGGGCCAGAATTGTAAAATGGTCTTATGAATTAGCGATTTCGTTCCAATTCACATTCCAAGTATTGTTCGGCATGCTAATTACATTGCCGGTTGCCAAATTGCATTATCTCCTATAGTTTCCAAGATATGGTCTATCGACATCTTACAATATTGGCTGTGCTTCTAACTTGGGCCAAAATTGTAAAATGGTCTTATGAATTAACGATTTCGTTCCAATTCACATTCCAAGTATTATTCGGCATGCTAATTACATTGCCGGTTGCCAAATTGCATTATCTCCTATAGTTTCCAAGATATGGTCTATCGACATCTTACAATATTGGCTCTGCTTCTAACTTGGGCCAAAATTGTAAAATGGTCTTATGAATTAGCGATTTCGTTCCAATTCACATTCCAAGTAATATTCAGCATGCTAATTACATTGCCGTTTTCCAAATTGCATTATCTCTTATAGTTTCCGAGATATGGGCAATTGAAATTTTACACCTTGGTGTCTGTTTCTAACTGAGGTCAAAATTGTAAAATGGTTTTATGAATTAGCGATTTCGTTCCAATTCACATTCTAAGTAATATTCGGCATGCTAATTACGTTGCCGTTTTCCAAATTGCATTATCTCTTATAGTTTCCGAGATATGGGCAATTGAAATTTTACACCTTGGTGTCTGTTTCTAACTTGGGTCAAAATTGTAAAATGCTCTTATGAATTAGCGATTTCGTTCCAATTCACATTCAAAGTATTATTCGACATGCTAATTACGTTGCCTGTTGCCAAATTGCATTATCTCTTATAGTTTCCCAGATATGGACTATCGACATCTTACAATATTGACTCTGCTTCTAACTTGGGTCAAAATTGTAAAATGGTCTTATGAATTAGCGATTTCGCTCCAATTCACATTCCAAGTAATATTCGGCATGCTAATTACATTGCCGATTGCCAAATTGCATTACCCTTTATTGTTTCCGAGATATGGACTTTCGACATCTGACAATATTGGCTCTGCTTCTAACTTGGGCCAGAATTGTAAAATGGTCTTATGAATTAGCGATTTCGTTCCAATTCAGATTCCAAGTAATATTCGGCATGCTAATTACGTTGCCGACTGCCAAATTGCATTACCCTTTATTGTTTCCGAGATATGGACTATCGACATCTGACAATATTGGCTCTGCTTCTAACTTGGGCCAGAATTGTAAAATGGTCTTATGAATTAGCGATTTCGCTCCAATTCACATTCCAAGTAATATTCGGCATGCTAATTACATTGCCGGTTGCCAAATTGCATTACCCTTTATTGTTTCCGAGATATGGACTATCGACATCTTACAATATTGGCTGTGCTTCTAACTTGGGCCAAAATTCTTAAATGGTCTTATGAATTAGCGATTTCGTTCCAATTCACATTCCAAGTATTATTCGGCATGCTAATTACATTGCCGGGTGCCAAATTGCATTATCTCCTATAGTTTCCAAGATATGGTCTATCGACATCTTACAATATTGGCTCTGCTTCTAACTTGGGCCAAAATTGTAAAATGGTCTTATGAATTAGCGATTTCGTTCCAATTCACATTCAAAGTAATATTCGGCATTGCTAATTACGTTGCCGATTGCCAAATTGCATTATCTCTTGTAGTTTCCGAGATATGGGCAATCGAAATTTTACACCTTAGAAGAGTCTGTTTCTAACTTGGATCAAAGTTGTAAAATGGCCTTATGAATTAGCGATTTCGCTCCAATTCACATTTCAAGTAATATTCGGCATGCTAATTACATTGCCGATTGCCAAATTGCATTATCTCTTATAGTTTCTGAGATATGGACTATCGACATCTTACAATATTGGTTCTGCTTTTAACTTGGGCCAAAATTGTAAAATGGTCTTATGAATTAGCGATTTCGTTCCAATTCACATTCCAAGTAATATTCGGCATGCTAATTACGTTGCCGTTTTCCAAATTGCATTATCTCTTATAGTTTCCGAGATATGGGCAATTGAAATTTTACACCTTGGTGTCTGTTTCTAACTGGGGCCAAAATTGTAAAATGGTCTTATGAATTAGCGATTTCGTTCCAATTCACATTCTAAGTAATATTCGGCATGCTAATTACGTTGCCGTTTTCCAAATTGCATTATCTCTTATAGTTTCCGAGATATGGGCAATTGAAATTTTACACCTTGGTGTCTGTTTCTAACTGGGGTCAAAATTGTAAAATGGTCTTATGAATTAGTGACTTCGTTCCAATTCACATTCCAAGTAATATTCGACATGCTAATTACATTGCCGATTGCCAAATTGCATTATCTCCTATAGTTTCCAAGATATGGTCTATCGACATCTTACAACATTGGCTCTGCTTCTAACTTGGGCCAAAATTGAAAAATGGTCTTATGAATTAGCGATTTCGTTCCAATTCACATTCAAAGTAATATTCGGCATTGCTAATTACATTGCCGATTGCCAAATTGCATTATCTCCTATAGTTTCCAAGATATGGTCTATCGACATCTTACAATATTGGCTCTGTTTCTAACTTGGGCCAAAATTGAAAAATGGTCTTATGAATTAGCGATTTCGTTCCAATTCACATTCAAAGTAATATTCAGCATTGCTAATTACGTTGCCGATTGCCAAATTGCATTATCTCCTATAGTTTCTAAGATATGGTCTATCGACATCTTACAATATTGGCTCTGCTTCTAACTTGGGCCAAAATTGTAAAATGGTCTTATGAATTAGCGATTTCGTTCCAATTCACATTCCAAGTATTATTCAGCATGCTAATTACATTGCCGATTGCCAAATTGCATTATCTCCTATAGTTTCCAAGATATGGTCTATCGACATCTTACAATATTGGCTCTGCTTCTAACTTGGGCCAAAATTGAGAAATGGTCTTATGAATTAGCGATTTCGTTCTAATTCACATTCAAAGTATTATTCGGCATTGCTAATTACGTTGCCGATTGCCAAATTGCATTATCTCTTGTAGTTACCGAGATATGGGCAATCGAAATTTTACACCTTAGAGTCTGTTTCTAACTTGGGTCAAAATTGTAAAATGGTCTTATGAATTAGCGATTTCGCTCCAATTCACATTCCAAGTAATATTCGGCATGCTAATTACATTGCCAATTGCCAAATTGCATTATCTCTTATAGTTTCTGAGATATGGACTATCGACATCTTACAATATTGGCTCTTCTTCTAACTTGGGCCAGAATTGTAAAATGGTCTATTGGATTAGCGATTTCGTTCCAATTCAGATTCAAAGTAATATTCGGCATTGCTAATTACGTTGCCGATTGCCAAATTGCATTATCTCTTATAGTTTCCGATATATGGGCAATCGAAATTTTACACCTTAGTGTCTGTTTCTAAGTTGGGCCAAAATTGTAAAATGGTCTTATGAATTAGTGATTTCGTTCCAATTCACATTCCAAGTAATATTCGGCATGCTAATTACATTGCCGGTTGCCAAATTGCATTATCTCTTATAGTTTCTGAGATATGGACTATCGACATCTTACAATATTGGTTCTGCTTTTAACTTGGGCCAAAATTGTAAAATGGTCTTATGAATTAGCGATTTCGTTCCAATTCACATTCCAAATAATATTCGGCATGGTAATTACATTGCCGATTACCAAATTGCATTATCTCTTGTAGTTTCCGAGATATGGGCAATTGAAATTTTACACCTTAGAGTCTGTTTCTAAGTTGGGTCAAAAATGTAAAATGGTCTTATGAATTAGCGATTTCGTTCCAATTCACATTCCAAGTAATACTCGACATGCTAATTACATTGCCGATTGCCAAATTGCATTATCTCTTATAGTTTCCGGGATAGGGATTATCGACATCTGACAATATTGGCTCTGCTTCTTACTTGGGCCAGAATTGTAAAATGGTCTTATGAATTAGCGATTTCGTTCCAATTCACATTCCAAGTAATATTCGGCATGGTAATTACATTGCCGATTGCCAAATTGCCTTACCACCTATAGTTTCCTAGATATGGTCCATCGACATCTTACAATATTGGCTCTGCTACTAATTTGGGCCAAAATTGTAAAATGCTCTTATGAATTAGCGATTTCGTTCCAATTCACATTCAAAGTAATATTCGGCATGCTAATTACGTTGCCTGTTGCCAAATTGCATTATCTCTTATAGTTTCCGAGATATGGACTATCGACATCTTACAATATTGGCTCTGCTTCTAACTTGGGCCAAAATTGTAAAATGGTCTTATTAATTAACGATTTCGTTCCAATTCACATTCTAAGTAATATTCGGCATGCTAATTAAGTTGCCATTTTCCAAATTGCATTATCTCTTATAGTTTCCGAGATATGGGCAATTGAAATTTTACACCTTGGTGTCTGTTTCTAACTGGGGTCAAAATTGTAAAATGGTCTTATGAATTAGCGATTTCGTTCCAATTCACATTCCAAGTATTATTCGGCATGCTAATTACATTGCCGGTTGCCAAATTGCATTATCTCCTATAGTTTCCAAGATATGGTCTATCGACATCTTACAATATTGGCTCTGCTTCTAACTTGGGCCAAAATTGTAAAATGGTCTTATGAATTAGCGATTTCGTTCCAATTCACATTCCAAGTATTATTCGGCATGCTAATTACATTGCCGATTGCCAAATTGCATTACCTCCTATAGTTTCCAAGATATGGTCTATCGACATCTTACAATATTGGCTCTGCTTCTAACTTGGGCCAAAATTGAAAAATGGTCTTATGAATTCGCGATTTCGTTCCAATTCACATTCAAAGTAATATTCGGCATTGCCAATTACGTTGCCGATTGCCAAATTGCATTATCTCTTGTAGTTACCGAGATATGGGCAATTGAAATTTTACACCTTGGTGTCTGTTTCTAACTGGGGTCAAAATTGTAAAATGGTCTTATGAATTAGTGGTTTCGTTCCAATTCACATTCCAAGTAATATTCGACATGCTAATTACATTGCCTCTTGCCAAATTGCATTATCTCCTATAGTTTCCAAGATATGGTCTATCGACATCTTACAATATTGGCTCTGCTTCTAACTTGGGCCAAAATTGAAAAATGGTCTTATGAATTAGCGATTTCGTTCCAATTCACATTCAAAGTAATATTCGGCATGCTAATTACGTTGCCGTTTTTCAAATTGCATTATCTCTTATAGTTTCCGAGATATGGGCAATTGAAATTTTACACCTTGGTGTCTGTTTCTAACTGGGGTCAAAATTGTAAAATGGTCTTATGAATTAGTGATTTCGTTCCAATTCACATTCCAAGTAATATTCGACATGCTAATTACATTGCCTGTTGCCAAATTGCATTATCTCTTATAGTTTCTGAGATATGCGCAATCGAAATTTTACACCTTAGGGTCTGTTTCTAACTTGGGTCAAAATTGTAAAATGCTCTTATGAATTAGCGATTTCGTTCCAATTCACATTCAAAGTAATATTCGACATGCTAATTACGTTGCCTGTTGCCAAATTGCATTATCTCTTATAGTTTCCGAGATATGGGCAATTGAAATTTTACACCTTGGTGTCTGTTTCTAACTGGGGTCAAAATTGTAAAATGGTCTTATGAATTAGTGATTTCGTTCCAATTCACATTCCAAGTAATATTCGACATGATAATTACATTGCCGATTGCCAAATTGCATTATCTCCTATAGTTTCCAAGATATGGTCTATGGACATCTTACAATATTGGCTCTGCTTCTAACTTGGGCCAAAATTGAAAAATGGTCTTATGAATTAGCGATTTCGTTCCAATTCACATTCAACGTAATATTCGGCATGCTAATTACGTTGCCGTTTTCCAAATTGCATTATCTCTTATAGTTTCCGAGATATGGGCAATTGAAATTTTACACCTTGGTGTCTGTTTCTAACTGGGGTCAAAATTGTAAAATGGTCTTATGAATTAGTGATTTCGTTCCAATTCACATTCCAAGTAATATTCGACATGCTAATTACATTGCCTGTTGCCAAATTGCATTATCTCTTATAGTTTCCGATATATGGGCAATCGAAATTTTACACCTTAGTGTCTGTTTCTAAGTTGGGCCAAAATTGTAAAATGGTCTTTTGAATTAGTGATTTCGTTCCAATTCACATTCCAAGTAATATTCGGCATGCTAATTACGTTGCCGATTGCCAAATTGCATTATCTCTTGTAGTTTCCGAGATATGGGCAATCGAAATTTTACACCTTAGAGTCTGTTTCTAACTTGGGTCAAAATTGTAAAATGGTCTTACGAATTAGCGATTTCGCTCCAATTCACATTCCAAGTAATATTCGGCATGCTAATTACATTGCCGATTGCCAAATTGCATTATCTCTTATAGTTTCTGAGATATGGACTATCGACATCTTACAATATTGGTTCTGCTTTTAACTTGGGCCAAAATTGTAAAATGGTCTTATGAATTAGCGATTTCGTTCCAATTCACATTCCAAATAATATTCGGCATGGTAATTACATTGCCGATTACCAAATTGCATTATCTCTTGTAGTTTCCGAGATATGGGCAATCGAAATTTTACACCTTAGAGTCTGTTTCTAAGTTGGGTCAAAAATGTAAAATGGTCTTATGAATTAGCGATTTCGTTCCAATTCACATTCCAAGTAATACTCGACATGCTAATTACATTGCCGATTGCCAAATTGCATTATCTCTTATAGTTTCCGGGATAGGGATTATCGACATCTGACAATATTGGCTCTGCTTCTTACTTGGGCCAGAATTGTAAAATGGTCTTATGAATTAGCGATTTCGTTCCAATTCACATTCCAAGTAATATTCGGCATGGTAATTACATTGCCGATTGCCAAATTGCCTTACCACCTTTAGTTTCCTAGATATGGTCTATCGACATCTTACAATATTGGCTCTGCTTCTAATTTGGGCCAAAATTGTAAAATGCTCTTATGAATTAGCGATTTCGTTCCAATTCACATTCAAAGTAATATTCGGCATGCTAATTACGTTGCCTGTTGCCAAATTGCATTATCTCTTATAGTTTCCGAGATATGGACTATCGACATCTTACAATATTGGCTCTGCTTCTAACTTGGGCCAAAATTGTAAAATGGTCTTATTAATTAACGATTTCGTTCCAATTCACATTCTAAGTAATATTCGGCATGCTAATTAAGTTGCCATTTTCCAAATTGCATTATCTCTTATAGTTTCCGAGATATGGGCAATTGAAATTTTACACCTTGGTGTCTGTTTCTAACTGGGGTCAAAATTGTAAAATGGTCTTATGAATTAGCGATTTCGTTCCAATTCACATTCCAAGTATTATTCGGCATGCTAATTACATTGCCGGTTGCCAAATTGCATTATCTCCTATAGTTTCCAAGATATGGTCTATCGACATCTTACAATATTGGCTCTGCTTCTAACTTGGGTCAAAATTGTAAAATGCTCTTATGAATTAGCGATTTCGTTCCAATTCACATTCAAAGTAATATTCGACATGCTAATTACGTTGCCTGTTGCCAAATTGCATTATCTCTTATAGTTTCCGAGATATGGGCAATTGAAATTTTACACCTTGGTGTCTGTTTCTAACTGGGGTCAAAATTGTAAAATGGTCTTATGAATTAGTGTTTTCGTTCCAATTCACATTCCAAGTAATATTCGACATGATAATTACATTGCCGATTGCCAAATTGCATTATCTCCTATAGTTTCCAAGATATGGTCTATCGACATCTTACAATATTGGCTCTGCTTCTAACTTGGGCCAAAATTGAAAAATGGTCTTATGAATTAGCGATTTCGTTCCAATTCACATTCAACGTAATATTCGGCATGCTAATTACGTTGCCGTTTTCCAAATTGCATTATCTCTTATAGTTTCCGAGATATGGGCAATTGAAATTTTACACCTTGGTGTCTGTTTCTAACTGGGGTCAAAATTGTAAAATGGTCTTATGAATTAGTGATTTCGTTCCAATTCACATTCCAAGTAATATTCGACATGCTAATTACATTGCCTGTTGCCAAATTGCATTATCTCTTATAGTTTCTGAGATATGCGCAATCGAAATTTTACACCTTAGGGTCTGTTTCTAACTTGGGTCAAAATTGTAAAATGCTCTTATGAATTAGCGATTTCGTACCAATTCACATTCAAAGTAATATTCGACATGCTAATTACGTTGCCTGTTGCCAAATTGCATTATCTCTTATAGTTTCCGAGATATGGACTATCGACATCTTACAATATTGGCTCTGCTTCTAACTTGGGTCAAAATTGTAAAATGGTCTTATGAATTAGCGATTTCGCTCCAATTCACATTCCAAGTAATATTCGGCATGCCAATTACATTGCCGATTGCCAAATTGCATTATCTCTTATAGTTTCTGAGATATGCGCAATCGAAATTTTACACCTCAGGGTCTGTTTCTAACTTGGGTCAAAATTGTAAAATGCTCTTATGAATTAGCGATTTCGTTCCAGTTCACATTCAAAGTAATATTCGACATGCTAATTACGTTGCCTGTTGCCAAATTGCATTATCTCTTATTTTTTCCGAGATATGGACTATCGACATCTTACAATATTGGCTCTGCTTCTAACTTGGGCCAAAATTGTAAAATGGTCTTATGAATTAGCGATTTCGTTCCAATTCACATTCCAAGTAATATTCGGCATGCTAATTACGTTGCCGATTGCCAAATTGCATTATCTCTTATAGTTTCCGAGATATGGGCAATCGAAATTTTACACCTTAGAGTCTGTTTCTAAGTTGGGTCAAAAATGTAAAATGGTCTTATGAATTAGCGATATCGTTCCAATTCACATTCCAAGTAATACTCGACATGCTAATTACATTGCCGATGGCCAAATTACATTATCTCTTATAGTTTCCGGGATATGGATTATCGACATCTGACAATATTGGCTCTGCTTCTTACTTGGGCCAGAATTGTAAAATGGTCTTATGAATTAGCGATTTCGTTCCAATTCACATTCCAAGTAATATTCGGCATGGTAATTATATTGCCGATTGCCAAATTGCATTATCTCTTATAGTTTGCGGGATATGGGAATCGAAATTTTACACCTTAGTTTCTGTTTCTAACTTGGGTCAAAATTGTAAAATGGTCTTATGAATTAGCGATATCGTTCCAATTCACATTCCAAGTAATACTCGACATGCTAATTACATTGCCGATGGCCAAATTACATTATCTCTTATAGTTTCCGGGATATGGATTATCGACATCTGACAATATTGGCTCTGCTTCTTACTTGGGCCAGAATTGTAAAATGGTCTTATGAATTAGCGATTTCGTTCCAATTCACATTCCAAGTAATATTCGGCATGGTAATTATATTGCCGATGGCCAAATTACATTATCTCTTATAGTTTCCGGGATATGGATTATCGACATCTGACAATATTGGCTCTGCTTCTAACTTGGGCCAGAATTGTAAAATGGTCTTATGAATTAGCGATTTCGCTCCAATTCACATTCCAAGTAATATTCGGCATGCTAATTACATTGCCGATTGCCAAATTGCATTATCTCTTATAGTTTCCGGGATATGGATTATCGACATCTGACAATATTGGCTCTGCTTCTTACTTGGGCCAGAATTGTAAAATGGTCTTATGAATTAGCGATTTCGTTCCAATTCACATTCCAAGTAATATTCGGCATGGTAATTATATTGCCGATGGCCAAATTACATTATCTCTTATAGTTTCCGGGATATGGATTATCGACATCTGACAATATTGGCTCTGCTTCTTACTTGGGCCAGAATTGTAAAATGGTCTTATGAATTAGCGATTTCGTTCCAATTCACATTCCAAGTAATATTCGGCATGGTAATTATATTGCCGATGGCCAAATTACATTATCTCTTATAGTTTCCGGGATATGGATTATCGACATCTGACAATATTGGCTCTGCTTCTTACTTGGGCCAGAATTGTAAAATGGTCTTATGAATTAGCGATATCGTTCCAATTCACATTCCAAGTAATACTCGACATGCTAATTACATTGCCGATGGCCAAATTACATTATCTCTTATAGTTTCCGGGATATGGATTATCGACATCTGACAATATTGGCTCTGCTTCTAACTTGGGCCAGAATTGTAAAATGGTCTTATGAATTAGCGATTTCGCTCCAATTCACATTCCAAGTAATATTCGGCATGCTAATTACATTGCCGATTGCCAAATTGCATTACCCTTTATTGTTTCCGAGATATGGACTATCGACATCTGACAATATTGGCTCTGCTTCTAACTTGGGCCAGAATTGTAAAATGGTCTTATGAATTAGCGATTTCGTTCCAATTCAGATTCCAAGTAATATTCGGCATGCTAATTACGTTGCCGATTGCCAAATTGCATTATCTCATATAGTTTCCGAGATATGGACTATCGACATCTTACAATATTGGCTGTGCTTCTAACTTGGGCCAAAATTGTAAAATGGTCTTATGAATTAGCGATTTCGTTCCAATTCACATTCCAAGTGTTATTCGGCATGCTAATTACATTGCCGGTTGCCAAATTGCATTATCTCCTATAGTTTCCAAGATATGGTCTATCGACATCTTACAATATTGGCTGTGCTTCTAACTTGGGCCAAAATTGTAAAATGGTCTTATGAATTAGCGATTTCGCTCCAATTCACATTCCAAGTAATATTCGGCATGCTAATTACATTGCCGATTGCCAAATTGCATTACCCTTTATTGTTTCCGAGATATGGACTATCGACATCTGACAATATTGGCTCTGCTTCTAATTTGGGCCAGAATTGTAAAATGGTCTTATGAATTAGCGATTTCGTTCCAATTCACATTCCAAGTATTATTCGGCATGCTAATTACATTGCCGCTTGCCAAATTGAATTATCTCCTATAGTTTCCAAGATATGGTCTATCGACATCTTACAATATTGGCTCTGCTTCTAACTTGGGCCAAAATTGTAAAATGGCCTTATGAATTAGCGATTTCGTTCCAATTCACATTCCAAGTAATATTCGGCATGCTAATTACGTTGCCGTTTTCCAAATTGCATTATCTCTTATAGTTTCCGAGATATGGGCAATTGAAATTTTACACCTTGGTGTCTGTTTCTAACTGAGGTCAAAATTGTAAAATGGTCTTATGAATTAGCGATTTCGTTCCAATTCACATTCTAAGTAATATTCGGCATGCTAATTACGTTGCCGTTTTCCAAATTGCATTATCTCTTATAGTTTCCGAGATATGGGCAATTGAAATTTTACACCTTGGTGTCTGTTTCTAACTTGGGTCAAAATTGTAAAATGCTCTTATGAATTAGCGGTTTCGTTCCAATTCACATTCAAAGTAATATTCGACATGCTAATTACGTTGCCTGTTGCCAAATTGCATTATCTCTTATAGTTTCCGAGATATGGACTATCGACATCTTACAATATTGGCTCTGCTTCTAACTTGGGTCAAAATTGTAAAATGGTCTTATGAATTAGCGATTTCGCTCCAATTCACATTCCAAGTAATATTCGGCATGCTAATTACATTGCCGATTGCCAAATTGCATTACCCTTTATTGTTTCCGAGATATGGACTATCGACATCTTACAATATTGGCTGTGCTTCTAACTTGGGCCAAAATTGAAAAATGGTCTTATGAATTAGCGATTTAGTTCCAATTCACATTCAAAGTAATATTCGGCATTGCTAATTACATTGCCGATTGCCAAATTGCATTATCTCCTATAGTTTCCAAGATATGGTCTATCGACATCTTACAATATTGGCACTGTTTCTAACTTGGTCCAAAATTGAAAAATGGTCTTATGAATTAGCGATTTTGTTCCAATTCACATTCAAAGTAATATTCAGCATTGCTAATTAAGTTGCCGATTGCCAAATTGCATTATCTCATATAGTTTCCGAGATATGGACTATCGACATCTTACAATATTGGCTCTGCTTCTTACTTGGGCCAAAATTGTAAAATGGTCTTATGAATTAGCGATTTCGTTCCAATTCACATTCAACGTAATATTCGGCATGCTAATTACGTTGCCGTTTTTTAAATTGCATTATCTCTTATAGTTTCCGAGATATGGGCAATTGAAATTTTACACCTTGGTGTCTGTTTCTAACTGGGGTCAAAATTGTAAAATGGTCTTATGAATTAGTGTTTTCGTTCCAATTCACATTCCAAGTAATATTCGACATGATAATTACATTGCCGATTGCCAAATTGCATTATCTCCTATAGTTTCCAAGATATGGTCTATCGACATCTTACAATATTGGCTCTGCTTCTAACTTGGGCCAAAATTGAAAAATGGTCTTATGAATTAGCGATTTCGTTCCAATTCACATTCAACGTAATATTCGGCATGCTAATTACGTTGCCGTTTTCCAAATTGCATTATCTCTTATAGTTTCCGAGATATGGGCAATTGAAATTTTACACCTTGGTGTCTGTTTCTAACTGGGGTCAAAATTGTAAAATGGTCTTATGAATTAGTGATTTCGTTATAATTCACATTCCAAGTAATATTCGACATGCTAATTACGTTGCCTGTTGCCAAATTGCATTATCTCTTATAGTTTCTGAGATATGCGCAATCGAAATTTTACACCTTAGGGTCTGTTTCTAACTTGGGTCAAAAATGTAAAATGGTCTTATGAATTAGCGATTTCGTTCCAATTCACATTCCAAGTAATACCCGACATGCTAATTACATTGCCGATTGCCAAATTACATTATCTCTTATAGTTTCCGGGATATGGATTATCGACATCTGACAATATTGGCTCTGCTTCTTACTTGGGCCAGAATTGTAAAATGGTCTTATGAATTAGCGATTTCGTTCCAATTCACATTCCAAGTAATATTCGGCATGGTAATTATATTGCCGATTGCCAAATTGCATTATCTCTTATAGTTTGCGGGATATGGGAATCGAAATTTTACACCTTAGTGTCTGTTTCTAACTTGGGTCAAAATTGTAAAATGGTCTTATGAATTAGCGATTTTGCTCCAATTCACATTCCAAGTAATATTCGGCATGCTAATTACATTGCCGATTGCCAAATTGCATTACCTCCTATAGTTTCCAAGATATGGTCTATCGACATCTTACAATATTGGCTCTGCTTCTTATTTGGGCCAAAATTGTAAAATGCTCTTATGAATTAGCGATTTCGTTCCAATTCACATTCAAAGTAATATTCGGCATGCTAATTACGTTGCCTGTTGCCAAATTGCATTTTCTCTTATAGTTTCCGAGATATGGACTATCGACATCTTACAATATTATCTCTGCTTCTAACTTGGGCCAAAATTGTAAAATGGTCTTATGAATTAGCGATTTCGTTCCAATTCACATTCTAAGTAATATTCGGCATGCTAATTACGTTGCCGTTTTCCAAATTGCATTATCTCTTATAGTTTCCGAGATATGGGCAATTGAAATTTTACACCTTGGTGTCTGTTTCTAACTTGGGTCAAAATTGTAAAATGCTCTTATGAATTAGCGATTTCGTTCCAATTCACATTCAAAGTAATATTCGACATGCTAATTACGTTGCCTGTTGCCAAATTGCATTATCTCTTATAGTTTCCGAGATATGGACTATCGACATCTTACAATATTGGCTCTGCTTTTAACTTGGGCCAAAATTGTAAAATGGTCTTATGAATTAGCGATTTCGTTCCAATTCACATTCCAAGTAATATTCGGCATACTAATTACGTTGCCGTTTTCCAAATTGCATTATCGCTTATAGTTTCCGAGATATGGGCAATTGAAATTTTACACCTTGGTGTCTGTTTCTAACTGGGGTCAAAATTGTAAAATGGTCTTATGAATTAGCGATTTCGTTCCAATTCACATTCTAAGTAATATTCGGCATGCTAATTACGTTGCCGTTTTCCAAATTGCATTATCTCTTATAGTTTCCGAGATATGGGCAATTGAAATTTTACACCTTGGTGTCTGTTTCTAACTGGGGTCAAAATTGTAAAATGGTCTTATGAATTAGTGACTTCGTTCCAATTCACATTCCAAGTAATATTCGACATGCTAATTACATTGCCGATTGCCAAATTGCATTATCTCCTATAGTTTCCAAGATATGGTCTATAGACATCTTACAATATTGGCTCTGCTTCTAACTTGGGCCAAAATTGAAAAATGGTCTTATGAATTAGCGATTTCGTTCCAATTCACATTCAAAGTAATATTCGGCATTTCTAATTACATTGCCGATTGCCAAATTGCATTATCTCCTATAGTTTCCAAGATATGGTCTATCGACATCTTACAATATTGGCTCTGTTTCTAACTTGGGCCAAAATTGAAAAATTTTCTTATGAATTAGCGATTTCGTTCCAATTCACATTCAAAGTAATATTCAGCATTGCTAATTACGTTGCCGATTGCCAAATTGCATTATCTCTTGTAGTTTCCGAGATATGGGCAATCGAAATTTTACACCTTAGAGTCTGTTTCTAAGTTGGGTCAAAAATGTAAAATGGTCTTATGAATTAGCGATTTCGTTCCAATTCACATTCCAAGTAATACCCGACATGATAATTACATTGCCGATTGCCAAATTACATTATCTCTTATAGTTTCCGGGATATGGATTATCGACATCTGACAATATTGGCTCTGCTTCTTACTTGGGCCAGAATTGTAAAATGGTCTTATGAATTAGCGATTTCGTTCCAATTCACATTCCAAGTAATATTCGGCATGGTAATTATATTGCCGATTGCCAAATTGCATTATCTCTTATAGTTTGCGGGATATGGGAATCGAAATTTTACACCTTAGTGTCTGTTTCTAACTTGGGTCAAAATTGTAAAATGGTCTTATGAATTAGCGATTTTGCTCCAATTCACATTCCAAGTAATATTCGGCATGCTAATTACATTGCCGATTGCCAAATTGCATTACCTCCTATAGTTTCCAAGATATGGTCTATCGACATCTTACAATATTGGCTCTGCTTCTTATTTGGGCCAAAATTGTAAAATGCTCTTATGAATTAGCGATTTCGTTCCAATTCACATTCAAAGTAATATTCGGCATGCTAATTACGTTGCCTGTTGCCAAATTGCATTTTCTCTTATAGTTTCCGAGATATGGACTATCGACATCTTACAATATTATCTCTGCTTCTAACTTGGGCCAAAATTGTAAAATGGTCTTATGAATTAGCGATTTCGTTCCAATTCACATTCTAAGTAATATTCGGCATGCTAATTACGTTGCCGTTTTCCAAATTGCATTATCTCTTATAGTTTCCGAGATATGGGCAATTGAAATTTTACACCTTGGTGTCTGTTTCTAACTTGGGTCAAAATTGTAAAATGCTCTTATGAATTAGCGATTTCGTTCCAATTCACATTCAAAGTAATATTCGACATGCTAATTACGTTGCCTGTTGCCAAATTGCATTATCTCTTATAGTTTCCGAGATATGGACTATCGACATCTTACAATATTGGCTCTGCTTCTAACTTGGGTCAAAATTGTAAAATGGTCTTATGAATTAGCGATTTCGCTACAATTCACATTCCAAGTAATATTCGGCATGCTAATTACATTGCCGATTGCCAAATTGCATTACCCTTTATTGTTTCCGAGATATGGACTATCGACATCTGACAATATTGGCTCTGCTTCTAACTTGGGCCAGAATTGTAAAATGGTCTTATGAATTAGCGATTTCGTTCCAATTCAGATTCCAAGTAATATTCGGCATGCTAATTACGTTGCCGATTGCCAAATTGCATTATCTCATATAGTTTCCGAGATATGGACTATCGACATCTTACAATATTGGCTGTGCTTCTAACTTGGGCCAAAATTGTAAAATGGTCTTATGAATTAGCGATTTCGTTCCAATTCACATTCCAAGTGTTATTCGGCATGCTAATTACATTGCCGGTTGCCAAATTGCATTATCTCCTATAGTTTCCAAGATATGGTCTATCGACATCTTACAATATTGGCTATGCTTTTAACTTGGGCCAAAATTGTAAAATGGTCTTATGAATTAGCGATTTCGCTCCAATTCACATTCCAAGTAATATTCGGCATGCTAATTACATTGCCGAGTGCCAAATTGCATTACCCTTTATTGTTTCCGAGATATGGACTATCGACATCTGACAATATTGGCTCTGCTTCTAACTTGGGCCAGAATTGTAAAATGGTCTTATGAATTAGCGATTTCGTTCCAATTCACATTCCAAGTATTATTCGGCATGCTAATTACATTGCCGGTTGCCAAATTGCATTATCTCCTATAGTTTCCAAGATATGGTCTATCGACATCTTACAATATTGGCTGTGCTTCTAACTTGGGCCAAAATTGTAAAATGGTCTTATGAATTAACGATTTCGTTCCAATTCACATTCCAAGTATTATTCGGCATGCTAATTACATTGCCGGTTGCCAAATTGCATTATCTCCTATAGTTTCCAAGATATGGTCTATCGACATCTTACAATATTGGCTCTGCTTCTAACTTGGGCCAAAATTGTAAAATGGTCTTATGAATTAGCGATTTCGTTCCAATTCACATTCCAAGTAATATTCGGCATGCTAATTACGTTGCCGTTTTCCAAATTGCATTATCTCTTATAGTTTCCGAGATATGGGCAATTGAAATTTTACACCTTGGTGTCTGTTTCTAACTGGGGTCAAAATTGTAAAATGGTCTTATGAATTTGCGATTTCGTTCCAATTCACATTCTAAGTAATATTCGGCATGCTAATTACGTTGCCGTTTTCCAAATTGCATTATCTCCTATAGTTTCCAAGATATGGTCTATCGACATCTTACAATATTGGCTCTGCTTCTAACTTGGGCCAAAATTGAGAAATGGTCTTATGAATTAGCGATTTCGTTCCAATTCACATTCAAAGTAATATTCGGCATTGCTAATTACATTGCCGATTGCCAAATTGCATTATCTCCTATAGTTTCCAAGATATGGTCTATCGACATCTTACAATATTGGCTCTGTTTCTAACTTGGGCCAAAATTGAAAAATGGTCTTATGAATTAGCGATTTCGTTCCAATTCACATTCAAAGTAATATTCAGCATTGCTAATTACGTTGCCGATTGCCAAATTGCATTATCTCTTGTAGTTTCCGAGATATGGGCAATCGAAATTTTACCACTTAGAGTCTGTTTCTAACTTGGGTCAAAATTGTAAAATGGTCTTACGAATTAGCGATTTCGCTCCAATTGACATTCCTAGTAATATTCGGCCTGCTAATTACATTGCCGATTGCCAAATTGCATTATCCCTTATAGTTTCCGAGATATGGACTATCGACCTCTGACAATATTAGCTCTGCTTCTAACTTGGGCCAGAATTGTAAAATGGTCTTATGAATTAGCGATTTCGTTCCAATTCACATTCCAAGTAATATTCGGAATGCTAATTACGTTGCCGATTGCCAAATTGCATTATCTCATATAGTTTCCGAGATATGGACTATCGACATCTTACAATATTGGCTGTGCTTCTAACTTGGGCCAAAATTGTAAAATGGTCTTATGAATTAGCGATTTCGTTCCAATTCACATTCCAAGTATTATTCGGCATGCTAATTACATTGCCGATTGCCAAATTGCATTATCTCCTATAGTTTCTAAGATATGGTCTATCGACATCTTACAATATTGGCTCTGCTTCTAACTTGGGCCAAAATTGTAAAATGGTCTTATGAATTAGCGATTTCGTTCCAATTCACATTCCAAGTATTATTCAGCATGCTAATTACATTGCCGATTGCCAAATTGCATTATCTCCTATAGTTTCCAAGATATGGTCTATCGACATCTTACAATATTGGCTCTGCTTCTAACTTGGGCCAAAATTGAGAAATGGTCTTATGAATTAGCGATTTCGTTCTAATTCACATTCAAAGTACTATTCGGCATTGCTAATTACGTTGCCGATTGCCAAATTGCATTATCTCTTGTAGTTACCGAGATATGGGCAATCGAAATTTTACACCTTAGAGTCTGTTTCTAACTTGGGTCAAAATTGTAAAATGGTCTTATGAATTAGCGATTTGGCTCCAATTCACATTCCAAGTAATATTCGGCATGCTAATTACATTGCCAATTGCCAAATTGCATTATCTCTTATAGTTTCTGAGATATGGACTATCGACATCTTACAATATTGGCTCTTCTTCTAACTTGGGCCAGAATTGTAAAATGGTCTATTGGATTAGCGATTTCGTTCCAATTCAGATTCAAAGTAATATTCGGCATTGCTAATTACGTTGCCGATTGCCAAATTGCATTATCTCTTGTAGTTTCCGAGATATGGGCAATCGAAATTTTACACCTTAGTGTCTGTTTCTAACTGGGGTCAAAAGTGTTAAATGGTCTTATGAGTTAGTGATTTCGTTCCAATTCACATTCCAAGTATTATTCGGCATGCTAATTACATTGCCGATTGCCAAATTGCATTATCTCTTATAGTTTCCGATATATGGGCAATCGAAATTTTACACCTTAGTGTCTGTTTCTAAGTTGGGCCAAAATTGTAAAATGGTCTTATGAATTAGTGATTTCGTTCCAATTCACATTCCAAGTAATATTCGGCATGCTAATTACGTTGCCGATTGCCAAATTGCATTATCTCTTGTAGTTTCCGAGATATGGGCAATCGAAATTTTACACCTTAGAGTCTGTTTCTAACTTGGGTCAAAATTGTAAAATGGTCTTACGAATTAGCGATTTCGCTCCAATTCACATTCCAAGTAATATTCGGCATGCTAATTACATTGCCGATTGCCAAATTGCATTATCTCTTATAGTTTCTGAGATATGGACTATCGACTTCTTACAATATTGGTTCTGCTTTTAACTTGGGCCAAAATTGTAAAATGGTCTTATGAATTAGCGATTTCGTTCCAATTCACATTCCAAGTAATATTCGGCATGGTAATTACATTGCCGATTACCAAATTGCATTATCTCTTGTAGTTTCCGAGATATGGGCAATCGAAATTTTACACCTTAGAGTCTGTTTCTAAGTTGGGTCAAAAATGTAAAATGGCCTTATGAATTAGCGATTTCGTTCCAATTCACATTCAAAGTAATATTCGACATGCTAATTACGTTGCCTGTTGCCAAATTGCATTATCTCTTATAGTTTCCGAGATATGGACTATCGACATCTTACAATATTGGCTCTGCTTCTAACTTGGGTCAAAATTGTAAAATGGTCTTATGAATTAGCGATTTCGCTCCAATTCACATTCCAAGTAATATTCGGCATGCTAATTACATTGCCGATTGCCAAATTGCATTACCCTTTATTGTTTCCGAGATATGGACTATCGACATCTGACAATATTGGCTCTGCTTCTAACTTGGGCCAGAATTGTAAAATGGTCTTATGAATTAGCGATTTCGTTCCAATTCAGATTCCAAGTAATATTCGGCATGCTAATTACGTTGCCGATTGCCAAATTGCATTATCTCATATAGTTTCCGAGATATGGACTATCGACATCTTACAATATTGGCTGTGCTTCTAACTTGGGCCAAAATTGTAAAATGGTCTTATGAATTAGCGATTTCGTTCCAATTCACATTCCAAGTGTTATTCGGCATGCTAATTACATTGCCGGTTGCCAAATTGCATTATCTCCTATAGTTTCCAAGATATGGTCTATCGACATCTTACAATATTGGCTATGCTTCTAACTTGGGCCAAAATTGTAAAATGGTCTTATGAATTAGCGATTTCGCTCCAATTCACATTCCAAGTAATATTCGGCATGCTAATTACATTGCCGAGTGCCAAATTGCATTACCCTTTATTGTTTCCGAGATATGGACTATCGACATCTGACAATATTGGCTCTGCTTCTAACTTGGGCCAGAATTGTAAAATGGTCTTATGAATTAGCGATTTCGTTCCAATTCACATTCCAAGTATTGTTCGGCATGCTAATTACATTGCCGGTTGCCAAATTGCATTATCTCCTATAGTTTCCAAGATATGGTCTATCGACATCTTACAATATTGGCTGTGCTTCTAACTTGGGCCAAAATTGTAAAATGGTCTTATGAATTAACGATTTCGTTCCAATTCACATTCCAAGTATTATTCGGCATGCTAATTACATTGCCGGTTGCCAAATTGCATTATCTCCTATAGTTTCCAAGATATGGTCTATCGACATCTTACAATATTGGCTCTGCTTCTAACTTGGGCCAAAATTGTAAAATGGTCTTATGAATTAGCGATTTCGTTCCAATTCACATTCCAAGTAATATTCAGCATGCTAATTACATTGCCGTTTTCCAAATTGCATTATCTCTTATAGTTTCCGAGATATGGGCAATTGAAATTTTACACCTTGGTGTCTGTTTCTAACTGAGGTCAAAATTGTAAAATGGTTTTATGAATTAGCGATTTCGTTCCAATTCACATTCTAAGTAATATTCGGCATGCTAATTACGTTGCCGTTTTCCAAATTGCATTATCTCTTATAGTTTCCGAGATATGGGCAATTGAAATTTTACACCTTGGTGTCTGTTTCTAACTTGGGTCAAAATTGTAAAATGCTCTTATGAATTAGCGATTTCGTTCCAATTCACATTCAAAGTATTATTCGACATGCTAATTACGTTGCCTGTTGCCAAATTGCATTATCTCTTATAGTTTCCCAGATATGGACTATCGACATCTTACAATATTGACTCTGCTTCTAACTTGGGTCAAAATTGTAAAATGGTCTTATGAATTAGCGATTTCGCTCCAATTCACATTCCAAGTAATATTCGGCATGCTAATTACATTGCCGATTGCCAAATTGCATTACCCTTTATTGTTTCCGAGATATGGACTATCGACATCTGACAATATTGGCTCTGCTTCTAACTTGGGCCAGAATTGTAAAATGGTCTTATGAATTAGCGATTTCGTTCCAATTCAGATTCCAAGTAATATTCGGCATGCTAATTACGTTGCCGACTGCCAAATTGCATTACCCTTTATTGTTTCCGAGATATGGACTATCGACATCTGACAATATTGGCTCTGCTTCTAACTTGGGCCAGAATTGTAAAATGGTCTTATGAATTAGCGATTTCGCTCCAATTCACATTCCAAGTAATATTCGGCATGCTAATTACATTGCCGATTGCCAAATTGCATTACCCTTTATTGTTTCCGAGATATGGACTATCGACATCTTACAATATTGGCTGTGCTTCTAACTTGGGCCAAAATTCTTAAATGGTCTTATGAATTAGCGATTTCGTTCCAATTCACATTCCAAGTATTATTCGGCATGCTAATTACATTGCCGGGTGCCAAATTGCATTATCTCCTATAGTTTCCAAGATATGGTCTATCGACATCTTACAATATTGGCTCTGCTTCTAACTTGGGCCAAAATTGTAAAATGGTCTTATGAATTAGCGATTTCGTTCCAATTCACATTCAAAGTAATATTCGGCATTGCTAATTACGTTGCCGATTGCCAAATTGCATTATCTCTTGTAGTTTCCGAGATATGGGCAATCGAAATTTTACACCTTAGAAGAGTCTGTTTCTAACTTGGATCAAAGTTGTAAAATGGCCTTATGAATTAGCGATTTCGCTCCAATTCACATTTCAAGTAATATTCGGCATGCTAATTACATTGCCGATTGCCAAATTGCATTATCTCTTATAGTTTCTGAGATATGGACTATCGACATCTTACAATATTGGTTCTGCTTTTAACTTGGGCCAAAATTGTAAAATGGTCTTATGAATTAGCGATTTCGTTCCAATTCACATTCCAAGTAATATTCGGCATGCTAATTACGTTGCCGTTTTCCAAATTGCATTATCTCTTATAGTTTCCGAGATATGGGCAATTGAAATTTTACACCTTGGTGTCTGTTTCTAACTGGGGTCAAAATTGTAAAATGGTCTTATGAATTAGCGATTTCGTTCCAATTCACATTCTAAGTAATATTCGGCATGCTAATTACGTTGCCGTTTTCCAAATTGCATTATCTCTTATAGTTTCCGAGATATGGGCAATTGAAATTTTACACCTTGGTGTCTGTTTCTAACTGGGGTCAAAATTGTAAAATGGTCTTATGAATTAGTGACTTCGTTCCAATTCACATTCCAAGTAATATTCGACATGCTAATTACATTGCCGATTGCCAAATTGCATTATCTCCTATAGTTTCCAAGATATGGTCTATCGACATCTTACAACATTGGCTCTGCTTCTAACTTGGGCCAAAATTGAAAAATGGTCTTATGAATTAGCGATTTCGTTCCAATTCACATTCAAAGTAATATTCGGCATTGCTAATTACATTGCCGATTGCCAAATTGCATTATCTCCTATAGTTTCCAAGATATGGTCTATCGACATCTTACAATATTGGCTCTGTTTCTAACTTGGGCCAAAATTGAAAAATGGTCTTATGAATTAGCGATTTCGTTCCAATTCACATTCAAAGTAATATTCAGCATTGCTAATTACGTTGCCGATTGCCAAATTGCATTATCTCCTATAGTTTCTAAGATATGGTCTATCGACATCTTACAATATTGGCTCTGCTTCTAACTTGGGCCAAAATTGTAAAATGGTCTTATGAATTAGCGATTTCGTTCCAATTCACATTCCAAGTATTATTCAGCATGCTAATTACATTGCCGATTGCCAAATTGCATTATCTCCTATAGTTTCCAAGATATGGTCTATCGACATCTTACAATATTGGCTCTGCTTCTAACTTGGGCCAAAATTGAGAAATGGTCTTATGAATTAGCGATTTCGTTCTAATTCACATTCAAAGTATTATTCGGCATTGCTAATTACGTTGCCGATTGCCAAATTGCATTATCTCTTGTAGTTACCGAGATATGGGCAATCGAAATTTTACACCTTAGAGTCTGTTTCTAACTTGGGTCAAAATTGTAAAATGGTCTTATGAATTAGCGATTTCGCTCCAATTCACATTCCAAGTAATATTCGGCATGCTAATTACATTGCCAATTGACAAATTGCATTATCTCTTATAGTTTCTGAGATATGGACTATCGACATCTTACAATATTGGCTCTTCTTCTAACTTGGGCCAGAATTGTAAAATGGTCTATTGGATTAGCGATTTCGTTCCAATTCAGATTCAAAGTAATATTCGGCATTGCTAATTACGTTGCCGATTGCCAAATTGCATTATCTCTTATAGTTTCCGATATATGGGCAATCGAAATTTTACACCTTAGTGTCTGTTTCTAAGTTGGGCCAAAATTGTAAAATGGTCTTATGAATTAGTGATTTCGTTCCAATTCACATTCCAAGTAATATTCGGCATGCTAATTACATTGCCGATTGCCAAATTGCATTATCTCTTATAGTTTCTGAGATATGGACTATCGACATCTTACAATATTGGTTCTGCTTTTAACTTGGGCCAAAATTGTAAAATGGTCTTATGAATTAGCGATTTCGTTCCAATTCACATTCCAAATAATATTCGGCATGGTAATTACATTGCCGATTACCAAATTGCATTATCTCTTGTAGTTTCCGAGATATGGGCAATTGAAATTTTACACCTTAGAGTCTGTTTCTAAGTTGGGTCAAAAATGTAAAATGGTCTTATGAATTAGCGATTTCGTTCCAATTCACATTCCAAGTAATACTCGACATGCTAATTACATTGCCGATTGCCAAATTGCATTATCTCTTATAGTTTCCGGGATAGGGATTATCGACATCTGACAATATTGGCTCTGCTTCTTACTTGGGCCAGAATTGTAAAATGGTCTTATGAATTAGCGATTTCGTTCCAATTCACATTCCAAGTAATATTCGGCATGGTAATTACATTGCCGATTGCCAAATTGCCTTACCACCTATAGTTTCCTAGATATGGTCCATCGACATCTTACAATATTGGCTCTGCTACTAATTTGGGCCAAAATTGTAAAATGCTCTTATGAATTAGCGATTTCGTTCCAATTCACATTCAAAGTAATATTCGGCATGCTAATTACGTTGCCTGTTGCCAAATTGCATTATCTCTTATAGTTTCCGAGATATGGACTATCGACATCTTACAATATTGGCTCTGCTTCTAACTTGGGCCAAAATTGTAAAATGGTCTTATTAATTAACGATTTCGTTCCAATTCACATTCTAAGTAATATTCGGCATGCTAATTAAGTTGCCATTTTCCAAATTGCATTATCTCTTATAGTTTCCGAGATATGGGCAATTGAAATTTTACACCTTGGTGTCTGTTTCTAACTGGGGTCAAAATTGTAAAATGGTCTTATGAATTAGCGATTTCGTTCCAATTCACATTCCAAGTATTATTCGGCATGCTAATTACATTGCCGGTTGCCAAATTGCATTATCTCCTATAGTTTCCAAGATATGGTCTATCGACATCTTACAATATTGGCTCTGCTTCTAACTTGGGCCAAAATTGTAAAATGGTCTTATGAATTAGCGATTTCGTTCCAATTCACATTCCAAGTATTATTCGGCATGCTAATTACATTGCCGATTGCCAAATTGCATTACCTCCTATAGTTTCCAAGATATGGTCTATCGACATCTTACAATATTGGCTCTGCTTCTAACTTGGGCCAAAATTGAAAAATGGTCTTATGAATTCGCGATTTCGTTCCAATTCACATTCAAAGTAATATTCGGCATTGCCAATTACGTTGCCGATTGCCAAATTGCATTATCTCTTGTAGTTACCGAGATATGGGCAATTGAAATTTTACACCTTGGTGTCTGTTTCTAACTGGGGTCAAAATTGTAAAATGGTCTTATGAATTAGTGGTTTCGTTCCAATTCACATTCCAAGTAATATTCGACATGCTAATTACATTGCCTCTTGCCAAATTGCATTATCTCCTATAGTTTCCAAGATATGGTCTATCGACATCTTACAATATTGGCTCTGCTTCTAACTTGGGCCAAAATTGAAAAATGGTCTTATGAATTAGCGATTTCGTTCCAATTCACATTCAAAGTAATATTCGGCATGCTAATTACGTTGCCGTTTTTCAAATTGCATTATCTCTTATAGTTTCCGAGATATGGGCAATTGAAATTTTACACCTTGGTGTCTGTTTCTAACTGGGGTCAAAATTGTAAAATGGTCTTATGAATTAGTGATTTCGTTCCAATTCACATTCCAAGTAATATTCGACATGCTAATTACATTGCCTGTTGCCAAATTGCATTATCTCTTATAGTTTCTGAGATATGCGCAATCGAAATTTTACACCTTGGTGTCTGTTTCTAACTGGGGTCAAAATTGTAAAATGGTCTTATGAATTAGTGATTTCGTTCCAATTCACATTCCAAGTAATATTCGACATGATAATTACATTGCCGATTGCCAAATTGCATTATCTCCTATAGTTTCCAAGATATGGTCTATGGACATCTTACAATATTGGCTCTGCTTCTAACTTGGGCCAAAATTGAAAAATGGTCTTATGAATTAGCGATTTCGTTCCAATTCACATTCAACGTAATATTCGGCATGCTAATTACGTTGCCGTTTTCCAAATTGCATTATCTCTTATAGTTTCCGAGATATGGGCAATTGAAATTTTACACCTTGGTGTCTGTTTCTAACTGGGGTCAAAATTGTAAAATGGTCTTATGAATTAGTGATTTCGTTCCAATTCACATTCCAAGTAATATTCGACATGCTAATTACATTGCCTGTTGCCAAATTGCATTATCTCTTATAGTTTCCGATATATGGGCAATCGAAATTTTACACCTTAGTGTCTGTTTCTAAGTTGGGCCAAAATTGTAAAATGGTCTTATGAATTAGTGATTTCGTTCCAATTCACATTCCAAGTAATATTCGGCATGCTAATTACGTTGCCGATTGCCAAATTGCATTATCTCTTGTAGTTTCCGAGATATGGGCAATCGAAATTTTACACCTTAGAGTCTGTTTCTAACTTGGGTCAAAATTGTAAAATGGTCTTACGAATTAGCGATTTCGCTCCAATTCACATTCCAAGTAATATTCGGCATGCTAATTACATTGCCGATTGCCAAATTGCATTATCTCTTATAGTTTCTGAGATATGGACTATCGACATCTTACAATATTGGTTCTGCTTTTAACTTGGGCCAAAATTGTAAAATGGTCTTATGAATTAGCGATTTCGTTCCAATTCACATTCCAAATAATATTCGGCATGGTAATTACATTGCCGATTACCAAATTGCATTATCTCTTGTAGTTTCCGAGATATGGGCAATCGAAATTTTACACCTTAGAGTCTGTTTCTAAGTTGGGTCAAAAATGTAAAATGGTCTTATGAATTAGCGATTTCGTTCCAATTCACATTCCAAGTAATACTCGACATGCTAATTACATTGCCGATTGCCAAATTGCATTATCTCTTATAGTTTCCGGGATAGGGATTATCGACATCTGACAATATTGGCTCTGCTTCTTACTTGGGCCAGAATTGTAAAATGGTCTTATGAATTAGCGATTTCGTTCCAATTCACATTCCAAGTAATATTCGGCATGGTAATTACATTGCCGATTGCCAAATTGCCTTACCACCTATAGTTTCCTAGATATGGTCTATCGACATCTTACAATATTGGCTCTGCTTCTAATTTGGGCCAAAATTGTAAAATGCTCTTATGAATTAGCGATTTCGTTCCAATTCACATTCAAAGTAATATTCGGCATGCTAATTACGTTGCCTGTTGCCAAATTGCATTATCTCTTATAGTTTCCGAGATATGGACTATCGACATCTTACAATATTGGCTCTGCTTCTAACTTGGGCCAAAATTGTAAAATGGTCTTATTAATTAACGATTTCGTTCCAATTCACATTCCAAATAATATTCGGCATGGTAATTACATTGCCGATTACCAAATTGCATTATCTCTTGTAGTTTCCGAGATATGGGCAATCGAAATTTTACACCTTGGTGTCTGTTTCTAACTGGGGTCAAAATTGTAAAATGGTCTTATGAATTAGTGTTTTCGTTCCAATTCACATTCCAAGTAATATTCGACATGATAATTACATTGCCGATTGCCAAATTGCATTATCTCCTATAGTTTCCAAGATATGGTCTATCGACATCTTACAATATTGGCTCTGCTTCTAACTTGGGCCAAAATTGAAAAATGGTCTTATGAATTAGCGATTTCGTTCCAATTCACATTCAACGTAATATTCGGCATGCTAATTACGTTGCCGTTTTCCAAATTGCATTATCTCTTGTAGTTTCCGAGATATGGGCAATTGAAATTTTACACCTTGGTGTCTGTTTCTAACTGGGGTCAAAATTGTAAAATGGTCTTATGAATTAGTGATTTCGTTCCAATTCACATTCCAAGTAATATTCGACATGCTAATTACATTGCCTGTTGCCAAATTGCATTATCTCTTATAGTTTCTGAGATATGCGCAATCGAAATTTTACACCTTAGGGTCTGTTTCTAACTTGGGTCAAAATTGTAAAATGCTCTTATGAATTAGCGATTTCGTACCAATTCACATTCAAAGTAATATTCGACATGCTAATTACGTTGCCTGTTGCCAAATTGCATTATCTCTTATAGTTTCCGAGATATGGACTATCGACATCTTACAATATTGGCTCTGCTTCTAACTTGGGTCAAAATTGTAAAATGGTCTTATGAATTAGCGATTTCGCTCCAATTCACATTCCAAGTAATATTCGGCATGCCAATTACATTGCCGATTGCCAAATTGCATTATCTCTTATAGTTTCTGAGATATGCGCAACCGAAATTTTACACCTCAGGGTCTGTTTCTAACTTGGGTCAAAATTGTAAAATGCTCTTATGAATTAGCGATTTCGTTCCAGTTCACATTCAAAGTAATATTCGACATGCTAATTACGTTGCCTGTTGCCAAATTGCATTATCTCTTATTTTTTCCGAGATATGGACTATCGACATCTTACAATATTGGCTCTGCTTCTAACTTGGGCCAAAATTGTAAAATGGTCTTATGAATTAGCGATTTCGTTCCAATTCACATTCCAAGTAATATTCGGCATGCTAATTACGTTGCCGATTGCCAAATTGCATTATCTCTTGTAGTTTCCGAGATATGGGCAATCGAAATTTTACACCTTAGAGTCTGTTTCTAAGTTGGGTCAAAAATGTAAAATGGTCTTATGAATTAGCGATATCGTTCCAATTCACATTCCAAGTAATACTCGACATGCTAATTACATTGCCGATGGCCAAATTACATTATCTCTTATAGTTTCCGGGATATGGATTATCGACATCTGACAATATTGGCTCTGCTTCTTACTTGGGCCAGAATTGTAAAATGGTCTTATGAATTAGCGATTTCGTTCCAATTCACATTCCAAGTAATATTCGGCATGGTAATTATATTGCCGATTGCCAAATTGCATTATCTCTTATAGTTTGCGGGATATGGGAATCGAAATTTTACACCTTAGTTTCTGTTTCTAACTTGGGTCAAAATTGTAAAATGGTCTTATGAATTAGCGATATCGTTCCAATTCACATTCCAAGTAATACTCGACATGCTAATTACATTGCCGATGGCCAAATTACATTATCTCTTATAGTTTCCGGGATATGGATTATCGACATCTGACAATATTGGCTCTGCTTCTTACTTGGGCCAGAATTGTAAAATGGTCTTATGAATTAGCGATTTCGTTCCAATTCACATTCCAAGTAATATTCGGCATGGTAATTATATTGCCGATGGCCAAATAACATTATCTCTTATAGTTTCCGGGATATGGATTATCGACATCTGACAATATTGGCTCTGCTTCTAACTTGGGCCAGAATTGTAAAATGGTCTTATGAATTAGCGATTTCGCTCCAATTCACATTCCAAGTAATATTCGGCATGCTAATTACATTGCCGATTGCCAAATTGCATTATCTCTTATAGTTTCCGGGATATGGATTATCGACATCTGACAATATTGGCTCTGCTTCTTACTTGGGCCAGAATTGTAAAATGGTCTTATGAATTAGCGATTTCGTTCCAATTCACATTCCAAGTAATATTCGGCATGGTAATTATATTGCCGATGGCCAAATTACATTATCTCTTATAGTTTCCGGGATATGGATTATCGACATCTGACAATATTGGCTCTGCTTCTTACTTGGGCCAGAATTGTAAAATGGTCTTATGAATTAGCGATTTCGTTCCAATTCACATTCCAAGTAATATTCGGCATGGTAATTATATTGCCGATGGCCAAATTACATTATCTCTTATAGTTTCCGGGATATGGATTATCGACATCTGACAATATTGGCTCTGCTTCTTACTTGGGCCAGAATTGTAAAATGGTCTTATGAATTAGCGATATCGTTCCAATTCACATTCCAAGTAATACTCGACATGCTAATTACATTGCCGATGGCCAAATTACATTATCTCTTATAGTTTCCGGGATATGGATTATCGACATCTGACAATATTGGCTCTGCTTCTAACTTGGGCCAGAATTGTAAAATGGTCTTATGAATTAGCGATTTCGCTCCAATTCACATTCCAAGTAATATTCGGCATGCTAATTACATTGCCGATTGCCAAATTGCATTACCCTTTATTGTTTCCGAGATATGGACTATCGACATCTGACAATATTGGCTCTGCTTCTAACTTGGGCCAGAATTGTAAAATGGTCTTATGAATTAGCGATTTCGTTCCAATTCAGATTCCAAGTAATATTCGGCATGCTAATTACGTTGCCGATTGCCAAATTGCATTATCTCATATAGTTTCCGAGATATGGACTATCGACATCTTACAATATTGGCTGTGCTTCTAACTTGGGCCAAAATTGTAAAATGGTCTTATGAATTAGCGATTTCGTTCCAATTCACATTCCAAGTGTTATTCGGCATGCTAATTACATTGCCGGTTGCCAAATTGCATTATCTCCTATAGTTTCCAAGATATGGTCTATCGACATCTTACAATATTGGCTGTGCTTCTAACTTGGGCCAAAATTGTAAAATGGTCTTATGAATTAGCGATTTCGCTCCAATTCACATTCCAAGTAATATTCGGCATGCTAATTACATTGCCGATTGCCAAATTGCATTACCCTTTATTGTTTCCGAGATATGGACTATCGACATCTGACAATATTGGCTCTGCTTCTAATTTGGGCCAGAATTGTAAAATGGTCTTATGAATTAGCGATTTCGTTCCAATTCACATTCCAAGTATTATTCGGCATGCTAATTACATTGCCGCTTGCCAAATTGAATTATCTCCTATAGTTTCCAAGATATGGTCTATCGACATCTTACAATATTGGCTCTGCTTCTAACTTGGGCCAAAATTGTAAAATGGCCTTATGAATTAGCGATTTCGTTCCAATTCACATTCCAAGTAATATTCGGCATGCTAATTACGTTGCCGTTTTCCAAATTGCATTATCTCTTATAGTTTCCGAGATATGGGCAATTGAAATTTTACACCTTGGTGTCTGTTTCTAACTGAGGTCAAAATTGTAAAATGGTCTTATGAATTAGCGATTTCGTTCCAATTCACATTCTAAGTAATATTCGGCATGCTAATTACGTTGCCGTTTTCCAAATTGCATTATCTCTTATAGTTTCCGAGATATGGGCAATTGAAATTTTACACCTTGGTGTCTGTTTCTAACTTGGGTCAAAATTGTAAAATGCTCTTATGAATTAGCGGTTTCGTTCCAATTCACATTCAAAGTAATATTCGACATGCTAATTACGTTGCCTGTTGCCAAATTGCATTATCTCTTATAGTTTCCGAGATATGGACTATCGACATCTTACAATATTGGCTCTGCTTCTAACTTGGGTCAAAATTGTAAAATGGTCTTATGAATTAGCGATTTCGCTCCAATTCACATTCCAAGTAATATTCGGCATGCTAATTACATTGCCGATTGCCAAATTGCATTACCCTTTATTGTTTCCGAGATATGGACTATCGACATCTTACAATATTGGCTGTGCTTCTAACTTGGGCCAAAATTGAAAAATGGTCTTATGAATTAGCGATTTAGTTCCAATTCACATTCAAAGTAATATTCGGCATTGCTAATTACATTGCCGATTGCCAAATTGCATTATCTCCTATAGTTTCCAAGATATGGTCTATCGACATCTTACAATATTGGCACTGTTTCTAACTTGGTCCAAAATTGAAAAATGGTCTTATGAATTAGCGATTTTGTTCCAATTCACATTCAAAGTAATATTCAGCATTGCTAATTAAGTTGCCGATTGCCAAATTGCATTATCTCATATAGTTTCCGAGATATGGACTATCGACATCTTACAATATTGGCTCTGCTTCTTACTTGGGCCAAAATTGTAAAATGGTCTTATGAATTAGCGATTTCGTTCCAATTCACATTCAACGTAATATTCGGCATGCTAATTACGTTGCCGTTTTTTAAATTGCATTATCTCTTATAGTTTCCGAGATATGGGCAATTGAAATTTTACACCTTGGTGTCTGTTTCTAACTGGGGTCAAAATTGTAAAATGGTCTTATGAATTAGTGTTTTCGTTCCAATTCACATTCCAAGTAATATTCGACATGATAATTACATTGCCGATTGCCAAATTGCATTATCTCCTATAGTTTCCAAGATATGGTCTATCGACATCTTACAATATTGGCTCTGCTTCTAACTTGGGCCAAAATTGAAAAATGGTCTTATGAATTAGCGATTTCGTTCCAATTCACATTCAACGTAATATTCGGCATGCTAATTACGTTGCCGTTTTCCAAATTGCATTATCTCTTATAGTTTCCGAGATATGGGCAATTGAAATTTTACACCTTGGTGTCTGTTTCTAACTGGGGTCAAAATTGTAAAATGGTCTTATGAATTAGTGATTTCGTTATAATTCACATTCCAAGTAATATTCGACATGCTAATTACGTTGCCTGTTGCCAAATTGCATTATCTCTTATAGTTTCTGAGATATGCGCAATCGAAATTTTACACCTTAGGGTCTGTTTCTAACTTGGGTCAAAATTGTAAAATGCTCTTATGAATTAGCGATTTCGTACCAATTCACATTCAAAGTAATATTCGACATGCTAATTACGTTGCCTGTTGCCAAATTGCATTATCTCTTATAGTTTCCGAGATATGGACTATCGACATCTTACAATATTGGCTCTGCTTCTAACTTGGGTCAAAATTGTAAAATGGTCTTATGAATTAGCGATTTCGCTCCAATTCACATTCCAAGTAATATTCGGCATGCCAATTACATTGCCGATTGCCAAATTGCATTATCTCTTATAGTTTCTGAGATATGCGCAATCGAAATTTTACACCTTAGGGTCTGTTTCTAACTTGGGTCAAAATTGTAAAATGCTCTTATGAATTAGCGATTTCGTTCCAGTTCACATTCAAAGTAATATTCGACATGCTAATTACGTTGCCTGTTGCCAAATTGCATTATCTCTTATTTTTTCCGAGATATGGACTATCGACATCTTACAATATTGGCTCTGCTTCTAACTTGGGCCAAAATTGTAAAATGGTCTTATGAATTAGCGATTTCGTTCCAATTCACATTCCAAGTAATATTCGGCATGCTAATTACGTTGCCGATTGCCAAATTGCATTATCTCTTGTAGTTTCCGAGATATGGGCAATCGAAATTTTACACCTTAGAGTCTGTTTCTAAGTTGGGTCAAAAATGTAAAATGGTCTTATGAATTAGCGATATCGTTCCAATTCACATTCCAAGTAATACTCGACATGCTAATTACATTGCCGATTGCCAAATTACATTATCTCTTATAGTTTCCGGGATATGGATTATCGACATCTGACAATATTGGCTCTGCTTCTTACTTGGGCCAGAATTGTAAAATGGTCTTATGAATTAGCGATTTCGTTCCAATTCACATTCCAAGTAATATTCGGCATGGTAATTATATTGCCGATTGCCAAATTGCATTATCTCCTATAGTTTCTAAGATATGGTCTATCGACATCTTACAATATTGGCTCTGCTTCTAACTTGGGCCAAAATTGAGAAATGGTCTTATGAATTAGCGATTTCGTTCTAATTCACATTCAAACTATTATTCGGCATTGCTAATTACGTTGCCGATTGCCAAATTGCATTATCTCTTGTAGTTACCGAGATATGGGCAATCGAAATTTTACACCTTAGAGTCTGTTTCTAACTTGGGTCAAAATTGTAAAATGGTCTTATGAATTAGCGATTTCGCTCCAATTCACATTCCAAGTAATATTCGGCATGCTAATTACATTGCCAATTGCCAAATTGCATTATCTCTTATAGTTTCTGAGATATGGACTATCGACATCTTACAATATTGGCTCTTCTTCTAACTTGGGCCAGAATTGTAAAATGGTCTATTGGATTAGCGATTTCGTTCCAATTCAGATTCAAAGTAATATTCGGCATTGCTAATTACGTTGCCGATTGCCAAATTGCATTATCTCTTGTAGTTTCCGAGATATGGGCAATCGAAATTTTACACCTTAGAGTCTGTTTCTAACTTGGGTCAAAATTGTAAAATGGTCTTACGAATTAGCGATTTCGCTCCAATTCACATTCCAAGTAATATTCGGCATGCTAATTACATTGCCGATTGCCAAATTGCATTATCTCTTATAGTTTCTGAGATATGGACTATCGACATCTTACAATATTGGTTCTGCTTTTAACTTGGGCCAAAATTGTAAAATGGTCTTATGAATTAGCGATTTCGTTCCAATTCACATTCCAAGTAATATTCGGCATGGTAATTACATTGCCGATTACCAAATTGCATTATCTCTTGTAGTTTCCGAGATATGGGCAATCGAAATTTTACACCTTAGAGTCTGTTTCTAAGTTGGGTCAAAAATGTAAAATGGTCTTATGAATTAGCGATTTCGTTCCAATTCACATTCAAAGTAATATTCGACATGCTAATTACGTTGCCTGTTGCCAAATTGCATTATCTCTTATAGTTTCCGAGATATGGACTATCGACATCTTACAATATTGGCTCTGCTTCTAACTTGGGTCAAAATTGTAAAATGGTCTTATGAATTAGCGATTTCGCTCCAATTCACATTCCAAGTAATATTCGGCATGCTAATTACATTGCCGATTGCCAAATTGCATTACCCTTTATTGTTTCCGAGATATGGACTATCGACATCTGACAATATTGGCTCTGCTTCTAACTTGGGCCAGAATTGTAAAATGGTCTTATGAATTAGCGATTTCGTTCCAATTCAGATTCCAAGTAATATTCGGCATGCTAATTACGTTGCCGATTGCCAAATTGCATTATCTCATATAGTTTCCGAGATATGGACTATCGACATCTTACAATATTGGCTGTTCTTCTAACTTGGGCCAAAATTGTAAAATGGTCTTATGAATTAGCGATTTCGTTCCAATTCACATTCCAAGTGTTATTCGGCATGCTAATTACATTGCCGGTTGCCAAATTGCATTATCTCCTATAGTTTCCAAGATATGGTCTATCGACATCTTACAATATTGGCTACGCTTCTAACTTGGGCCAAAATTGTAAAATGGTCTTATGAATTAGCGATTTCGCTCCAATTCACATTCCAAGTAATATTCGGCATGCTAATTTCATTGCCGAGTGCCAAATTGCATTACCCTTTATTGTTTCCGAGATATGGACTATCGACATCTGACAATATTGGCTCTGCTTCTAACTTGGGCCAGAATTGTAAAATGGTCTTATGAATTAGCGATTTCGTTCCAATTCACATTCCAAGTATTATTCGGCATGCTAGTTACATCGCCGGTTGCCAAATTGCATTATCTCCTATAGTTTCCAAGATATGGTCTATCGACATCTTACAATATTGGCTCTGCTTCTAACTTGGGCCAAAATTGTAAAATGGTCTTATGAATTAGCGATTTCGTTCCAATTCACATTCCAAGTAATATTCGGCATGCTAATTACATTGCCGGTTGCCAAATTGCATTATCTCCTATAGTTTCCAAGATATGGTCTATCGACATCTTACAATATTGGCTCTGCTTCTAACTTGGGCCAAAATTGTAAAATGGTCTTATGAATTAGCGATTTCGTTCCAATTCACATTCCAAGTAATATTCGGCATGCTAATTACGTTGCCGTTTTCCAAATTGCATTATCTCTTATAGTTTTCGAGATATGGGCAATTGAAATTTTACACCTTGGTGTCTGTTTCTAACTGGGGTCAAAATTGTAAAATGGTCTTATGAATTAGCGATTTCGTTCCAATTCACATTCTAAGTAATATTCGGCATGCTAATTACGTTGCCGATTGCCAAATTGCATTATCTCTTGTAGTTTCCGAGATATGGGAAATCGAAATTTTACACCTTAGAAGAGTCTGTTTCTAACTTGGATCAAAGTTGTAAAATGGTCTTATGAATTAGCGATTTCGCTCCAATTCACATTTCAAGTAATATTCGGCATGCTAATTACATTGCCGATTGCCAAATTGCATTATCTCTTATAGTTTCTGAGATATGGACTATCGACATCTTACAATATTGGTTCTGCTTTTAACTTGGGCCAAAATTGTAAAATGGTCTTATGAATTAGCGATTTCGTTCCAATTCACATTCCAAGTAATATTCGGCATGCTAATTACGTTGCCGTTTTCCAAATTGCATTATCTCTTATAGTTTCCGAGATATGGGCAATTGAAATTTTACACCTTGGTGTCTGTTTTTAACTGGGGTCAAAATTGTAAAATGGTCTTATGAATTAGCGATTTCGTTCCAATTCACATTCTAAGTAATATTCGGCATGCTAATTACGTTGCCGTTTTCCAAATTGCATTATCTCTTATAGTTTCCGAGATATGGGCAATTGAAATTTTACACCTTGGTGTCTGTTTCTATCTGGGGTCAAAATTGTAAAATGGTCTTATGAATTAGTGACTTCGTTCCAATTCACATTCCAAGTAATATTCGACCTGCTAATTACATTGCCGATTGCCAAATTGCATTATCTCCTATAGTTTCCAAGATATGGTCTATCGACATCTTACAATATTGGCTCTGCTTCTAACTTGGGCCAAAATTGAAAAATGGTCTTATGAATTAGCGATTTCGTTCCAATTCACATTCAAAGTAATATTCGGCATTGCTAATTACATTGCCGATTGCCAAATTGCATTATCTCCTATAGTTTCCAAGATATGGTCTATCGAAATCTTACAATATTGGCTCTGTTTCTAACTTGGGCCAAAATTGAAAAATGGTCTTATGAATTAGCGATTTCGTTCCAATTCACATTCAAAGTAATATTCAGCATTGCTAATTACGTTGCCGATTGCCAAATTGCATTATCTCTTGTAGTTTCCGAGATATGGGCAATCGAAATTTTACACCTTAGAGTCTGTTTCTAACTTGGGTCAAAATTGTAAAATGGTCTTACGAATTAGCGATTTCGCTCCAATTGACATTCCTAGTAATATTCGGCCTGCTAATTACATTGCCGATTGCCAAATTGCATTATCCCTTATAGTTTCCGAGATATGGACTATCGACATTTTACAATATTGGCTGTGCTTCTAACTTGGGCCAAAATTGTAAAATGGTCTTATGAATTAGCGATTTCGTTCCAATTCACATTCCAAGTATTATTCGGCATGCTAATTACATTGCCGATTGCCAAATTGCATTATCTCTTGTAGTTACCGAGATATGGGCAATCGAAATTTTACACCTTAGAGTCTGTTTCTAACTTGGGTCAAAATTGTAAAATGGTCTTATGAATTAGCGATTTCGCTCCAATTCACATTCCATGTAATATTCGGCATGCTAATTACATTGCCAATTGCCAAATTGCATTATCTCTTATAGTTTCTGAGATATGGACTATCGACATCTTACAATATTGGCTCTTCTTCTAACTTGGGCCAGAATTGTAAAATGGTCTATTGGATTAGCGATTTCGTTCCAATTCAGATTCAAAGTAATATTCGGCATTGCTAATTACGTTGCCGATTGCCAAATTGCATTATCTCTTGTAGTTTCCGAGATATGGGCAATCGAAATTTTACACCTTAGTGTCTGTTTCTAACTGTTGTCAAAATTGTTAAATGGTCTTATGAATTAGTGATTTCGTTCCAATTCACATTCCAAGTATTATTCGGCATGCTAATTAAATTGCCGATTGCCAAATTGCATTATCTCTTATAGTTTCCGATATATGGGCAATCGAAATTTTACACCTTAGTGTCTGTTTCTAAGTTGGGCCAAAATTGTAAAATGGTCTTATGAATTAGTGATTTCGTTCCAATTCACATTCCAAGTAATATTCGGCATGCTAATTACGTTGCCGATTGCCAAATTGCATTATCTCTTGTAGTTTCCGAGATATGGGCAATCGAAATTTTACACCTTAGAGTCTGTTTCTAATTTGGGTCAAAATTGTAAAATGGTCTTACGAATTAGCGATTTCGCTCCAATTCACATTCCAAGTAATATTCGGCATGCTAATTACATTGCCGATTGCCAAATTGCATTATCTCTTATAGTTTCTGAGATATGGACTATCGACATCTTACAATATTGGTTCTGCTTTTAACTTGGGCCAAAATTGTAAAATGGTCTTATGAATTAGCGATTTCGTTCCAATTCACATTCCAAGTAATATTCGGCATGGTAATTACATTGCCGATTACCAAATTGCATTATCTCTTGTAGTTTCCGAGATATGGGCAATCGAAATTTTACACCTTAGAGTCTGTTTCTAAGTTGGGTCAAAAATGTAAAATGGTCTTATGAATTAGCGATTTCGTTCCAATTCACATTCCAAGTAATACTCGACATGCTAATTACATTGCCGATTGCCAAATTGCATTATCTCTTATAGTTTCCGGGATAGGGATTATCGACATCTGACAATATTGGCTCTGCTTCTTACTTGGGCCAGAATTGTAAAATGGTCTTATGAATTAGCGATTTCGTTCCAATTCACTTTCCAAGTAATATTCGGCATGGTAATTACGTTGCCGATTGCCAAATTGCCTTACCACCTATAGTTTCCTAGATATGGTCTATCGACATCTTACAATATTGGCTCTGCTTCTAATTTGGGCCAAAATTGTAAAATGCTCTTATGAATTAGCGATTTCGTTCCAATTCACATTCAAAGTAATATTCGGCATGCTAATTACGTTGCCTGTTGCCAAATTGCATTATCTCTTATAGTTTCCGAGATATGGACTATCGACATCTTACAATATTGGCTCTGCTTCTAACTTGGGCCAAAAATGTAAAATGGTCTTATTAATTAACGATTTCGTTCCAATTCATATTCTAAGTAATATTCGGCATGCTAATTAAGTTGCCATTTTCCAAATTGCATTATCTCTTATAGTTTCCGAGATATGGGTAATTGAAATTTTACACCTTGGTGTCTGTTTCTAACTGGGGTCAAAATTGTAAAATGGTCTTATGAATTAGTGGTTTCGTTCCAATTCACATTCCAAGTAATATTCGACATGCTAATTACATTGCCTGTTGCCAAATTGCATTATCTCCTATAGTTTCCAAGATATGGTCTATCGACATCTTACAATATTGGCTCTGCTTCTAACTTGGGCCAAAATTGAAAAATGGTCTTATGAATTAGCGATTTCGTTCCAATTCACATTCAAAGTAATATTCGACATGCTAATTACGTTGCCTGTTGCCAAATTGCATTATCTCTTATAGTTTCCGAGATATGGGCAATTGAAATTTTACACCTTGGTGTCTGTTTCTAACTGGGGTCAAAATTGTAAAATGGTCTTATGAATTAGTGATTTCGTTCCAATTCACATTCCAAGTAATATTCGACATGATAATTACATTGCCGATTGCCAAATTGCATTATCTCCTATAGTTTCCAAGATATGGTCTATCGACATCTTACAATATTGGCTCTGCTTCTAACTTGGGCCAAAATTGAAAAATGGTCTTATGAATTAGCGATTTCGTTCCAATTCACATTCAACGTAATATTCGGCATGCTAATTACGTTGCCGTTTTCCAAATTGCATTATCTCTTATAGTTTCCGAGATATGGGCAATTGAAATTTTACACCTTGGTGTCTGTTTCTAACTGGGGTCAAAATTGTAAAATGGTCTTATGAATTAGTGATTTCGTTCCAATTCACATTCCAAGTAATATTCGACATGCTAATTACATTGCCTGTTGCCAAATTGCATTATCTCTTATAGTTTCTGAGATATGCGCAATCGAAATTTTACACCTTAGGGTCTGTTTCTAACTTGGGTCAAAATTGTAAAATGCTCTTATGAATTAGCGATTTCGTACCAATTCACATTCAAAGTAATATTCGACATGCTAATTACGTTGCCTGTTGCCAAATTGCATTATCTCTTATAGTTTCCGAGATATGGACTATCGACATCTTACAATATTGGCTCTGCTTCTAACTTGGGTCAAAATTGTAAAATGGTCTTATGAATTAGCGATTTCGCTCCAATTCACATTCCAAGTAATATTCGGCATGCCAATTACATTGCCGATTGCCAAATTGCATTATCTCTTATAGTTTCTGAGATATGCGCAATCGAAATTTTACACCTTAGGGTCTGTTTCTTACTTGGGTCAAAATTGTAAAATGCTCTTATGAATTAGCGATTTCGTTCCAGTTCACATTCAAAGTAATATTCGACATGCTAATTACGTTGCCTGTTGCCAAATTGCATTATCTCTTATTTTTTCCGAGATATGGACTATCGACATCTTACAATATTGGCTCTGCTTCTAACTTGGGCCAAAATTGTAAAATGGTCTTATGAATTAGCGATTTCGTTCCAATTCACATTCCAAGTAATATTCGGCATGCTAATTACGTTGCCGATTGCCAAATTGCATTATCTCTTGTAGTTTCCGAGATATGGGCAATCGAAATTTTACACCTTAGAGTCTGTTTCTAAGTTGATTCAAAAATGTAAAATGGTCTTATGAATTAGCGATATCGTTCCAATTCACATTCCAAGTAATACTCGACATGCTAATTACATTGCCGATTGCCAAATTACATTATCTCTTATAGTTTCCGGGATATGGATTATCGACATCTGACAATATTGGCTCTGCTTCTTACTTGGGCCAGAATTGTAAAATGGTCTTATGAATTAGCGATTTCGTTCCAATTCACATTCCAAGTAATATTCGGCATGGTAATTATATTGCCGATTGCCAAATTGCATTATCTCTTATAGTTTGCGGGATATGGGAATCGAAATTTTACACCTTAGTTTCTGTTTCTAACTTGGGTCAAAATTGTAAAATGGTCTTATGAATTAGCGATTTTGCTCCAATTCACATTCCAAGTAATATTCGGCATGCTAATTACATTGCCGATTGCCAAATTGCATTACCTCCTATAGTTTCCAAGATATGGTCTATCGACATCTTACAATATTGGCTCTGCTTCTTATTTGGGCCAAAATTGTAAAATGGTCTTATGAATTAGCGATTTTGCTCCAATTCACATTCCAAGTAATATTCGGCATGCTAATTACATTGCCGATTGCCAAATTGCATTACCTCCTATAGTTTCCAAGATATGGTCTATCGACATCTTACAATATTGGCTCTGCTTCTAACTTGGGTCAAAATTGTAAAATGGTCTTATGAATTAGCGATTTCGCTCCAATTCACATTCCAAGTAATATTCGGCATGCTAATTACATTGCCGATTGCCAAATTGCATTACCCTTTATTGTTTCCGAGATATGGACTATCGACATCTGACAATATTGGCTCTGCTTCTAACTTGGGCCAGAATTGTAAAATGGTCTTATGAATTAGCGATTTCGTTCCAATTCAGATTCCAAGTAATATTCGGCATGCTAATTACGTTGCCGATTGCCAAATTGCATTATCTCATATAGTTTCCGAGATATGGACTATCGACATCTTACAATATTGGCTGTGCTTCTAACTTGGGCCAAAATTGTAAAATGGTCTTATGAATTAGCGATTTCGTTCCAATTCACATTCCAAGTGTTATTCGGCATGCTAATTACATTGCCGGTTGCCAAATTGCATTATCTCCTATAGTTTCCAAGATATGGTCTATCGACATCTTACAATATTGGCTGTGCTTCTAACTTGGGCCAAAATTGTAAAATGGTCTTATGAATTAGCGATTTCGTTCCAATTCACATTCCAAGTATTATTCGGCATGCTAATTACATTGCCGATTGCCAAATTGCATTATCTCCTATAGTTTCTAAGATATGGTCTATCGACATCTTACAATATTGGCTCTGCTTCTAACTTGGGCCAAAATTGAAAAATGGTCTTATGAATTAGCGATTTCGTTCCAATTCACATTCCAAGTAATATTCGGCATGCTAATTACATTGCCGGTTGCCAAATTGCATTATCTCCTATAGTTTCCAAGATATGGTCTATCGACATCTTACAATATTGGCTCTGCTTCTAAATTGGGCCAAAATTGTAAAATGGTCTTATGAATTAGCGATTTCGTTCCAATTCACATTCCAAGTAATATTCGGCATGCTAATTACGTTGCCGTTTTCCAAATTGCATTATCTCTTATAGTTTCCGAGATATGGGCAATTGAAATTTTACACCTTGGTGTCTGTTTCTAACTGAGGTCAAAATTGTAAAATGGTTTTATGAATTAGCGATTTCGTTCCAATTCACATTCTAAGTAATATTCGGCATGCTAATTACGTTGCCGTTTTCCAAATTGCATTATCTCTTATAGTTTCCGAGATATGGGCAATTGAAATTTTACACCTTGGTGTCTGTTTCTAACTTGTGTCAAAATTGTAAAATGCTCTTATGAATTAGCGATTTCGTTCCAAATCACATTCAAAGTATTATTCGACATGCTAATTACGTTGCCTGTTGCCAAATTGCATTATCTCTTATAGTTTCCCAGATATGGACTATCGACATCTTACAATATTGACTCTGCTTCTAACTTGGGTCAAAATTGTAAAATGGTCTTATGAATTAGCGATTTCGCTCCAATTCACATTCCAAGTAATATTCGGCATGCTAATTACATTGCCGATTGCCAAATTCCATTACCCTTTATTGTTTCCGAGATATGGACTATCGACATCTGACAATATTGGCTCTGCTTCTAACTTGGGCCAGAATTGTAAAATGGTCTTATGAATTAGCGATTTCGTTCCAATTCAGATTCCAAGTAATATTCGGCATGCTAATTACGTTTGCCGACTGCCAAATTGCATAATCTCATATAGTTTCCGA
Source organism: Rhynchophorus ferrugineus (assembly GCF_030347505.1). Classification (NCBI taxonomy): domain Eukaryota; kingdom Metazoa; phylum Arthropoda; class Insecta; order Coleoptera; family Curculionidae; genus Rhynchophorus; species Rhynchophorus ferrugineus. Next base: position 833,372 of record NW_027472619.1, on the reverse strand, counting down.
GATATGGACTATCGACATCTTACAATATTGGCTGTGCTTCTAACTTGGGCCAAAATTCTTAAATGGTCTTATGAATTAGCGATTTCGTTCCAATTCACATTCCAAGTATTATTCGGCATGCTAATTACATTGCCGGGTGCCAAATTGCATTATCTCCTATAGTTTCCAAGATATGGTCTATCGACATCTTACAATATTGGCTCTGCTTCTAACTTGGGCCAAAATTGTAAAATGGTCTTATGAATTAGCGATTTCGTTCCAATTCACATTCAAAGTAATATTCGGCATTGCTAATTACGTTGCCGATTGCCAAATTGCATTATCTCTTGTAGTTTCCGAGATATGGGCAATCGAAATTTTACACCTTAGAAGAGTCTGTTTGTAACTTGGATCAAAGTTGTAAAATGGTCTTATTAATTAGCGATTTCGCTCCAATTCACATTTCAAGTAATATTCGGCATGCTAATTACATTGCCGATTGCCAAATTGCATTATCTCTTATAGTTTCTGAGATATGGGCAATTGAAATTTTACACCTTGGTGTCTGTTTCTAACTGGGGTCAAAATTGTAAAATGGTCTTATGAATTAGCGATTTCGTTCCAATTCACATTCTAAGTAATATTCGGCATGCTAATTACGTTGCCGTTTTCCATATTGCATTATCTCTTATAGTTTCCGAGATATGGGCAATTGAAATTTTACACCTTGGTGTCTGTTTCTAACTGGGGTCAAAATTGTAAAATGGTCTTATGAATTAGTGACTTCGTTCCAATTCACATTCCATGTAATATTCGACATGCTAATTACATTGCCGATTGCCAAATTGCATTATCTCCTATAGTTTCCAAGATATGGTCTATCGACATCTTACAATATTGGCTCTGCTTCTAACTTGGGCCAAAATTGAAAAATTGTCTTATGAATTAGCGATTTCGTTCCAATTCACATTCAAAGTAATATTCGGCATTGCTAATTACATTGCCGATTGCCAAATTGCATTATCTCCTATAGTTTCCAAGATATGGTCTATCGACATCTTACAATATTGGCTCTGTTTCTAACTTGGGCCAAAATTGAAAAATGGTCTTATGAATTAGCGATTTCGTTCCAATTCACATTCAAAGTAATATTCAGCATTGCTAATTACGTTGCCGATTGCCAAATTGCATTATCTCTTGTAGTTTCCGAGATATGGGCAATCGAAATTTTACACCTTAGAGTCTGTTTCTAACTTGGGTCAAAATTGTAAAATGGTCTTACGAATTAGCGATTTCGCTCCAATTGACATTCCTAGTAATATTCGGCCTGCTAATTACATTGCCGATTGCCAAATTGCATTATCCCTTATAGTTTCCGAGATATGGACTATCGACCTCTGACAATATTAGCTCTGCTTCTAACTTGGGCCAGAATTGTAAAATGGTCTTATGAATTAGCGATTTCGTTCCAATTCACATTCCAAGTAATATTCGGAATGCTAATTACGTTGCCGATTGCCAAATTGCTTTATCTCATATAGTTTCCGAGATATGGACTATCGACATCTTACAATATTGGCTGTGCTTCTAACTTGGGCCAAAATTGTAAAATGGTCTTATGAATTAGCGATTTCGTTCCAATTCACATTCCAAGTATTATTCGGCATGCTAATTACATTGCCGATTGCCAAATTGCATTATTTCCTATAGTTTCTAAGATATGGTCTATCGACATCTTACAATATTGGCTCTGCTTCTAACTTGGGCCAAAATTGAGAAATGGTCTTATGAATTAGCGATTTCGTTCTAATTCACATTCAAACTATTATTCGGCATTGCTAATTACGTTGCCGATTGCCAAATTGCATTATCTCTTATAGTTTCCGAGATATGGGCAATTGAAATTTTACACCTTGGTGTCTGTTTCTAACTGAGGTCAAAATTGTAAAATGGTTTTATGAATTAGCGATTTCGTTCCAATTCACATTCTAAGTAATATTCGGCATGCTAATTACGTTGCCGTTTTCCAAATTGCATTATCTCTTATAGTTTCCGAGATATGGGCAATTGAAATTTTACACCTTGGTGTCTGTTTCTAACTTGGGTCAAAATTGTAAAATGCTCTTATGAATTAGCGATTTCGTTCCAATTCACATTCAAAGTATTATTCGACATGCTAATTACGTTGCCTGTTGCCAAATTGCATTATCTCTTATAGTTTCCCAGATATGGACTATCGACATCTTACAATATTGACTCTGCTTCTAACTTGGCTCAAAATTGTAAAATGGTCTTATGAATTAGCGATTTCGCTCCAATTCACATTCCAAGTAATATTCGGCATGCTAATTACATTGCCGATTGCCAAATTGCATTACCCTTTATTGTTTCCGAGATATGGACTATCGACATCTGACAATATTGGCTCTGCTTCTAACTTGGGCCAGAATTGTAAAATGGTCTTATGAATTAGCGATTTCGTTCCAATTCAGATTCCAAGTAATATTCGGCATGCTAATTACGTTGCCGACTGCCAAATTGCATAATCTCATATAGTTTCCGAGATATGGACTATCGACATCTTACAATATTGGCTGTGCTTCTAACTTGGGCCAAAATTCTTAAATGGTCTTATGAATTAGCGATTTCGTTCCAATTCACATTCCAAGTATTATTCGGCATGCTAATTACATTGCCGGATGCCAAATTGCATTATCTCCTATAGTTTCCAAGATATGGTCTATCGACATCTTACAATATTGGCTCTGCTTCTAACTTGGGCCAAAATTGTAAAATGGTCTTATGAATTAGCGATTTCGTTCCAATTCACATTCAAAGTAATATTCGGCATTGCTAATTACGTTGCCGATTGCCAAATTGCATTATCTCTTGTAGTTTCCGAGATATGGGCAATCGAAATTTTACACCTTAGAAGAGTCTGTTCCTAACTTGGATCAAAGTTGTAAAATGGTCTTATGAATTAGCGATTTCGCTCCAATTCACATTTCAAGTAATATTCGGCATGCTAATTACATTGCCGATTGCCAAATTGCATTATCTGTTATAGTTTCTGAGATATGGACTATCGACATCTTACAATATTGGTTCTGCTTTTAACTTGGGCCAAAATTGTAAAATGGTCTTATGAATTAGCGATTTCGTTCCAATTCACATTCCAAGTAATATTCGGCATGCTAATTACGTTGCCGTTTTCCAAATTGCATTATCTCTTATAGTTTCCGAGATATGGGCAATTGAAATTTTACACCTTGGTGTCTGTTTCTAACTGGGGTCAAAATTGTAAAATGGTCTTATGAATTAGCGATTTCGTTCCAATTCACATTCTAAGTAATATTCGGCATGCTAATTACGTTGCCGTTTTCCAAATTGCATTATCTCTTATAGTTTCCGAGATATGGGCAATTGAAATTTTACACCTTGGTGTCTGTTTCTAACTGGGGTCAAAATTGTAAAATGGTCTTATGAATTAGTGACTTCGTTCCAATTCACATTCCAAGTAATATTCGACATGCTAATTACATTGCCGATTGCCAAATTGCATTATCTCCTATAGTTTCCAAGATATGGTCTATCGACATCTTACAATATTGGCTCTGCTTCTAACTTGGGCCAAAATTGAAAAATGGTCTTATGAATTAGCGATTTCGTTCCAATTCACATTCAAAGTAATATTCGGCATTGCTAATTACATTGCCGATTGCCAAATTGCATTATCTCCTATAGTTTCTAAGATATGGTCTATCGACATCTTACAATATTGGCTCTGCTTCTAACTTGGGCCAAAATTGTAAAATGGTCTTATGAATTAGCGATTTCGTTCCAATTCACATTCCAAGTATTATTCCGCATGCTAATTACATTGCCGATTGCCAAATTCCATTATCTCCTATAGTTTCCAAGATATGGTCTATCGACATCTTTCAATATTGGCTCTGCTTCTAACTTGGGCCAAAATTGAGAAATGGTCTTATGAATTAGCGATTTCGTTCTAATTCACATTCAAAGTATTATTCGGCATTGCTAATTACGTTGCCGATTGCCAAATTGCATTATCTCTTGTAGTTACCGAGATATGGGCAATCGAAATTTTACACCTTAGAGTCTGTTTCTAACTTGGGTCAAAATTGTAAAATGGTCTTATGAATTAGCGATTTCGCTCCAATTCACATTCCAAGTAATATTCGGCATGCTAATTACATTGCCAATTGCCAAATTGCATTATCTCTTATAGTTTCTGAGATATGGACTATCGACATCTTACAATATTGGCTCTTCTTCTAACTTGGGCCAGAATTGTAAAATGGTCTATTGGATTAGCGATTTCGTTCCAATTCAGATTCAAAGTAATATTCGGCATTGCTAATTACGTTGCCGATTGCCAAATTGCATTATCTCTTGTAGTTTCCGAGATATGGGCAATCGAAATTTTACACCTTAGTGTCTGTTTCTAACTGGGGTCAAAATTGTTAAATGGTCTTATGAATTAGTGATTTCGTTCCAATTCACATTCCAAGTATTATTCGGCATGCTAATTACATTGCCGATTGCCAAATTGCATTATCTCTTATAGTTTCCGATATATGGGCAATCGAAATTTTACACCTTAGTGTCTGTTTCTAACTTGGGCCAAAATTGTAAAATGGTCTTATGAATTAGCGATTTCGTTCCAATTCAGATTCCAAGTATTATTCGGCATGCTAATTACATTGCCGATTGCCAAATTGCATTATTTCCTATAGTTTCTAAGATATGGTCTATCGACATCTTACAATATTGGCTCTGCTTCTAACTTGGGCCAAAATTGAGAAATGGTCTTATGAATTAGCGATTTCGTTCTAATTCACATTCAAACTATTATTCGGCATTGCTAATTACGTTGCCGATTGCCAAATTGCATTATCTCTTATAGTTTCCGAGATATGGGCAATTGAAATTTTACACCTTGGTGTCTGTTTCTAACTGAGGTCAAAATTGTAAAATGGTTTTATGAATTAGCGATTTCGTTCCAATTCACATTCTAAGTAATATTCGGCATGCTAATTACGTTGCCGTTTTCCAAATTGCATTATCTCTTATAGTTTCCGAGATATGGGCAATTGAAATTTTACACCTTGGTGTCTGTTTCTAACTTGGGTCAAAATTGTAAAATGCTCTTATGAATTAGCGATTTCGTTCCAATTCACATTCAAAGTATTATTCGACATGCTAATTACGTTGCCTGTTGCCAAATTGCATTATCTCTTATAGTTTCCCAGATATGGACTATCGACATCTTACAATATTGACTCTGCTTCTAACTTGGCTCAAAATTGTAAAATGGTCTTATGAATTAGCGATTTCGCTCCAATTCACATTCCAAGTAATATTCGGCATGCTAATTACATTGCCGATTGCCAAATTGCATTACCCTTTATTGTTTCCGAGATATGGACTATCGACATCTGACAATATTGGCTCTGCTTCTAACTTGGGCCAGAATTGTAAAATGGTCTTATGAATTAGCGATTTCGTTCCAATTCAGATTCCAAGTAATATTCGGCATGCTAATTACGTTGCCGACTGCCAAATTGCATAATCTCATATAGTTTCCGAGATATGGACTATCGACATCTTACAATATTGGCTGTGCTTCTAACTTGGGCCAAAATTCTTAAATGGTCTTATGAATTAGCGATTTCGTTCCAATTCACATTCCAAGTATTATTCGGCATGCTAATTACATTGCCGGATGCCAAATTGCATTATCTCCTATAGTTTCCAAGATATGGTCTATCGACATCTTACAATATTGGCTCTGCTTCTAACTTGGGCCAAAATTGTAAAATGGTCTTATGAATTAGCGATTTCGTTCCAATTCACATTCAAAGTAATATTCGGCATTGCTAATTACGTTGCCGATTGCCAAATTGCATTATCTCTTGTAGTTTCCGAGATATGGGCAATCGAAATTTTACACCTTAGAAGAGTCTGTTCCTAACTTGGATCAAAGTTGTAAAATGGTCTTATGAATTAGCGATTTCGCTCCAATTCACATTTCAAGTAATATTCGGCATGCTAATTACATTGCCGATTGCCAAATTGCATTATCTCTTATAGTTTCTGAGATATGGACTATCGACATCTTACAATATTGGTTCTGCTTTTAACTTGGGCCAAAATTGTAAAATGGTCTTATGAATTAGCGATTTCGTTCCAATTCACATTCCAAGTAATATTCGGCATGCTAATTACGTTGCCGTTTTCCAAATTGCATTATCTCTTATAGTTTCCGAGATATGGGCAATTGAAATTTTACACCTTGGTGTCTGTTTCTAACTGGGGTCAAAATTGTAAAATGGTCTTATGAATTAGCGATTTCGTTCCAATTCACATTCTAAGTAATATTCGGCATGCTAATTACGTTGCCGTTTTCCAAATTGCATTATCTCTTATAGTTTCCGAGATATGGGCAATTGAAATTTTACACCTTGGTGTCTGTTTCTAACTGGGGTCAAAATTGTAAAATGGTCTTATGAATTAGTGACTTCGTTCCAATTCACATTCCAAGTAATATTCGACATGCTAATTACATTGCCGATTGCCAAATTGCATTATCTCCTATAGTTTCCAAGATATGGTCTATCGACATCTTACAATATTGGCTCTGCTTCTAACTTGGGCCAAAATTGAAAAATGGTCTTATGAATTAGCGATTTCGTTCCAATTCACATTCAAAGTAATATTCGGCATTGCTAATTACATTGCCGATTGCCAAATTGCATTATCTCCTATAGTTTCTAAGATATGGTCTATCGACATCTTACAATATTGGCTCTGCTTCTAACTTGGGCCAAAATTGTAAAATGGTCTTATGAATTAGCGATTTCGTTCCAATTCACATTCCAAGTATTATTCCGCATGCTAATTACATTGCCGATTGCCAAATTCCATTATCTCCTATAGTTTCCAAGATATGGTCTATCGACATCTTTCAATATTGGCTCTGCTTCTAACTTGGGCCAAAATTGAGAAATGGTCTTATGAATTAGCGATTTCGTTCTAATTCACATTCAAAGTATTATTCGGCATTGCTAATTACGTTGCCGATTGCCAAATTGCATTATCTCTTGTAGTTACCGAGATATGGGCAATCGAAATTTTACACCTTAGAGTCTGTTTCTAACTTGGGTCAAAATTGTAAAATGGTCTTATGAATTAGCGATTTCGCTCCAATTCACATTCCAAGTAATATTCGGCATGCTAATTACATTGCCAATTGCCAAATTGCATTATCTCTTATAGTTTCTGAGATATGGACTATCGACATCTTACAATATTGGCTCTTCTTCTAACTTGGGCCAGAATTGTAAAATGGTCTATTGGATTAGCGATTTCGTTCCAATTCAGATTCAAAGTAATATTCGGCATTGCTAATTACGTTGCCGATTGCCAAATTGCATTATCTCTTGTAGTTTCCGAGATATGGGCAATCGAAATTTTACACCTTAGTGTCTGTTTCTAACTGGGGTCAAAATTGTTAAATGGTCTTATGAATTAGTGATTTCGTTCCAATTCACATTCCAAGTATTATTCGGCATGCTAATTACATTGCCGATTGCCAAATTGCATTATCTCTTATAGTTTCCGATATATGGGCAATCGAAATTTTACACCTTAGTGTCTGTTTCTAAGTTGGGCCAAAATTGTAAAATGGTCTTATGAATTAGTGATTTCGTTCCAATTCACATTCCAAGTAATATTCGGCATGCTAATTACGTTGCCGATTGCCAAATTGCATTATCTCTTGTAGTTTCCGAGATATGGGCAATCGAAATTTTACACCTTAGAGTCTGTTTCTAACTTGGGTCAAAATTGTAAAATGGTCTTACGAATTAGCGATTTCGCTCCAATTCACATTCCAAGTAATATTCGGCATGCTAATTACATTGCCGATTGCCAAATTGCATTATCTCTTATAGTTTCTGAGATATGGACTATCGACATCTTACAATATTGGTTCTGCTTTTAACTTGGGCCAAAATTTTAAAATGGTCTTATGAATTAGCGATTTCGTTCCAATTCACATTCCGAGTATTATTCGGCATGCTAATTACATTGCCGATTGCCAAATTGCATTATCTCCTATAGTTTCCAAGATATGGTCTATCGACATCTTACAATATTGGCACTGTTTCTAACTTGGTCCAAAATTGAAAAATGGTCTTATGAATTAGCGATTTCGTTCCAATTCACATTCAAAGTAATATTCAGCATTGCTAATTAAGTTGCCGATTGCCAAATTGCATTATCTCATATAGTTTCCGAGATATGGACTATCGACATCTTACAATATTGGCTCTGCTTCTTACTTGGGCCAAAATTGTAAAATGGTCTTATGAATTAGCGATTTCGTTCCAATTCACATTCCGAGTATTATTCGGCATGCTAATTACATTGCCGATTGCCAAATTGCATTATCTCCTATAGTTTCTAAGATATGGTCTATCGACATCTTACAATATTGGCTCTGCTTCTAACTTGGGCCAAAATTGAAAAATGGTCTTATGAATTAGCGATTTCGTTCCAATTCACATTCCAAGTAATATTCGGCATGCTAATTACATTGCCGGTTGCCAAATTGCATTATCTCCTATAGTTTCCAAGATATGGTCTATCGACATCTTACAATATTGGCTCTGCTTCTAACTTGGGCCAAAATTGTAAAATGGTCTTATGAATTAGCGATTTCGTTCCAATTCACATTCCAAGTAATATTCGGCATGCTAATTACGTTGCCGTTTTCCAAATTGCATTATCTCTTATAGTTTCCGAGATATGGGCAATTGAAATTTTACACCTTGGTGTCTGTTTCTAACTGAGGTCAAAATTGTAAAATGGTTTTATGAATTAGCGATTTCGTTCCAATTCACATTCTAAGTAATATTCGGCATGCTAATTACGTTGCCGTTTTCCAAATTGCATTATCTCTTATAGTTTCCGAGATATGGGCAATTGAAATTTTACACCTTGGTGTCTGTTTCTAACTTGGGTCAAAATTGTAAAATGCTCTTATGAATTAGCGATTTCGTTCCAAATCACATTCAAAGTATTATTCGACATGCTAATTACGTTGCCTGTTGCCAAATTGCATTATCTCTTATAGTTTCCCAGATATGGACTATCGACATCTTACAATATTGACTCTGCTTCTAACTTGGGTCAAAATTGTAAAATGGTCTTATGAATTAGCGATTTCGCTCCAATTCACATTCCAAGTAATATTCGGCATGCTAATTACATTGCCGATTGCCAAATTCCATTACCCTTTATTGTTTCCGAGATATGGACTATCGACCTCTGACAATATTGGCTCTGCTTCTAACTTGGGCCAGAATTGTAAAATGGTCTTATGAATTAGCGATTTCGTTCCAATTCAGATTCCAAGTAATATTCGGCATGCTAATTAGGTTTGCCGACTGCCAAATTGCATAATCTCATATAGTTTCCGAGATATGGACTATCGACATCTTACAATATTGGCTGTGCTTCTAACTTGGGCCAAAATTCTTAAATGGTCTTATGAATTAGCGATTTCGTTCCAATTCACATTCCAAGTATTATTCGGCATGCTAATTACATTGCCGGGTGCCAAATTGCATTATCTCCTATAGTTTCCAAGATATGGTCTATCGACATCTTACAATATTGGCTCTGCTTCTAACTTGGGCCAAAATTGTAAAATGGTCTTATGAATTAGCGATTTCGTTCCAATTCACATTCAAAGTAATATTCGGCATTGCTAATTACGTTGCCGATTGCCAAATTGCATTATCTCTTGTAGTTTCCGAGATATGGGCAATCGAAATTTTACACCTTAGAAGAGTCTGTTTCTAACTTGGATCAAAGTTGTAAAATGGTCTTATGAATTAGCGATTTCGCTCCAATTCACATTTCAAGTAATATTCGGCATGCTAATTACATTGCCGATTGCCAAATTGCATTATCTATTATAGTTTCTGGGATATGGGCAATTGAAATTTTACACCTTGGTGTCTGTTTCTAACTGGGGTCAAAATTGTAAAATGGTCTTATGAATTAGCGATTTCGTTCCAATTCACATTCTAAGTAATATTCGGCATGCTAATTACGTTGCCGTTTTCCAAATTGCATTATCTCTTATAGTTTCCGAGATATGGGCAATTGAAATTTTACACCTTGGTGTCTGTTTCTAACTGGGGTCAAAATTGTAAAATGGTCTTATGAATTAGTGACTTCGTTCCAATTCACATTCCATGTAATATTCGACATGCTAATTACATTGCCGATTGCCAAATTGCATTATCTCCTATAGTTTCCAAGATATGGTCTATCGACATCTTACAATATTGGCTCTGCTTCTAACTTGGGCCAAAATTGAAAAATGGTCTTATGAATTAGCGATTTCGTTCCAATTCACATTCAAAGTAATATTCGGCATTGCTAATTACATTGCCGATTGCCAAATTGCATTATCTCCTATAGTTTCCAAGATATGGTCTATCGACATCTTACAATATTGGCTCTGTTTCTAACTTGGGCCAAAATTGAAAAATGGTCTTATGAATTAGCGATTTCGTTCCAATTCACATTCAAAGTAATATTCAGCATTGCTAATTACGTTGCCGATTGCCAAATTGCATTATCTCTTGTAGTTTCCGAGATATGGGCAATCGAAATTTTACACCTTAGAGTCTGTTTCTAACTTGGGTCAAAATTGTAAAATGGTCTTACGAATTAGCGATTTCGCTCCAATTGACATTCCTAGTAATATTCGGCCTGCTAATTACATTGCCGATTGCCAAATTGCATTATCCCTTATAGTTTCCGAGATATGGACTATCGACCTCTGACAATATTAGCTCTGCTTCTAACTTGGGCCAGAATTGTAAAATGGTCTTATGAATTAGCGATTTCGTTCCAATTCACATTCCAAGTAATATTCGGATTGCTAATTACGTTGCCGATTGCCAAATTGCTTTATCTCATATTGTTTCCGAGATATGGACTATCGACATCTTACAATATTGGCTGTGCTTCTAACTTGGGCCAAAATTGTAAAATGGTCTTATGAATTAGCGATTTCGTTCCAATTCACATTCCAAGTATTATTCGGCATGCTAATTACATTGCCGATTGCCAAATTGCATTATCTCCTATAGTTTCTAAGATATGGTCTATCGACATCTTACAATATTGGCTCTGCTTCTAACTTGGGCCAAAATTGTAAAATGGTCTTATGAATTAGCGATTTCGTTCTAATTCACATTCAAACTATTATTCGGCATTGCTAATTACGTTGCCGATTGCCAAATTGCATTATCTCTTGTAGTTACCGAGATATGGGCAATCGAAATTTTACACCTTAGAGTCTGTTTCTAACTTGGGTCAAAATTGTAAAATGGTCTTATGAATTAGCGATTTCGCTCCAATTCACATTCCAAGTAATATTCGGCATGCTAATTACATTGCCAATTGCCAAATTGCATTATCTCTTATAGTTTCTGAGATATGGACTATCGACATCTTACAATATTGGCTCTTCTTCTAACTTGGGCCAGAATTGTAAAATGGTCTATTGGATTAGCGATTTCGTTCCAATTCAGATTCAAAGTAATATTCGGCATTGCTAATTACGTTGCCGATTGCCAAATTGCATTACCTCTTGTAGTTTCCGAGATATGGGCAATCGAAATTTTACACCTTTGTGTCTGTTTCTAACTGGGGTCAAAATTGTTAAATGGTCTTATGAATTAGTGATTTCGTTCCAATTCACATTCCAAGTATTATTCGGCATGCTAATTACATTGCCGATTGCCAAATTGCATTATCTCTTATAGTTTCCGATATATGGGCAATCGAAATTTTACACCTTAGTGTCTGTTTCTAAGTTGGGCAAAAATTGTAAAATGGTCTTATGAATTAGTGATTTCGTTCCAATTCACATTCCAAGTAATATTCGGCATGCTAATTACGTTGCCGATTGCCAAATTGCATTATCTCTTGTAGTTTCCGAGATATGGGCAATCGAAATTTTACACCTTAGAGTCTGTTTCTAACTTGGGTCAAAATTGTAAAATGGCCTTACGAATTAGCGATTTCGCTCCAATTCACATTCCAAGTAATATTCGGCATGCTAATTACATTGCCGATTGCCAAATTGCATTATCTCTTATAGTTTCTGAGATATGGACTATCAACATCTTACAATATTGGTTCTGCTTTTAACTTGGGCCAAAATTGTAAAATTGTCTTATGAATTAGCGATTTCGTTCCAATTCACATTCCAAGTAATATTCGGCATGGTAATTACATTGCCGATTACCAAATTGCATTATCTCTTGTAGTTTCCGAGATATGGGCAATCGAAATTTTACACCTTAGAGTCTGTTTCTAAGTTGGGTCAAAAATGTAAAATGGTCTTATGAATTAGCGATTTCGTTCCAATTCACATTCAAAGTAATATTCGACATGCTAATTACGTTGCCTGTTGCCAAATTGCATTATCTCTTATAGTTTCCGAGATATGGACTATCGACATCTTACAATATTGGCTCTGCTTCTAACTTGGGTCAAAATTGTAAAATGGTCTTATGAATTAGCGATTTCGCTCCAATTCACATTCCAAGTAATATTCGGCATGCTAATTACATTGCCGATTGCCAAATTGCATTACCCTTTATTGTTTCCGAGATATGGACTATCGACATCTGACAATATTGGCTCTGCTTCTAACTTGGGCCAGAATTGTAAAATGGTCTTATGAATTAGCGATTTCGTTCCAATTCAGATTCCAAGTAATATTCGGCATGCTAATTACGTTGCCGATTGCCGAATTGCATTATCTCATATAGTTTCCGAGATATGGACTATCGACATCTTACAATATTGGCTGTGCTTCTAACTTGGGCCAAAATTGTAAAATGGCCTTATGAATTAGCGATTTCGTTCCAATTCACATTCCAAGTGTTGTTCGGCATGCTAATTACATTGCCGGTTGCCAAATTGCATTATCTCCTATAGTTTCCAAGATATGGTCTATCGACATCTTACAATATTGGCTATGCTTCTAACTTGGGCCAAAATTGTAAAATGGTCTTATGAATTAGCGATTTCGCTCCAATTCACATTCCAAGTAATATTCGGCATGCTAATTACATTGCCGAGTGCCAAATTGCATTACCCTTTATTGTTTCCGAGATATGGACTATCGACTTCTGACAATATTGGCTCTGCTTCTAACTTGGGCCAGAATTGTAAAATGGTCTTATGAATTAGCGATTTCGTTCCAATTCACATTCCATGTATTATTCGGCATGCTAATTACATTGCCGGTTGCCAAATTGCATTATCTCCTATAGTTTCCAAGATATGGTCTATCGACATCTTACAATATTGGCTGTGCTTCTAACTTGGGCCAAAATTGTAAAATGGTCTTATGAATTAACGATTTCGTTCCAATTCACATTCCAAGTATTATTCGGCATGCTAATTACATTGCCGGTTGCCAAATTGCATTATCTCCTATAGTTTCCAAGATATGGTCTATCGACATCTTACAATATTGGCTCTGCTTCTAACTTGGGCCAAAATTGTAAAATGGTCTTATGAATTAGCGATTTCGTTCCAATTCACATTCCAAGTAATATTCGGCATGCTAATTACGTTGCCGTTTTCCAAATTGCATTATCTCTTTTAGTTTCCGAGATATGGGCAATTGAAATTTTACACCTTGGTGTCTGTTTCTAACTGAGGTCGAAATTTTAAAATGGTTTTATGAATTAGCGATTTCGTTCCAATTCACATTCTAAGTAATATTCGGCATGCTAATTACGTTGCCGTTTTCCAAATTGCATTATCTCTTATAGTTTCCGAGATATGGGCAATTGAAATTTTACACCTTGGTGTCTGTTTCTAACTTGGGTCAAAATTGTAAAATGCTCTTATGAATTAGCGATTTCGTTCCAATTCACATTCAAAGTATTATTCGACATGCTAATTACGTTGCCTGTTGCCAAATTGCATTATCTCTTATAGTTTCCCAGATATGGACTATCGACATCTTACAATATTGACTCTGCTTCTAACTTGGCTCAAAATTGTAAAATGGTCTTATGAATTAGCGATTTCGCTCCAATTCACATTCCAAGTAATATTCGGCATGCTAATTACATTGCCGATTGCCAAATTGCATTACCCTTTATTGTTTCCGAGATATGGACTATCGACATCTGACAATATTGGCTCTGCTTCTAACTTGGGCCAGAATTGTAAAATGGTCTTATGAATTAGCGATTTCGTTCCAATTCAGATTCCAAGTAATATTCGGCATGCTAATTACGTTGCCGACTGCCAAATTGCATAATCTCATATAGTTTCCGAGATATGGACTATCGACATCTTACAATATTGGCTGTGCTTCTAACTTGGGCCAAAATTCTTAAATGGTCTTATGAATTAGCGATTTCGTTCCAATTCACATTCCAAGTATTATTCGGCATGCTAATTACATTGCCGGATGCCAAATTGCATTATCTCCTATAGTTTCCAAGATATGGTCTATCGACATCTTACAATATTGGCTCTGCTTCTAACTTGGGCCAAAATTGTAAAATGGTCTTATGAATTAGCGATTTCGTTCCAATTCACATTCAAAGTAATATTCGGCATTGCTAATTACGTTGCCGATTGCCAAATTGCATTATCTCTTGTAGTTTCCGAGATATGGGCAATCGAAATTTTACACCTTAGAAGAGTCTGTTCCTAACTTGGATCAAAGTTGTAAAATGGTCTTATGAATTAGCGATTTCGCTCCAATTCACATTTCAAGTAATATTCGGCATGCTAATTACATTGCCGATTGCCAAATTGCATTATCTCTTGTAGTTTCCGAGATATGGGCAATCGAAATTTTACACCTTAGAAGAGTCTGTTCCTAACTTGGATCAAAGTTGTAAAATGGTCTTATGAATTAGCGATTTCGCTCCAATTCACATTTCAAGTAATATTCGGCATGCTAATTACGTTGCCGATTGCCAAATTGCATTATCTCTTGTAGTTTCCGAGATATGGGCAATCGAAATTTTACACCTTAGAGTCTGTTTCTAACTTGGGTCAAAATTGTAAAATGGTCTTACGAATTAGCGATTTCGCTCCAATTCACATTCCAAGTAATATTCGGCATGCTAATTACATTGCCGATTGCCAAATTGCATTATCTCTTATAGTTTCTGAGATATGGACTATCGACATCTTACAATATTGGTTCTGCTTTTAACTTGGGCCAAAATTTTAAAATGGTCTTATGAATTAGCGATTTCGTTCCAATTCACATTCCAAGTAATATTCGGCATGGTAATTACATTGCCGATTACCAAATTGCATTATCTCTTGTAGTTTCCGAGATATGGGCAATCGAAATTTTACACCTTAGAGTCTGTTTCTAAGTTGGGTCAAAAATGTAAAATGGTCTTATGAATTAGCGATTTCGTTCCAATTCACATTCCAAGTAATACTCGACATGCTAATTACATTGCCGATTGCCAAATTGCATTACCCTTTATTGTTTCCGAGATATGGACTATCGACATCTGACAATATTGGCTCTGCTTCTAACTTGGGCCAGAATTGTAAAATGGTCTTATGAATTAGCGATTTCGTTCCAATTCACATTCCAAGTATTATTCGGCATGCTAATTACATTGCCGGTTGCCAAATTGAATTATCTCCTATAGTTTCCAAGATATGGTCTATCGACATCTTACAATATTGGCTCTGCTTCTAACTTGGGCCAAAATTGTAAAATGGCCTTATGAATTAGCGATTTCGTTCCAATTCTCATTCCAAGTAATATTCGGCATGCTAATTACGTTGCCGTTTTCCAAATTGCATTATCTCTTATAGTTTCCGAGATATGGGCAATTGAAATTTTACACCTTGGTGTCTGTTTCTAACTGAGGTCAAAATTGTAAAATGGTCTTATGAATTAGCGATTTCGTTCCAATTCACATTCTAAGTAATATTCGGCATGCTAATTACGTTGCCGTTTTCCAAATTGCATTATCTCTTATAGTTTCCGAGATATGGGCAATTGAAATTTTACACCTTGGTGTCTGTTTCTAACTTGGGTCAAAATTGTAAAATGCTCTTATGAATTAGCGATTTCGTTCCAATTCACATTCAAAGTAATATTCGACATGCTAATTACGTTGCCTGTTGCCAAATTGCATTATCTCTTATAGTTTCCGAGATATGGACTATCGACATCTTACAATATTGGCTCTGCTTCTAACTTGGGTCAAAATTGTAAAATGGTCTTATGAATTAGCGATTTCGCTCCAATTCACATTCCAAGTAATATTCGGCATGCTAATTACATTGCCGATTGCCAAATTGCATTACCCTTTATTGTTTCCGAGATATGGACTATCGACATCTTACAATATTGGCTGTGCTTCTAACTTGGGCCAAAATTGAAAAATGGTCTTATGAATTAGCGATTTAGTTCCAATTCACATTCAAAGTAATATTCGGCATTGCTAATTACATTGCCGATTGCCAAATTGCATTATCTCCTATAGTTTCCAAGATATGGTCTATCGACATCTTACAATATTGGCACTGTTTCTAACTTGGTCCAAAATTGAAAAATGGTCTTATGAATTAGCGATTTCGTTCCAATTCACATTCAAAGTAATATTCAGCATTGCTAATTAAGTTGCCGATTGCCAAATTGCATTATCTCATATAGTTTCCGAGATATGGACTATCGACATCTTACAATATTGGCTCTGCTTCTTACTTGGGCCAAAATTGTAAAATGGTCTTATGAATTAGCGATTTCGTTCCAATTCACATTCCGAGTATTATTCGGCATGCTAATTACATTGCCGATTGCCAAATTGCATTATTTCCTATAGTTTCTAAGATATGGTCTATCGACATCTTACAATATTGGCTCTGCTTCTAACTTGGGCCAAAATTGAGAAATGGTCTTATCTATTGGCGATTTCGTTCCAATTCACATTCCAAGTAATATTCGGCATGCTAATTACATTGCCGGTTGCCAAATTGCATTATCTCTTATAGTTTCCAAGATATGGTCTATCGACATCTTACAATATTTGCTCTGCTTCTAACTTGGGCCAAAATTGTAAAATGGTCTTATGAATTAGCGATTTCGTTCCAATTCACATTCCAAGTAATATTCGGCATGCTAATTACGTTGCCGTTTTCCAAATTGCATTATCTCTTATAGTTTCCGAGATATGGGCAATTGAAATTTTACACCTTGGTGTCTGTTTCTAACTGAGGTCAAAATTGTAAAATGGTTTTATGAATTAGCGATTTCGTTCCAATTCACATTCTAAGTAATATTCGGCATGCTAATTACGTTGCCGTTTTCCAAATTGCATTATCTCTTATAGTTTCCGAGATATGGGCAATTGAAATTTTACACCTTGGTGTCTGTTTCTAACTTGGGTCAAAATTGTAAAATGCTCTTATGAATTAGCGATTTCGTTCCAAATCACATTCAAAGTATTATTCGACATGCTAATTACGTTGCCTGTTGCCAAATTGCATTATCTCTTATAGTTTCCCAGATATGGACTATCGACATCTTACAATATTGACTCTGCTTCTAACTTGGGTCAAAATTGTAAAATGGTCTTATGAATTAGCGATTTCGCTCCAATTCACATTCCAAGTAATATTCGGCATGCTAATTACATTGCCGATTGCCAAATTCCATTACCCTTTATTGTTTCCGAGATATGGACTATCGACCTCTGACAATATTGGCTCTGCTTCTAACTTGGGCCAGAATTGTAAAATGGTCTTATGAATTAGCGATTTCGTTCCAATTCAGATTCCAAGTAATATTCGGCATGCTAATTAGGTTTGCCGACTGCCAAATTGCATAATCTCATATAGTTTCCGAGATATGGACTATCGACATCTTACAATATTGGCTGTGCTTCTAACTTGGGCCAAAATTCTTAAATGGTCTTATGAATTAGCGATTTCGTTCCAATTCACATTCCAAGTATTATTCGGCATGCTAATTACATTGCCGGGTGCCAAATTGCATTATCTTCTATAGTTTCCAAGATATGGTCTATCGACATCTTACAATATTGGCTCTGCTTCTAACTTGGGCCAAAATTGTAAAATGGTCTTATGAATTAGCGATTTCGTTCCAATTCACATTCAAAGTAATATTCGGCATTGCTAATTACGTTGCCGATTGCCAAATTGCATTATCTCTTGTAGTTTCCGAGATATGGGCAATCGAAATTTTACACCTTAGAAGAGTCTGTTTCTAACTTGGATCAAAGTTGTAAAATGGTCTTATGAATTAGCGATTTCGCTCCAATTCACATTTCAAGTAATATTCGGCATGCTAATTACATTGCCGATTGCCAAATTGCATTATCTATTATAGTTTCTGGGATATGGGCAATTGAAATTTTACACCTTGGTGTCTGTTTCTAACTGGGGTCAAAATTGTAAAATGGTCTTATGAATTAGCGATTTCGTTCCAATTCACATTCTAAGTAATATTCGGCATGCTAATTACGTTGCCGTTTTCCAAATTGCATTATCTCTTATAGTTTCCGAGATATGGGCAATTGAAATTTTACACCTTGGTGTCTGTTTCTAACTGGGGTCAAAATTGTAAAATGGTCTTATGAATTAGTGACTTCGTTCCAATTCACATTCCATGTAATATTCGACATGCTAATTACATTGCCGATTGCCAAATTGCATTATCTCCTATAGTTTCCAAGATATGGTCTATCGACATCTTACAATATTGGCTCTGCTTCTAACTTGGGCCAAAATTGAAAAATGGTCTTATGAATTAGCGATTTCGTTCCAATTCACATTCAAAGTAATATTCGGCATTGCTAATTACATTGCCGATTGCCAAATTGCATTATCTCCTATAGTTTCCAAGATATGGTCTATCGACATCTTACAATATTGGCTCTGTTTCTAACTTGGGCCAAAATTGAAAAATGGTCTTATGAATTAGCGATTTCGTTCCAATTCACATTCAAAGTAATATTCAGCATTGCTAATTACGTTGCCGATTGCCAAATTGCATTATCTCTTGTAGTTTCCGAGATATGGGCAATCGAAATTTTACACCTTAGAGTCTGTTTCTAACTTGGGTCAAAATTGTAAAATGGTCTTACGAATTAGCGATTTCGCTCCAATTGACATTCCTAGTAATATTCGGCCTGCTAATTACATTGCCGATTGCCAAATTGCATTATCCCTTATAGTTTCCGAGATATGGACTATCGACCTCTGACAATATTAGCTCTGCTTCTAACTTGGGCCAGAATTGTAAAATGGTCTTATGAATTAGCGATTTCGTTCCAATTCACATTCCAAGTAATATTCGGATTGCTAATTACGTTGCCGATTGCCAAATTGCTTTATCTCATATAGTTTCCGAGATATGGACTATCGACATCTTACAATATTGGCTGTGCTGCTAACTTGGGCCAAAATTGTAAAATGGTCTTATGAATTAGCGATTTCGTTCCAATTCACATTCCAAGTATTATTCGGCATGCTAATTACATTGCCGATTGCCAAATTGCATTATCTCCTATAGTTTCTAAGATATGGTCTATCGACATCTTACAATATTGGCTCTGCTTCTAACTTGGGCCAAAATTGTAAAATGGTCTTATGAATTAGCGATTTCGTTCTAATTCACATTCAAACTATTATTCGGCATTGCTAATTACGTTGCCGATTGCCAAATTGCATTATCTCTTGTAGTTACCGAGATATGGGCAATCGAAATTTTACACCTTAGAGTCTGTTTCTAACTTGGGTCAAAATTGTAAAATGGTCTTATGAATTAGCGATTTCGCTCCAATTCACATTCCAAGTAATATTCGGCATGCTAATTACATTGCCAATTGCCAAATTGCATTATCTCTTATAGTTTCTGAGATATGGACTATCGACATCTTACAATATTGGCTCTTCTTCTAACTTGGGCCAGAATTGTAAAATGGTCTATTGGATTAGCGATTTCGTTCCAATTCAGATTCAAAGTAATATTCGGCATTGCTAATTACGTTGCCGATTGCCAAATTGCATTACCTCTTGTAGTTTCCGAGATATGGGCAATCGAAATTTTACACCTTTGTGTCTGTTTCTAACTGGGGTCAAAATTGTTAAATGGTCTTATGAATTAGTGATTTCGTTCCAATTCACATTCCAAGTATTATTCGGCATGCTAATTACATTGCCGATTGCCAAATTGCATTATCTCTTATAGTTTCCGATATATGGGCAATCGAAATTTTACACCTTAGTGTCTGTTTCTAAGTTGGGCAAAAATTGTAAAATGGTCTTATGAATTAGTGATTTCGTTCCAATTCACATTCCAAGTAATATTTGGCATGCTAATTACGTTGCCGATTGCCAAATTGCATTATCTCTTGTAGTTTCCGAGATATGGGCAATCGAAATTTTACACCTTAGAGTCTGTTTCTAACTTGGGTCAAAATTGTAAAATGGCCTTACGAATTAACGATTTCGCTCCAATTCACATTCCAAGTAATATTCGGCATGCTAATTACATTGCCGATTGCCAAATTGCATTATCTCTTATAGTTTCTGAGATATGGACTATCAACATCTTACAATATTGGTTCTGCTTTTAACTTGGGCCAAAATTGTAAAATTGTCTTATGAATTAGCGATTTCGTTCCAATTCACATTCCAAGTAATATTCGGCATGGTAATTACATTGCCGATTACCAAATTGCATTATCTCTTGTAGTTTCCGAGATATGGGCAATCGAAATTTTACACCTTAGAGTCTGTTTCTAAGTTGGGTCAAAAATGTAAAATGGTCTTATGAATTAGCGATTTCGTTCCAATTCACATTCAAAGTAATATTCGACATGCTAATTACGTTGCCTGTTGCCAAATTGCATTATCTCTTATAGTTTCCGAGATATGGACTATCGACATCTTACAATATTGGCTCTGCTTCTAACTTGGGTCAAAATTGTAAAATGGTCTTATGAATTAGCGATTTCGCTCCAATTCACATTCCAAGTAATATTCGGCATGCTAATTACATTGCCGATTGCCAAATTGCATTACCCTTTATTGTTTCCGAGATATGGACTATCGACATCTGACAATATTGGCTCTGCTTCTAACTTGGGCCAGAATTGTAAAATGGTCTTATGAATTAGCGATTTCGTTCCAATTCAGATTCCAAGTAATATTCGGCATGCTAATTACGTTGCCGATTGCCGAATTGCATTATCTCATATAGTTTCCGAGATATGGACTATCGACATCTTACAATATTGGCTGTGCTTCTAACTTGGGCCAAAATTGTAAAATGGCCTTATGAATTAGCGATTTCGTTCCAATTCACATTCCAAGTGTTGTTCGGCATGCTAATTACATTGCCGGTTGCCAAATTGCATTATCTCCTATAGTTTCCAAGATATGGTCTATCGACATCTTACAATATTGGCTATGCTTCTAACTTGGGCCAAAATTGTAAAATGGTCTTATGAATTAGCGATTTCGCTCCAATTCACATTCCAAGTAATATTCGGCATGCTAATTACATTGCCGAGTGCCAAATTGCATTACCCTTTATTGTTTCCGAGATATGGACTATCGACATCTGACAATATTGGCTCTGCTTCTAACTTGGGCCAGAATTGTAAAATGGTCTTATGAATTAGCGATTTCGTTCCAATTCACATTCCATGTATTATTCGGCATGCTAATTACATTGCCGGTTGCCAAATTGCATTATCTCCTATAGTTTCCAAGATATGGTCTATCGACATCTTACAATATTGGCTGTGCTTCTAACTTGGGCCAAAATTGTAAAATGGTCTTATGAATTAACGATTTCGTTCCAATTCACATTCCAAGTATTATTCGGCATGCTAATTACATTGCCGGTTGCCAAATTGCATTATCTCCTATAGTTTCCAAGATATGGTCTATCGACATCTTACAATATTGGCTCTGCTTCTAACTTGGGCCAAAATTGTAAAATGGTCTTATGAATTAGCGATTTCGTTCCAATTCACATTCCAAGTAATATTCGGCATGCTAATTACGTTGCCGTTTTCCAAATTGCATTATCTCTTATAGTTTCCGAGATATGGGCAATTGAAATTTTACACCTTGGTGTCTGTTTCTAACTGAGGTCAAAATTTTAAAATGGTTTTATGAATTAGCGATTTCGTTCCAATTCACATTCTAAGTAATATTCGGCATGCTAATTACGTTGCCGTTTTCCAAATTGCATTATCTCTTATAGTTTCCGAGATATGGGCAATTGAAATTTTACACCTTGGTGTCTGTTTCTAACTTGGGTCAAAATTGTAAAATGCTCTTATGAATTAGCGATTTCGTTCCAATTCACATTCAAAGTATTATTCGACATGCTAATTACGTTGCCTGTTGCCAAATTGCATTATCTCTTATAGTTTCCCAGATATGGACTATCGACATCTTACAATATTGACTCTGCTTCTAACTTGGCTCAAAATTGTAAAATGGTCTTATGAATTAGCGATTTCGCTCCAATTCACATTCCAAGTAATATTCGGCATGCTAATTACATTGCCGATTGCCAAATTGCATTACCCTTTATTGTTTCCGAGATATGGACTATCGACATCTGACAATATTTGCTCTGCTTCTAACTTGGGCCAGAATTGTAAAATGGTCTTATGAATTAGCGATTTCGTTCCAATTCAGATTCCAAGTAATATTCGGCATGCTAATTACGTTGCCGACTGCCAAATTGCATAATCTCATATAGTTTCCGAGATATGGACTATCGACATCTTACAATATTGGCTGTGCTTCTAACTTGGGCCAAAATTCTTAAATGGTCTTATGAATTAGCGATTTCGTTCCAATTCACATTCCAAGTATTATTCGGCATGCTAATTACATTGCCGGATGCCAAATTGCATTATCTCCTATAGTTTCCAAGATATGGTCTATCGACATCTTACAATATTGGCTCTGCTTCTAACTTGGGCCAAAATTGTAAAATGGTCTTATGAATTAGCGATTTCGTTCCAATTCACATTCAAAGTAATATTCGGCATTGCTAATTACGTTGCCGATTGCCAAATTGCATTATCTCTTGTAGTTTCCGAGATATGGGCAATCGAAATTTTACACCTTAGAAGAGTCTGTTCCTAACTTGGATCAAAGTTGTAAAATGGTCTTATGAATTAGCGATTTCGCTCCAATTCACATTTCAAGTAATATTCGGCATGCTAATTACATTGCCGATTGCCAAATTGCATTATCTCTTATAGTTTCTGAGATATGGACTATCGACATCTTACAATATTGGTTCTGCTTTTAACTTGGGCCAAAATTGTAAAATGGTCTTATGAATTAGCGATTTCGTTCCAAATCACATTCCATGTAATATTCGGCATGCTAATTACGTTGCCGTTTTCCAAATTGCATTATCTCTTATAGTTTCCGAGATATGGGCAATTGAAATTTTACACCTTGGTGTCTGTTTCTAACTGGGGTCAAAATTGTAAAATGGTCTTATGAATTAGCGATTTCGTTCCAATTCACATTCTAAGTAATATTCGGCATGCTAATTACGTTGCCGTTTTCCAAATTGCATTATCTCTTATAGTTTCCGAGATATGGGCAATTGAAATTTTACACCTTGGTGTCTGTTTCTAACTGGGGTCAAAATTGTAAAATGGTCTTATGAATTAGTGACTTCGTTCCAATTCACATTCCAAGTAATATTCGACATGCTAATTACATTGCCGATTGCCAAATTGCATTATCTCCTATAGTTTCCAAGATATGGTCTATCGACCTCTTACAATATTGGCTCTGCATCTAACTTGGGCCAAAATTGAAAAATGGTCTTATGAATTAGCGATTTCGTTCCAATTCACATTCAAAGTAATATTCGGCATTGCTAATTACATTGCCGATTGCCAAATTGCATTATCTCCTATAGTTTCCAAGATATGGTCTATCGACATCTTACAATATTGGCTCTGTTTCTAACTTGGGCCAAAATTGAAAAATGGTCTTATGAATTAGCGATTTCGTTCCAATTCACATTCAAAGTAATATTCAGCATTGCTAATTACGTTGCCGATTGCCAAATTGCATTATCTCTTGTAGTTTCCGAGATATGGGCAATCGAAATTTTACACCTTAGAGTCTGTTTCTAACTTGGGTCAAAATTGTAAAATGGTCTTACGAATTAGCGATTTCGCTCCAATTGACATTCCTAGTAATATTCGGCATTGCTAATTACATTGCCGATTGCCAAATTGCATTATCCCTTATAGTTTCCGAGATATGGACTATCGACCTCTGACAATATTAGCTATGCTTCTAACTTGGGCCAGAATTGTAAAATGGTCTTATGAATTAGCGATTTCGTTCCAATTCACATTCCAAGTAATATTCGGAATGCTAATTACGTTGCCGATTGCCAAATTACATTATCTCATATAGTTTCTAAGATATGGTCTATCGACATCTTACAATATTGGCTCTGCTTCTAACTTGGGCCAAAATTGTAAAATGGTCTTATGAATTAGCGATTTCGTTCCAATTCACATTCCAAGTATTATTCAGCATGCTAATTACATTGCCGATTGCCAAATTCCATTATCTCCTATAGTTTCCAAGATATGGTCTATCGACATCTTACAATATTGGCTGTGCTTCTAACTTGGGCCAAAATTGTAAAATGGTCTTATGAATTAGCGATTTCGTTCCAATTCACATTCCAAGTATTATTCGGCATGCTAATTACATTGCCGATTGCCAAATTGCATTATCTCCTATAGTTTCTAAGATATGGTCTATCGACATCTTAGAATATTGGCTCTGCTTCTAACTTGGGCCAAAATTGTAAAATGGTCTTATGAATTAGCGATTTCGTTCCAATTCACATTCCAAGTATTATTCAGCATGCTAATTACATTGCCGATTGCCAAATTCCATTATCTCCTATAGTTTCCAAGATATGGTCTATCGACATCTTACAATATTGGCTCTGCTTCTAACTTGGGCCAAAATTGAGAAATGGTCTTATGAATTAGCGATTTCGTTCTAATTCACATTCAAAGTATTATTCGGCATTGCTAATTACGTTGCCGATTGCCAAATTGCATTATCTCTTGTAGTTACCGAGATATGGGCAATCGAAATTTTACACCTTAGAGTCTGTTTCTAACTTGGGTCAAAATTGTAAAATGGTCTTATGAATTAGCGATTTCGCTCCAATTCACATTCCAAGTAATATTCGGCATGCTAATTACATTGCCAATTGCCAAATTGCATTATCTCTTATAGTTTCTGAGATATGGACTATCGACATCTTACAATATTGGCTCTTCTTCTAACTTGGGCCAGAATTGTAAAATGGTCTATTGGATTAGCGATTTCGTTCAAATTCAGATTCAAAGTAATATTCGGCATTGCTAATTACGTTGCCGATTGCCAAATTGCATTATCTCTTGTAGTTTCCGAGATATGGGCAATCGAAATTTTACACCTTGGTGTCTGTTTCTAACTGGGGTCAAAATTGTTAAATGGTCTTATGAATTAGTGATTTCGTTCCAATTCACATTCCAAGTATTATTCGGCATGCTAATTACATTGCCGATTGCCAAATTGCATTATCTCTTATAGTTTCCGATATATGGGCAATCGAAATATTACACCTTAGTGTCTGTTTCTAAGTTGGGCCAAAATTGTAAAATGGTCTTATGAATTAGTGATTTCGTTCCAATTCACATTCCAAGTAATATTCGGCATGCTAATTACGTTGCCGATTGCCAAATTGCATTATCTCTTGTAGTTTCCGAGATATGGGCAATCGAAATTTTACACCTTAGTGTCTGTTTCTAACTGGGGTCAAAATTGTTAAATGGTCTTATGAATTAGTGATTTCGTTCCAATTCACATTCCAAGTATTATTCGGCATGCTAATTACATTGCCGATTGCCAAATTGCATTATCTCTTATAGTTTCTGAGATATGGACTATCGACATCTTACAATATTGGTTCTGCTTTTAACTTGGGCCAAAATTTTAAAATGGTCTTATGAATTAGCGATTTCGTTCCAATTCACATTCCAAGTAATATTCGGCATGGTAATTACATTGCCGATTACCAAATTGCATTATCTCTTGTAGTTTCCGAGATATGGGCAATCGAAATTTTACACCTTAGAGTCTGTTTCTAAGTTGGGTCAAAAATGTAAAATGGTCTTATGAATTAGCGATTTCGTTCCAATTCACATTCCAAGTAATACTCGACATGCTAATTACATTGCCGATTGCCAAATTGCATTATCTCTTATAGTTTCCGGGATAGGGATTATCGACATCTGACAATATTGGCTCTGCTTCTTACTTGGGCCAGAATTGTAAAATGGTCTTATGAATTAGCGATTTCGTTCCAATTCACATTCCAAGTAATATTCGGCATGGTAATTACGTTGCCGATTGCCAAATTGCCTTACCACCTATAGTTTCCTAGATATGGTCTATCGACATCTTACAATATTGGCTCTGCTTCTAATTTGGGCCAAAATTGTAAAATGCTCTTATGAATTAGCGATTTCGTTCCAATTCACATTCAAAGTAATATTCGGCATGCTAATTACGTTGTCTGTTGCCAAATTGCATTATCTCTTATAGTTTCCGAGATATGGACTATCGACATCTTACAATATTGGCTCTGCTTCTAACTTGGGCCAAAAATGTAAAATGGTCTTATTAATTAACGATTTCGTTCCAATTCACATTCTAAGTAATATTCGGCATGCTAATTAAGTTGCCATTTTCCAAATTGCATTATCTCTTATAGTTTCCGAGATATGGGCAATTGAAATTTTACACCTTGGTGTCTGTTTCTAACTGGGGTCAAAATTGTAAAATGGTCTTATGAATTAGCGATTTCGTTCCAATTCACATTCCAAGTATTATTCGGCATGCTAATTACATTGCCGGTTGCCAAATTGCATTATCTCCTATAGTTTCCAAGATATGGTCTATCGACATCTTACAATATTGGCTCTGCTTCTAACTTGGGCCAAAATTGTAAAATGGTCTTATGAATTAGCGATTTCGTTCCAATTCACATTCCAAGTATTATTCGGCATGCTAATTACATTGCCGATTGCCAAATTGCATTATCTCCTATAGTTTCCAAGATATGGTCTATCGACATCTTACAATATTGGCTCTGCTTCTAACTTGGGCCAAAATTGAAAAATGGTTTTATGAATTCGCGATTTCGTTCCAATTCACATTCAAAGTAATATTCGGCATTGCCAATTACGTTGCCGATTGCCAAATTGCATTATCTCTTGTAGTTACCGAGATATGGGCAATTGAAATTTTACACCTTGGTGTCTGTTTCTAACTGGGGTCAAAATTGTAAAATGGTCTTATGAATTAGTGGTTTCGTTCCAATTCACATTCCAAGTAATATTCGACATGCTAATTACATTGCCTGTTGCCAAATTGCATTATCTCCTATAGTTTCCAAGATATGGTCTATCGACATCTTACAATATTGGCTCTGCTTCTAACTTGGGCCAAAATTGAAAAATGGTCTTATGAATTAGCGATTTCGTTCCAATTCACATTCAAAGTAATATTCGGCATGCTAATTACGTTGCCGTTTTTCAAATTGCATTATCTCTTATAGTTTCCGAGATATGGGCAATTGAAATTTTACACCTTGGTGTCTGTTTCTAACTGGGGTCAAAATTGTAAAATGGTCTTATGAATTAGTGATTTCGTTCCAATTCACATTCCAAGTAATATTCGACATGCTAATTACATTGCCTGTTGCCAAATTGCATTATCTCTTATAGTTTCTGAGATATGCGCAATCGAAATTTTACACCTTAGGGTCTGTTTCTAACTTGGGTCAAAATTGTAAAATGCTCTTATGAATTAGCGATTTCGTTCCAATTCACATTCAAAGTAATATTCGACATGCTAATTACGTTGCCTGTTGCCAAATTGCATTATCTCTTATAGTTTCCGAGATATGGGCAATTGAAATTTTACACCTTGGTGTCTGTTTCTAACTGGGGTCAAAATTGTAAAATGGTCTTATGAATTAGTGATTTCGTTCCAATTCACATTCCAAGTAATATTCGACATGATAATTACATTGCCGATTGCCAAATTGCATTATCTCCTATAGTTTCCAAGATATGGTCTATCGACATCTTACAATATTGGCTCTGCTTCTAACTTGGGCCAAAATTGAAAAATGGTCTTATGAATTAGCGATTTCGTTCCAATTCACATTCAACGTAATATTCGGCATGCTAATTACGTTGCCGTTTTCCAAATTGCATTATCTCTTATAGTTTCCGAGATATGGGCAATTGAAATTTTACACCTTGGTGTCTGTTTCTAACTGGGGTCAAAATTGTAAAATGGTCTTATGAATTAGTGATTTCGTTCCAATTCACATTCCAAGTAATATTCGACATGCTAATTACGTTGCCTGTTGCCAAATTGCATTATCTCTTATAGTTTCTGAGATATGCGCAATCGAAATTTTACACCTTAGGGTCTGTTTCTAACTTGGGTCAAAATTGTAAAATGCTCTTATGAATTAGCGATTTCGTTCCAGTTCACATTCAAAGTAATATTCGACATGCTAATTACGTTGCCTGTTGCCAAATTGCATTATCTCTTATTTTTTCCGAGATATGGACTATCGACATCTTACAATATTGGCTCTGCTTCTAACTTGGGCCAAAATTGTAAAATGGTCTTATGAATTAGCGATTTCGTTCCAATTCACATTCCAAGTAATATTCGGCATGCTAATTACGTTGCCGATTGCCAAATTGCATTATCTCTTGTAGTTTCCGAGATATGGGCAATCGAAATTTTACACCTTAGAGTCTGTTTCTAAGTTGGGTCAAAAATGTAAAATGGTCTTATGAATTAGCGATATCGTTCCAATTCACATTCCAAGTAATACTCGACATGCTAATTACATTGCCGATTGCCAAATTACATTATCTCTTATAGTTTCCGGGATATGGATTATCGACATCTGACAATATTGGCTCTGCTTCTTACTTGGGCCAGAATTGTAAAATGGTCTTATGAATTAGCGATTTCGTTCCAATTCACATTCCAAGTAATATTCGGCATGGTAATTATATTGCCGATTGCCAAATTGCATTATCTCTTATAGTTTGCGGGATATGGGAATCGAAATTTTACACCTTAGTGTCTGTTTCTAACTTGGGTCAAAATTGTAAAATAGTCTTATGAATTAGCGATTTTGCTCCAATTCACATTCCAAGTAATATTCGGCATGCTAATTACATTGCCGATTGCCAAATTGCATTACCTCCTATAGTTTCCAAGATATGGTCTATCGACATCTTACAATATTGGCTCTGCTTCTTATTTGGGCCAAAATTGTAAAATGGTCTTATGAATTAGCGATTTTGCTCCAATTCACATTCCAAGTAATATTCGGCATGCTAATTGCATTGCCGATTGCCAAATTGCATTACCTCCTATAGTTTCCAAGATATGGTCTATCGACATCTTACAATATTGGCTCTGCTTCTAACTTGGGCCAGAATTGTAAAATGGTCTTATGAATTAGCGATTTCGTTCCAATTCAGATTCCAAGTAATATTCGGCATGCTAATTACGTTGCCGATTGCCAAATTGCATTATCTCATATAGTTTCCGAGATATGGACTATCGACATCTTACAATATTGGCTGTGCTTCTAACTTGGGCCAAAATTGTAAAATGGTCTTATGAATTAGCGATTTCGTTCCAATTCACATTCCAAGTGTTATTCGGCATGCTAATTACATTGCCGGTTGCCAAATTGCATTATCTCCTATAGTTTCCAAGATATGGTCTATCGACATCTTACAATATTGGCTGTGCTTCTAACTTGGGCCAAAATTGTAAAATGGTCTTATGAATTAGCGATTTCGCTCCAATTCACATTCCAAGTAATATTCGGCATGCTAATTACATTGCCGATTGCCAAATTGCATTACCCTTTATTGTTTCCGAGATATGGACTATCGACATCTGACAATATTGGCTCTGCTTCTAACTTGGGCCAGAATTGTAAAATGGTCTTATGAATTAGCGATTTCGTTCCAATTCACATTCCAAGTAATACTCGACATGCTAATTACATTGCCGATTGCCAAATTACATTATCTCTTATAGTTTCCGGGATATGGTTTATCGACATCTGACAATATTGGCTCTGCTTCTTACTTGGGCCAGAATTGTAAAATGGTCTTATGAATTAGCGATTTCGTTCCAATTCACATTCCAAGTAATATTCGGCATGGTAATTATATTGCCGATTGCCAAATTGCATTATCTCTTATAGTTTGCGGGATATGGGAATCGAAATTTTACACCTTAGTGTCTGTTTCTAACTTGGGTCAAAATTGTAAAATAGTCTTATGAATTAGCGATTTTGCTCCAATTCACATTCCAAGTAATATTCGGCATGCTAATTACATTGCCGATTGCCAAATTGCATTACCTCCTATAGTTTCCAAGATATGGTCTATCGACATCTTACAATATTGGCTCTGCTTCTTATTTGGGCCAAAATTGTAAAATGGTCTTATGAATTAGCGATTTTGCTCCAATTCACATTCCAAGTAATATTCGGCATGCTAATTGCATTGCCGATTGCCAAATTGCATTACCTCCTATAGTTTCCAAGATATGGTCTATCGACATCTTACAATATTGGCTCTGCTTCTAACTTGGGCCAGAATTGTAAAATGGTCTTATGAATTAGCGATTTCGTTCCAATTCAGATTCCAAGTAATATTCGGCATGCTAATTACGTTGCCGATTGCCAAATTGCATTATCTCATATAGTTTCCGAGATATGGACTATCGACATCTTACAATATTGGCTGTGCTTCTAACTTGGGCCAAAATTGTAAAATGGTCTTATGAATTAGCGATTTCGTTCCAATTCACATTCCAAGTGTTATTCGGCATGCTAATTACATTGCCGGTTGCCAAATTGCATTATCTCCTATAGTTTCCAAGATATGGTCTATCGACATCTTACAATATTGGCTGTGCTTCTAACTTGGGCCAAAATTGTAAAATGGTCTTATGAATTAGCGATTTCGCTCCAATTCACATTCCAAGTAATATTCGGCATGCTAATTACATTGCCGATTGCCAAATTGCATTACCCTTTATTGTTTCCGAGATATGGACTATCGACATCTGACAATATTGGCTCTGCTTCTAACTTGGGCCAGAATTGTAAAATGGTCTTATGAATTAGCGATTTCGTTCCAATTCACATTCCAAGTATTATTCGGCATGCTAATTACATTGCCGGTTGCCAAATTGAATTATCTCCTATAGTTTCCAAGATATGGTCTATCGACATCTTACAATATTGGCTCTGCTTCTAACTTGGGCCAAAATTGTAAAATGGTCTTATGAATTAGCGATTTCGTTCCAATTCACATTCCAAGTAATATTCGGCATGCTAATTACGTTGCCGTTTTCCAAATTGCATTATCTCTTATAGTTTCCGAGATATGGGTAATTGAAATTTTACACCTTGGTGTCTGTTTCTAACTGAGGTCAAAATTGTAAAATGGTCTTATGAATTAGCGATTTCGTTCCAATTCACATTCTAAGTAATATTCGGCATGCTAATTACGTTGCCGTTTTCCAAATTGCATTATCTCTTATAGTTTCCGAGATATGGGCAATTGAAATTTTACACCTTGGTGTCTGTTTCTAACTTGGGTCAAAATTGTAAAATGCTCTTATGAATTAGCGATTTCGTTCCAATTCACATTCAAAGTAATATTCGACATGCTAATTACGTTGCCTGTTGCCAAATTGCATTATCTCTTATAGTTTCCGAGATATGGACTATCGACATCTTACAATATTGGCTCTGCTTCTAACTTGGGTCAAAATTGTAAAATGGTCTTATGAATTAGCGATTTCGCTCCAATTCACATTCCAAGTAATATTCGGCATGCTAATTACATTGCCGATTGCCAAATTGCATTACCCTTTATTGTTTCCGAGATATGGACTATCGACATCTTACAATATTGGCTGTGCTTCTAACTTGGGCCAAAATTGAAAAATGGTCTTATGAATTAGCGATTTAGTTCCAATTCACATTCAAAGTAATATTCGGCATTGCTAATTACATTGCCGATTGCCAAATTGCATTATCTCCTATAGTTTCCAAGATATGGTCTATCGACATCTTACAACATTGGCACTGTTTCTAACTTGGTCCAAAATTGAAAAATGGTCTTATGAATTAGCGATTTCGTTCCAATTCACATTCAAAGTAATATTCAGCATTGCTAATTAAGTTGCCGATTTCCAAATTGCATTATCTCATATAGTTTCCGAGATATGGACTATCGACATCTTACAATATTGGCTCTGCTTCTTACTTGGGCCAAAATTGTAAAATGGTCTTATGAATTAGCGATTTCGTTCCAATTCACATTCCAAGTATTATTCGGCATGCTAATTACATTGCCGATTACCAAATTGCATTATCTCCTATAGTTTCTAAGATATGGTCTATCGACATCTTACAATATTGGCTCTGCTTCTAACTTGGGCCAAAATTGAAAAATGGTCTTATGAATTAGCGATTTCGTTCCAATTCACATTCCAAGTAATATTCGGCATGCTAATTACATTGCCGGTTGCCAAATTGCATTTTCTCCTATAGTTTCCAAGATATGGTCTATCGACATCTTACAATATTGGCTCTGCTTCTAACTTGGGCCAAAATTGTAAAATGGTCTTATGAATTAGCGATTTCGTTCCAATTCACATTCCAAGTAATATTCGGCATGCTAATTACGTTGCCGTTTTCCAAATTGCATTATCTCTTATAGTTTCCGAGATATGGGCAATTGAAATTTTACACCTTGGTGTCTGTTTCTAACTTGGGTCAAAATTGTAAAATGCTCTTATGAATTAGCGATTTCGTTCCAATTCACATTCAAAGTATTATTCGACATGCTAATTACGTTGCCTGTTGCCAAATTGCATTATCTCTTATAGTTTCCCAGATATGGACTATCGACATCTTACAATATTGACTCTGCTTCTAACTTGGGTCAAAATTGTAAAATGGTCTTATGAATTAGCGATTTCGCTCCAATTCACATTCCAAGTAATATTCGGCATGCTAATTACATTGCCGATTGCCAAATTGCATTACCCTTTATTGTTTCCGAGATATGGACTATCGACATCTGACAATATTGGCTCTGCTTCTAACTTGGGCCAGAATTGTAAAATGGTCTTATGAATTAGCGATTTCGTTCCAATTCAGATTCCAAGTAATATTCGGCATGCTAATTACGTTGCCGACTGCCAAATTGCATAATCTCATATAGTTTCCGAGATATGGACTATCGACATCTTACAATATTGGCTGTGCTTCTAACTTGGGCCAAAATTCTTAAATGGTCTTATGAATTAGCGATTTCGTTCCAATTCACATTCCAAGTATTATTCGGCATGCTAATTACATTGCCGGGTGCCAAATTGCATTATCTCCTATAGTTTCCAAGATATGGTCTATCGACATCTTACAATATTGGCTCTGCTTCTAACTTGGGCCAAAATTGTAAAATGGTCTTATGAATTAGCGATTTCGTTCCAATTCACATTCAAAGTAATATTCGGCATTGCTAATTACGTTGCCGATTGCCAAATTGCATTATCTCTTGTAGTTTCCGAGATATGGGCAATCGAAATTTTACACCTTAGAAGAGTCTGTTTCTAACTTGGATCAAAGTTGTAAAATGGTCTTATGAATTAGCGATTTCGCTCCAATTCACATTTCAAGTAATATTCGGCATGCTAATTACATTGCCGATTGCCAAATTGCATTATCTCTTATAGTTTCTGAGATATGGACTATCGACATCTTACAATATTGGTTCTGCTTTTAACTTGGGCCAAAATTGTAAAATGGTCTTATGAATTAGCGATTTCGTTCCAATTCACATTCCAAGTAATATTCGGCATGCTAATTACGTTGCCGTTTTCCAAATTGCATTATCTCTTATAGTTTCCGAGATATGGGCAATTGAAATTTTACACCTTGGTGTCTGTTTCTAACTGGGGTCAAAATTGTAAAATGGTCTTATGAATTAGCGATTTCGTTCCAATTCACATTCTAAGTAATATTCGGCATGCTAATTACGTTGCCGTTTTCCAAATTGCATTATCTCTTATAGTTTCCGAGATATGGGCAATTGAAATTTTACACCTTGGTGTCTGTTTCTAACTGGGGTCAAAATTGTAAAATGGTCTTATGAATTAGTGACTTCGTTCCAATTCACATTCCAAGTAATATTCGACATGCTAATTACATTGCCGATTGCCAAATTGCATTATCTCCTATAGTTTCCAAGATATGGTCTATCGACATCTTACAATATTGGCTCTGCTTCTAACTTGGGCCAAAATTGAAAAATGGTCTTATGAATTAGCGATTTCGTTCCAATTCACATTCAAAGTAATATTCGGCATTGCTAATTACATTGCCGATTGCCAAATTGCATTATCTCCTATAGTTTCCAAGATATGGTCTATCGACATCTTACAATATTGGCTCTGTTTCTAACTTGGGCCAAAATTGAAAAATGGTCTTATGAATTAGCGATTTCGTTCCAATTCACATTCAAAGTAATATTCAGCATTGCTAATTACGTTGCCGATTGCCAAATTGCATTATCTCTTGTAGTTTCCGAGATATGGGCAATCGAAATTTTACACCTTAGAGTCTGTTTCTAACTTGGGTCAAAATTGTAAAATGGTCTTACGAATTAGCGATTTCGCTCCAATTGACATTCCTAGTAATATTCGGCCTGCTAATTACATTGCCGATTGCCAAATTGCATTATCCCTTATAGTTTCCGAGATATGGACTATCGATCTCTGACAATATTAGCTCTGCTTCTAACTTGGGCCAGAATTGTAAAATGGTCTTATGAATTAGCGATTTCGTTCCAATTCACATTCCAAGTAATATTCGGAATGCTAATTACGTTGCCGATTGCCAAATTGCATTATCTCATATAGTTTCCGAGATATGGACTATCGACATCTTACAATATTGGCTGTGCTTCTAACTTGGGCCAAAATTGTAAAATGGTCTTATGAATTAGCGATTTCGTTCCAATTCACATTCCAAGTATTATTCGGCATGCTAATTACATTGCCGATTGCCAAATTGCATTATCTCCTATAGTTTCTAAGATATGGTCTATCGACCTCTTACAATATTGGCTCTGCTTCTAACTTGGGCCAAAATTGTAAAATGGTCTTATGAATTAGCGATTTCGTTCCAATTCACATTCCAAGTATTATTCAGCATGCTAATTACATTGCCGATTGCCAAATTGCATTATCTCCTATAGTTTCTAAGATATGGTCTATCGACATCTTACAATATTGGCTCTGCTTCTAACTTGGGCCAAAATTGTAAAATGGTCTTATGAATTAGCGATTTCGTTCCAATTCACATTCCAAGTATTATTCGGCATGCTAATTACATTGCCGATTGCCAAATTGCATTATCTCCTATAGTTTCTAAGATATGGTCTATCGACATCTTACAATATTGGCTCTGCTTCTAACTTGGGCCAAAATTGAGAAATGGTCTTATGAATTAGCGATTTCGTTCTAATTCACATTCAAAGTATTATTCGGCATTGCTAATTACGTTGCCGATTGCCAAATTGCATTATCTCTTGTAGTTACCGAGATATGGGCAATCGAAATTTTACACCTTAGAGTCTGTTTCTAACTTGGGTCAAAATTGTAAAATGGTCTTATGAATTAGCGATTTCGCTCCAATTCACATTCCAAGTAATATTCGGCATGCTAATTACATTGCCAATTGCCAAATTGCATTATCTCTTATAGTTTCTGAGATATGGACTATCGACATCTTACAATATTGGCTCTTCTTCTAACTTGGGCCAGAATTGTAAAATGGTCTATTGGATTAGCGATTTCGTTCCAATTCAGATTCAAAGTAATATTCGGCATTGCTAATTACATTGCCGATTGCCAAATTGCATTATCTCTTGTAGTTTCCGAGATATGGGCAATCGAAATTTTACACCTTAGTGTCTGTTTCTAACTGGGGTCAAAATTGTTAAATGGTCTTATGAATTAGTGATTTCGTTCCAATTCACATTCCAAGTATTATTCGGCATGCTAATTACATTGCCGATTGCCAAATTGCATTATCTCTTATAGTTTCCGATATATGGGCAATCGAAATTTTACACCTTAGTGTCTGTTTCTAAGTTGGGCCAAAATTGTAAAATGGTCTTATGAATTAGTGATTTCGTTCCAATTCACATTCCAAGTAATATTCGGCATGCTAATTACGTTGCCGATTGCCAAATTGCATTATCTCTTGTAGTTTCCGAGATATAGGCAATCGAAATTTTACACCTTAGAGTCTGTTTCTAACTTGGGTCAAAATTGTAAAATGGTCTTACGAATTAGCGATTTCGCTCCAATTCACATTCCAAGTAATATTCGGCATGCTAATTACATTGCCGATTGCCAAATTGCATTATCTCTTATAGTTTCCGGGATAGGGATTATCGACATCTGACAATATTGGCTCTGCTTCTTACTTGGGCCAGAATTGTAAAATGGTCTTATGAATTAGCGATTTCGTTCCAATTCACATTCCAAGTAATATTCGGCATGGTAATTACGTTGCCGATTGCCAAATTGCCTTACCACCTATAGTTTCCTAGATATGGTCTATCGACATCTTACAATATTGGCTCTGCTTCTAATTTGGGCCAAAATTGTAAAATGCTCTTATGAATTAGCGATTTCGTTCCAATTCACATTCAAAGTAATATTCGGCATGCTAATTACGTTGCCTGTTGCCAAATTGCATTATCTCTTATAGTTTCCGAGATATGGACTATCGACATCTTACAATATTGGCTCTGCTTCTAACTTGGGCCAAAATTGTAAAATGGTCTTATTAATTAACGATTTCGTTCCAATTCACATTCTAAGTAATATTCGGCATGCTAATTAAGTTGCCATTTTCCAAATTGCATTATCTCTTATAGTTTCCGAGATATGGGCAATTGAAATTTTACACCTTGGTGTCTGTTTCTAACTGGGGTCAAAATTGTAAAATGGTCTTATGAATTAGCGATTTCGTTCCAATTCACATTCCAAGTATTATTCGGCATGCTAATTACATTGCCGGTTGTCAAATTGCATTATCTCCTATAGTTTCCAAGATATGGTCTATCGACATCTTACAATATTGGCTCTGCTTCTAACTTGGGCCAAAATTGTAAAATGGTCTTATGAATTAGCGATTTCGTTCCAATTCACATTCCAAGTATTATTCGGCATGCTAATTACGTTGCCGTTTTCCAAATTGCATTATCTCTTATAGTTTCCGAGATATGGGCAATTGAAATTTTACACCTTGGTGTCTGTTTCTAACTGAGGTCAAAATTTTAAAATGGTTTTATGAATTAGCGATTTCGTTCCAATTCACATTCTAAGTAATATTCGGCATGCTAATTACGTTGCCGTTTTCCAAATTGCATTATCTCTTATAGTTTCCGAGATATGGGCAATTGAAATTTTACACCTTGGTGTCTGTTTCTAACTGGGGTCAAAATTGTAAAATGGTCTTATGAATTAGTGACTTCGTTCCAATTCACATTCCATGTAATATTCGACATGCTAATTACATTGCCGATTGCCAAATTGCATTATCTCCTATAGTTTCCAAGATATGGTCTATCGACATCTTACAATATTGGCTCTGCTTCTAACTTGGGCCAAAATTGAAAAATGGTCTTATGAATTAGCGATTTCGTTCCAATTCACATTCAAAGTAATATTCGGCATTGCTAATTACATTGCCGATTGCCAAATTGCATTATCTCCTATAGTTTCCAAGATATGGTCTATCGACATCTTACAATATTGGCTCTGTTTCTAACTTGGGCCAAAATTGAAAAATGGTCTTATGAATTAGCGATTTCGTTCCAATTCACATTCAAAGTAATATTCAGCATTGCTAAT
This sequence comes from Rhynchophorus ferrugineus, assembly GCF_030347505.1. Classification (NCBI taxonomy): domain Eukaryota; kingdom Metazoa; phylum Arthropoda; class Insecta; order Coleoptera; family Curculionidae; genus Rhynchophorus; species Rhynchophorus ferrugineus. The sequence continues at coordinate 795,152 of NW_027472619.1, read as the reverse complement.
TACGTTGCCGATTGCCAAATTGCATTATCTCTTGTAGTTTCCGAGATATGGGCAATCGAAATTTTACACCTTAGAGTCTGTTTCTAACTTGGGTCAAAATTGTAAAATGGTCTTACGAATTAGCGATTTCGCTCCAATTGACATTCCTAGTAATATTCGGCCTGCTAATTACATTGCCGATTGCCAAATTGCATTATCCCTTATAGTTTCCGAGATATGGACTATCGACCTCTGACAATATTAGCTCTGCTTCTAACTTGGGCCAGAATTGTAAAATGGTCTTATGAATTAGCGATTTCGTTCCAATTCACATTCCAAGTAATATTCGGATTGCTAATTACGTTGCCGATTGCCAAATTGCTTTATCTCATATAGTTTCCGAGATATGGACTATCGACATCTTACAATATTGGCTGTGCTGCTAACTTGGGCCAAAATTGTAAAATGGTCTTATGAATTAGCGATTTCGTTCCAATTCACATTCCAAGTATTATTCGGCATGCTAATTACATTGCCGATTGCCAAATTGCATTATCTCCTATAGTTTCTAAGATATGGTCTATCGACATCTTACAATATTGGCTCTGCTTCTAACTTGGGCCAAAATTGTAAAATGGTCTTATGAATTAGCGATTTCGTTCTAATTCACATTCAAACTATTATTCGGCATTGCTAATTACGTTGCCGATTGCCAAATTGCATTATCTCTTGTAGTTACCGAGATATGGGCAATCGAAATTTTACACCTTAGAGTCTGTTTCTAACTTGGGTCAAAATTGTAAAATGGTCTTATGAATTAGCGATTTCGCTCCAATTCACATTCCAAGTAATATTCGGCATGCTAATTACATTGCCAATTGCCAAATTGCATTATCTCTTATAGTTTCTGAGATATGGACTATCGACATCTTACAATATTGGCTCTTCTTCTAACTTGGGCCAGAATTGTAAAATGGTCTATTGGATTAGCGATTTCGTTCCAATTCAGATTCAAAGTAATATTCGGCATTGCTAATTACGTTGCCGATTGCCAAATTGCATTACCTCTTGTAGTTTCCGAGATATGGGCAATCGAAATTTTACACCTTTGTGTCTGTTTCTAACTGGGGTCAAAATTGTTAAATGGTCTTATGAATTAGTGATTTCGTTCCAATTCACATTCCAAGTATTATTCGGCATGCTAATTACATTGCCGATTGCCAAATTGCATTATCTCTTATAGTTTCCGATATATGGGCAATCGAAATTTTACACCTTAGTGTCTGTTTCTAAGTTGGGCAAAAATTGTAAAATGGTCTTATGAATTAGTGATTTCGTTCCAATTCACATTCCAAGTAATATTTGGCATGCTAATTACGTTGCCGATTGCCAAATTGCATTATCTCTTGTAGTTTCCGAGATATGGGCAATCGAAATTTTACACCTTAGAGTCTGTTTCTAACTTGGGTCAAAATTGTAAAATGGCCTTACGAATTAGCGATTTCGCTCCAATTCACATTCCAAGTAATATTCGGCATGCTAATTACATTGCCGATTGCCAAATTGCATTATCTCTTATAGTTTCTGAGATATGGACTATCAACATCTTACAATATTGGTTCTGCTTTTAACTTGGGCCAAAATTGTAAAATTGTCTTATGAATTAGCGATTTCGTTCCAATTCACATTCCAAGTAATATTCGGCATGGTAATTACATTGCCGATTACCAAATTGCATTATCTCTTGTAGTTTCCGAGATATGGGCAATCGAAATTTTACACCTTAGAGTCTGTTTCTAAGTTGGGTCAAAAATGTAAAATGGTCTTATGAATTAGCGATTTCGTTCCAATTCACATTCAAAGTAATATTCGACATGCTAATTACGTTGCCTGTTGCCAAATTGCATTATCTCTTATAGTTTCCGAGATATGGACTATCGACATCTTACAATATTGGCTCTGCTTCTAACTTGGGTCAAAATTGTAAAATGGTCTTATGAATTAGCGATTTCGCTCCAATTCACATTCCAAGTAATATTCGGCATGCTAATTACATTGCCGATTGCCAAATTGCATTACCCTTTATTGTTTCCGAGATATGGACTATCGACATCTGACAATATTGGCTCTGCTTCTAACTTGGGCCAGAATTGTAAAATGGTCTTATGAATTAGCGATTTCGTTCCAATTCAGATTCCAAGTAATATTCGGCATGCTAATTACGTTGCCGATTGCCGAATTGCATTATCTCATATAGTTTCCGAGATATGGACTATCGACATCTTACAATATTGGCTGTGCTTCTAACTTGGGCCAAAATTGTAAAATGGCCTTATGAATTAGCGATTTCGTTCCAATTCACATTCCAAGTGTTGTTCGGCATGCTAATTACATTGCCGGTTGCCAAATTGCATTATCTCCTATAGTTTCCAAGATATGGTCTATCGACATCTTACAATATTGGCTATGCTTCTAACTTGGGCCAAAATTGTAAAATGGTCTTATGAATTAGCGATTTCGCTCCAATTCACATTCCAAGTAATATTCGGCATGCTAATTACATTGCCGAGTGCCAAATTGCATTACCCTTTATTGTTTCCGAGATATGGACTATCGACATCTGACAATATTGGCTCTGCTTCTAACTTGGGCCAGAATTGTAAAATGGTCTTATGAATTAGCGATTTCGTTCCAATTCACATTCCATGTATTATTCGGCATGCTAATTACATTGCCGGTTGCCAAATTGCATTATCTCCTATAGTTTCCAAGATATGGTCTATCGACATCTTACAATATTGGCTGTGCTTCTAACTTGGGCCAAAATTGTAAAATGGTCTTATGAATTAACGATTTCGTTCCAATTCACATTCCAAGTATTATTCGGCATGCTAATTACATTGCCGGTTGCCAAATTGCATTATCTCCTATAGTTTCCAAGATATGGTCTATCGACATCTTACAATATTGGCTCTGCTTCTAACTTGGGCCAAAATTGTAAAATGGTCTTATGAATTAGCGATTTCGTTCCAATTCACATTCCAAGTAATATTCGGCATGCTAATTACGTTGCCGTTTTCCAAATTGCATTATCTCTTATAGTTTCCGAGATATGGGCAATTGAAATTTTACACCTTGGTGTCTGTTTCTAACTGAGGTCAAAATTTTAAAATGGTTTTATGAATTAGCGATTTCGTTCCAATTCACATTCTAAGTAATATTCGGCATGCTAATTACGTTGCCGTTTTCCAAATTGCATTATCTCTTATAGTTTCCGAGATATGGGCAATTGAAATTTTACACCTTGGTGTCTGTTTCTAACTTGGGTCAAAATTGTAAAATGCTCTTATGAATTAGCGATTTCGTTCCAATTCACATTCAAAGTATTATTCGACATGCTAATTACGTTGCCTGTTGCCAAATTGCATTATCTCTTATAGTTTCCCAGATATGGACTATCGACATCTTACAATATTGACTCTGCTTCTAACTTGGCTCAAAATTGTAAAATGGTCTTATGAATTAGCGATTTCGCTCCAATTCACATTCCAAGTAATATTCGGCATGCTAATTACATTGCCGATTGCCAAATTGCATTACCCTTTATTGTTTCCGAGATATGGACTATCGACATCTGACAATATTTGCTCTGCTTCTAACTTGGGCCAGAATTGTAAAATGGTCTTATGAATTAGCGATTTCGTTCCAATTCAGATTCCAAGTAATATTCGGCATGCTAATTACGTTGCCGACTGCCAAATTGCATAATCTCATATAGTTTCCGAGATATGGACTATCGACATCTTACAATATTGGCTGTGCTTCTAACTTGGGCCAAAATTCTTAAATGGTCTTATGAATTAGCGATTTCGTTCCAATTCACATTCCAAGTATTATTCGGCATGCTAATTACATTGCCGGATGCCAAATTGCATTATCTCCTATAGTTTCCAAGATATGGTCTATCGACATCTTACAATATTGGCTCTGCTTCTAACTTGGGCCAAAATTGTAAAATGGTCTTATGAATTAGCGATTTCGTTCCAATTCACATTCAAAGTAATATTCGGCATTGCTAATTACGTTGCCGATTGCCAAATTGCATTATCTCTTGTAGTTTCCGAGATATGGGCAATCGAAATTTTACACCTTAGAAGAGTCTGTTCCTAACTTGGATCAAAGTTGTAAAATGGTCTTATGAATTAGCGATTTCGCTCCAATTCACATTTCAAGTAATATTCGGCATGCTAATTACATTGCCGATTGCCAAATTGCATTATCTCTTATAGTTTCTGAGATATGGACTATCGACATCTTACAATATTGGTTCTGCTTTTAACTTGGGCCAAAATTGTAAAATGGTCTTATGAATTAGCGATTTCGTTCCAAATCACATTCCATGTAATATTCGGCATGCTAATTACGTTGCCGTTTTCCAAATTGCATTATCTCTTATAGTTTCCGAGATATGGGCAATTGAAATTTTACACCTTGGTGTCTGTTTCTAACTGGGGTCAAAATTGTAAAATGGTCTTATGAATTAGCGATTTCGTTCCAATTCACATTCTAAGTAATATTCGGCATGCTAATTACGTTGCCGTTTTCCAAATTGCATTATCTCTTATAGTTTCCGAGATATGGGCAATTGAAATTTTACACCTTGGTGTCTGTTTCTAACTGGGGTCAAAATTGTAAAATGGTCTTATGAATTAGTGACTTCGTTCCAATTCACATTCCAAGTAATATTCGACATGCTAATTACATTGCCGATTGCCAAATTGCATTATCTCCTATAGTTTCCAAGATATGGTCTATCGACCTCTTACAATATTGGCTCTGCATCTAACTTGGGCCAAAATTGAAAAATGGTCTTATGAATTAGCGATTTCGTTCCAATTCACATTCAAAGTAATATTCGGCATTGCTAATTACATTGCCGATTGCCAAATTGCATTATCTCCTATAGTTTCCAAGATATGGTCTATCGACATCTTACAATATTGGCTCTGTTTCTAACTTGGGCCAAAATTGAAAAATGGTCTTATGAATTAGCGATTTCGTTCCAATTCACATTCAAAGTAATATTCAGCATTGCTAATTACGTTGCCGATTGCCAAATTGCATTATCTCTTGTAGTTTCCGAGATATGGGCAATCGAAATTTTACACCTTAGAGTCTGTTTCTAACTTGGGTCAAAATTGTAAAATGGTCTTACGAATTAGCGATTTCGCTCCAATTGACATTCCTAGTAATATTCGGCATTGCTAATTACATTGCCGATTGCCAAATTGCATTATCCCTTATAGTTTCCGAGATATGGACTATCGACCTCTGACAATATTAGCTATGCTTCTAACTTGGGCCAGAATTGTAAAATGGTCTTATGAATTAGCGATTTCGTTCCAATTCACATTCCAAGTAATATTCGGAATGCTAATTACGTTGCCGATTGCCAAATTACATTATCTCATATAGTTTCTAAGATATGGTCTATCGACATCTTACAATATTGGCTCTGCTTCTAACTTGGGCCAAAATTGTAAAATGGTCTTATGAATTAGCGATTTCGTTCCAATTCACATTCCAAGTATTATTCAGCATGCTAATTACATTGCCGATTGCCAAATTCCATTATCTCCTATAGTTTCCAAGATATGGTCTATCGACATCTTACAATATTGGCTGTGCTTCTAACTTGGGCCAAAATTGTAAAATGGTCTTATGAATTAGCGATTTCGTTCCAATTCACATTCCAAGTATTATTCGGCATGCTAATTACATTGCCGATTGCCAAATTGCATTATCTCCTATAGTTTCTAAGATATGGTCTATCGACATCTTAGAATATTGGCTCTGCTTCTAACTTGGGCCAAAATTGTAAAATGGTCTTATGAATTAGCGATTTCGTTCCAATTCACATTCCAAGTATTATTCAGCATGCTAATTACATTGCCGATTGCCAAATTCCATTATCTCCTATAGTTTCCAAGATATGGTCTATCGACATCTTACAATATTGGCTCTGCTTCTAACTTGGGCCAAAATTGAGAAATGGTCTTATGAATTAGCGATTTCGTTCTAATTCACATTCAAAGTATTATTCGGCATTGCTAATTACGTTGCCGATTGCCAAATTGCATTATCTCTTGTAGTTACCGAGATATGGGCAATCGAAATTTTACACCTTAGAGTCTGTTTCTAACTTGGGTCAAAATTGTAAAATGGTCTTATGAATTAGCGATTTCGCTCCAATTCACATTCCAAGTAATATTCGGCATGCTAATTACATTGCCAATTGCCAAATTGCATTATCTCTTATAGTTTCTGAGATATGGACTATCGACATCTTACAATATTGGCTCTTCTTCTAACTTGGGCCAGAATTGTAAAATGGTCTATTGGATTAGCGATTTCGTTCAAATTCAGATTCAAAGTAATATTCGGCATTGCTAATTACGTTGCCGATTGCCAAATTGCATTATCTCTTGTAGTTTCCGAGATATGGGCAATCGAAATTTTACACCTTAGTGTCTGTTTCTAACTGGGGTCAAAATTGTTAAATGGTCTTATGAATTAGTGATTTCGTTCCAATTCACATTCCAAGTATTATTCGGCATGCTAATTACATTGCCGATTGCCAAATTGCATTATCTCTTATAGTTTCCGATATATGGGCAATCGAAATATTACACCTTAGTGTCTGTTTCTAAGTTGGGCCAAAATTGTAAAATGGTCTTATGAATTAGTGATTTCGTTCCAATTCACATTCCAAGTAATATTCGGCATGCTAATTACGTTGCCGATTGCCAAATTGCATTATCTCTTGTAGTTTCCGAGATATGGGCAATCGAAATTTTACACCTTAGTGTCTGTTTCTAACTGGGGTCAAAATTGTTAAATGGTCTTATGAATTAGTGATTTCGTTCCAATTCACATTCCAAGTATTATTCGGCATGCTAATTACATTGCCGATTGCCAAATTGCATTATCTCTTATAGTTTCTGAGATATGGACTATCGACATCTTACAATATTGGTTCTGCTTTTAACTTGGGCCAAAATTTTAAAATGGTCTTATGAATTAGCGATTTCGTTCCAATTCACATTCCAAGTAATATTCGGCATGGTAATTACATTGCCGATTACCAAATTGCATTATCTCTTGTAGTTTCCGAGATATGGGCAATCGAAATTTTACACCTTAGAGTCTGTTTCTAAGTTGGGTCAAAAATGTAAAATGGTCTTATGAATTAGCGATTTCGTTCCAATTCACATTCCAAGTAATACTCGACATGCTAATTACATTGCCGATTGCCAAATTGCATTATCTCTTATAGTTTCCGGGATAGGGATTATCGACATCTGACAATATTGGCTCTGCTTCTTACTTGGGCCAGAATTGTAAAATGGTCTTATGAATTAGCGATTTCGTTCCAATTCACATTCCAAGTAATATTCGGCATGGTAATTACGTTGCCGATTGCCAAATTGCCTTACCACCTATAGTTTCCTAGATATGGTCTATCGACATCTTACAATATTGGCTCTGCTTCTAATTTGGGCCAAAATTGTAAAATGCTCTTATGAATTAGCGATTTCGTTCCAATTCACATTCAAAGTAATATTCGGCATGCTAATTACGTTGTCTGTTGCCAAATTGCATTATCTCTTATAGTTTCCGAGATATGGACTATCGACATCTTACAATATTGGCTCTGCTTCTAACTTGGGCCAAAAATGTAAAATGGTCTTATTAATTAACGATTTCGTTCCAATTCACATTCTAAGTAATATTCGGCATGCTAATTAAGTTGCCATTTTCCAAATTGCATTATCTCTTATAGTTTCCGAGATATGGGCAATTAAAATTTTACACCTTGGTGTCTGTTTCTAACTGGGGTCAAAATTGTAAAATGGTCTTATGAATTAGCGATTTCGTTCCAATTCACATTCCATGTATTATTCGGCATGCTAATTACATTGCCGGTTGCCAAATTGCATTATCTCCTATAGTTTCCAAGATATGGTCTATCGACATCTTACAATATTGGCTCTGCTTCTAACTTGGGCCAAAATTGTAAAATGGTCTTATGAATTAGCGATTTCGTTCCAATTCACATTCCAAGTATTATTCGGCATGCTAATTACATTGCCGATTGCCAAATTGCATTATCTCCTATAGTTTCCAAGATATGGTCTATCGACATCTTACAATATTGGCTCTGCTTCTAACTTGGGCCAAAATTGAAAAATGGTTTTATGAATTCGCGATTTCGTTCCAATTCACATTCAAAGTAATATTCGGCATTGCCAATTACGTTGCCGATTGCCAAATTGCATTATCTCTTGTAGTTACCGAGATATGGGCAATTGAAATTTTACACCTTGGTGTCTGTTTCTAACTGGGGTCAAAATTGTAAAATGGTCTTATGAATTAGTGGTTTCGTTCCAATTCACATTCCAAGTAATATTCGACATGCTAATTACATTGCCTGTTGCCAAATTGCATTATCTCCTATAGTTTCCAAGATATGGTCTATCGACATCTTACAATATTGGCTCTGCTTCTAACTTGGGCCAAAATTGAAAAATGGTCTTATGAATTAGCGATTTCGTTCCAATTCACATTCAAAGTAATATTCGGCATGCTAATTACGTTGCCGTTTTTCAAATTGCATTATCTCTTATAGTTTCCGAGATATGGGCAATTGAAATTTTACACCTTGGTGTCTGTTTCTAACTGGGGTCAAAATTGTAAAATGGTCTTATGAATTAGTGATTTCGTTCCAATTCACATTCCAAGTAATATTCGACATGCTAATTACATTGCCTGTTGCCAAATTGCATTATCTCTTATAGTTTCTGAGATATGCGCAATCGAAATTTTACACCTTAGGGTCTGTTTCTAACTTGGGTCAAAATTGTAAAATGCTCTTATGAATTAGCGATTTCGTTCCAATTCACATTCAAAGTAATATTCGACATGCTAATTACGTTGCCTGTTGCCAAATTGCATTATCTCTTATAGTTTCCGAGATATGGGCAATTGAAATTTTACACCTTGGTGTCTGTTTCTAACTGGGGTCAAAATTGTAAAATGGTCTTATGAATTAGTGATTTCGTTCCAATTCACATTCCAAGTAATATTCGACATGATAATTACATTGCCGATTGCCAAATTGCATTATCTCCTATAGTTTCCAAGATATGGTCTATCGACATCTTACAATATTGGCTCTGCTTCTAACTTGGGCCAAAATTGAAAAATGGTCTTATGAATTAGCGATTTCGTTCCAATTCACATTCAACGTAATATTCGGCATGCTAATTACGTTGCCGTTTTCCAAATTGCATTATCTCTTATAGTTTCCGAGATATGGGCAATTGAAATTTTACACCTTGGTGTCTGTTTCTAACTGGGGTCAAAATTGTAAAATGGTCTTATGAATTAGTGATTTCGTTCCAATTCACATTCCAAGTAATATTCGACATGCTAATTACGTTGCCTGTTGCCAAATTGCATTATCTCTTATAGTTTCTGAGATATGCGCAATCGAAATTTTACACCTTAGGGTCTGTTTCTAACTTGGGTCAAAATTGTAAAATGCTCTTATGAATTAGCGATTTCGTTCCAGTTCACATTCAAAGTAATATTCGACATGCTAATTACGTTGCCTGTTGCCAAATTGCATTATCTCTTATTTTTTCCGAGATATGGACTATCGACATCTTACAATATTGGCTCTGCTTCTAACTTGGGCCAAAATTGTAAAATGGTCTTATGAATTAGCGATTTCGTTCCAATTCACATTCCAAGTAATATTCGGCATGCTAATTACGTTGCCGATTGCCAAATTGCATTATCTCTTGTAGTTTCCGAGATATGGGCAATCGAAATTTTACACCTTAGAGTCTGTTTCTAAGTTGGGTCAAAAATGTAAAATGGTCTTATGAATTAGCGATATCGTTCCAATTCACATTCCAAGTAATACTCGACATGCTAATTACATTGCCGATTGCCAAATTACATTATCTCTTATAGTTTCCGGGATATGGATTATCGACATCTGACAATATTGGCTCTGCTTCTTACTTGGGCCAGAATTGTAAAATGGTCTTATGAATTAGCGATTTCGTTCCAATTCACATTCCAAGTAATATTCGGCATGGTAATTATATTGCCGATTGCCAAATTGCATTATCTCTTATAGTTTGCGGGATATGGGAATCGAAATTTTACACCTTAGTGTCTGTTTCTAACTTGGGTCAAAATTGTAAAATAGTCTTATGAATTAGCGATTTTGCTCCAATTCACATTCCAAGTAATATTCGGCATGCTAATTACATTGCCGATTGCCAAATTGCATTACCTCCTATAGTTTCCAAGATATGGTCTATCGACATCTTACAATATTGGCTCTGCTTCTTATTTGGGCCAAAATTGTAAAATGGTCTTATGAATTAGCGATTTTGCTCCAATTCACATTCCAAGTAATATTCGGCATGCTAATTGCATTGCCGATTGCCAAATTGCATTACCTCCTATAGTTTCCAAGATATGGTCTATCGACATCTTACAATATTGGCTCTGCTTCTAACTTGGGCCAGAATTGTAAAATGGTCTTATGAATTAGCGATTTCGTTCCAATTCAGATTCCAAGTAATATTCGGCATGCTAATTACGTTGCCGATTGCCAAATTGCATTATCTCATATAGTTTCCGAGATATGGACTATCGACATCTTACAATATTGGCTGTGCTTCTAACTTGGGCCAAAATTGTAAAATGGTCTTATGAATTAGCGATTTCGTTCCAATTCACATTCCAAGTGTTATTCGGCATGCTAATTACATTGCCGGTTGCCAAATTGCATTATCTCCTATAGTTTCCAAGATATGGTCTATCGACATCTTACAATATTGGCTGTGCTTCTAACTTGGGCCAAAATTGTAAAATGGTCTTATGAATTAGCGATTTCGCTCCAATTCACATTCCAAGTAATATTCGGCATGCTAATTACATTGCCGATTGCCAAATTGCATTACCCTTTATTGTTTCCGAGATATGGACTATCGACATCTGACAATATTGGCTCTGCTTCTAACTTGGGCCAGAATTGTAAAATGGTCTTATGAATTAGCGATTTCGTTCCAATTCACATTCCAAGTAATACTCGACATGCTAATTACATTGCCGATTGCCAAATTACATTATCTCTTATAGTTTCCGGGATATGGATTATCGACATCTGACAATATTGGCTCTGCTTCTTACTTGGGCCAGAATTGTAAAATGGTCTTATGAATTAGCGATTTCGTTCCAATTCACATTCCAAGTAATATTCGGCATGGTAATTATATTGCCGATTGCCAAATTGCATTATCTCTTATAGTTTGCGGGATATGGGAATCGAAATTTTACACCTTAGTGTCTGTTTCTAACTTGGGTCAAAATTGTAAAATAGTCTTATGAATTAGCGATTTTGCTCCAATTCACATTCCAAGTAATATTCGGCATGCTAATTACATTGCCGATTGCCAAATTGCATTACCTCCTATAGTTTCCAAGATATGGTCTATCGACATCTTACAATATTGGCTCTGCTTCTTATTTGGGCCAAAATTGTAAAATGGTCTTATGAATTAGCGATTTTGCTCCAATTCACATTCCAAGTAATATTCGGCATGCTAATTGCATTGCCGATTGCCAAATTGCATTACCTCCTATAGTTTCCAAGATATGGTCTATCGACATCTTACAATATTGGCTCTGCTTCTAACTTGGGCCAGAATTGTAAAATGGTCTTATGAATTAGCGATTTCGTTCCAATTCAGATTCCAAGTAATATTCGGCATGCTAATTACGTTGCCGATTGCCAAATTGCATTATCTCATATAGTTTCCGAGATATGGACTATCGACATCTTACAATATTGGCTGTGCTTCTAACTTGGGCCAAAATTGTAAAATGGTCTTATGAATTAGCGATTTCGTTCCAATTCACATTCCAAGTGTTATTCGGCATGCTAATTACATTGCCGGTTGCCAAATTGCATTATCTCCTATAGTTTCCAAGATATGGTCTATCGACATCTTACAATATTGGCTGTGCTTCTAACTTGGGCCAAAATTGTAAAATGGTCTTATGAATTAGCGATTTCGCTCCAATTCACATTCCAAGTAATATTCGGCATGCTAATTACATTGCCGATTGCCAAATTGCATTACCCTTTATTGTTTCCGAGATATGGACTATCGACATCTGACAATATTGGCTCTGCTTCTAACTTGGGCCAGAATTGTAAAATGGTCTTATGAATTAGCGATTTCGTTCCAATTCACATTCCAAGTATTATTCGGCATGCTAATTACATTGCCGGTTGCCAAATTGAATTATCTCCTATAGTTTCCAAGATATGGTCTATCGACATCTTACAATATTGGCTCTGCTTCTAACTTGGGCCAAAATTGTAAAATGGTCTTATGAATTAGCGATTTCGTTCCAATTCACATTCCAAGTAATATTCGGCATGCTAATTACGTTGCCGTTTTCCAAATTGCATTATCTCTTATAGTTTCCGAGATATGGGTAATTGAAATTTTACACCTTGGTGTCTGTTTCTAACTGAGGTCAAAATTGTAAAATGGTCTTATGAATTAGCGATTTCGTTCCAATTCACATTCTAAGTAATATTCGGCATGCTAATTACGTTGCCGTTTTCCAAATTGCATTATCTCTTATAGTTTCCGAGATATGGGCAATTGAAATTTTACACCTTGGTGTCTGTTTCTAACTTGGGTCAAAATTGTAAAATGCTCTTATGAATTAGCGATTTCGTTCCAATTCACATTCAAAGTAATATTCGACATGCTAATTACGTTGCCTGTTGCCAAATTGCATTATCTCTTATAGTTTCCGAGATATGGACTATCGACATCTTACAATATTGGCTCTGCTTCTAACTTGGGTCAAAATTGTAAAATGGTCTTATGAATTAGCGATTTCGCTCCAATTCACATTCCAAGTAATATTCGGCATGCTAATTACATTGCCGATTGCCAAATTGCATTACCCTTTATTGTTTCCGAGATATGGACTATCGACATCTTACAATATTGGCTGTGCTTCTAACTTGGGCCAAAATTGAAAAATGGTCTTATGAATTAGCGATTTAGTTCCAATTCACATTCAAAGTAATATTCGGCATTGCTAATTACATTGCCGATTGCCAAATTGCATTATCTCCTATAGTTTCCAAGATATGGTCTATCGACATCTTACAACATTGGCACTGTTTCTAACTTGGTCCAAAATTGAAAAATGGTCTTATGAATTAGCGATTTCGTTCCAATTCACATTCAAAGTAATATTCAGCATTGCTAATTAAGTTGCCGATTTCCAAATTGCATTATCTCATATAGTTTCCGAGATATGGACTATCGACATCTTACAATATTGGCTCTGCTTCTTACTTGGGCCAAAATTGTAAAATGGTCTTATGAATTAGCGATTTCGTTCCAATTCACATTCCAAGTATTATTCGGCATGCTAATTACATTGCCGATTACCAAATTGCATTATCTCCTATAGTTTCTAAGATATGGTCTATCGACATCTTACAATATTGGCTCTGCTTCTAACTTGGGCCAAAATTGAAAAATGGTCTTATGAATTAGCGATTTCGTTCCAATTCACATTCCAAGTAATATTCGGCATGCTAATTACATTGCCGGTTGCCAAATTGCATTTTCTCCTATAGTTTCCAAGATATGGTCTATCGACATCTTACAATATTGGCTCTGCTTCTAACTTGGGCCAAAATTGTAAAATGGTCTTATGAATTAGCGATTTCGTTCCAATTCACATTCCAAGTAATATTCGGCATGCTAATTACGTTGCCGTTTTCCAAATTGCATTATCTCTTATAGTTTCCGAGATATGGGCAATTGAAATTTTACACCTTGGTGTCTGTTTCTAACTTGGGTCAAAATTGTAAAATGCTCTTATGAATTAGCGATTTCGTTCCAATTCACATTCAAAGTATTATTCGACATGCTAATTACGTTGCCTGTTGCCAAATTGCATTATCTCTTATAGTTTCCCAGATATGGACTATCGACATCTTACAATATTGACTCTGCTTCTAACTTGGGTCAAAATTGTAAAATGGTCTTATGAATTAGCGATTTCGCTCCAATTCACATTCCAAGTAATATTCGGCATGCTAATTACATTGCCGATTGCCAAATTGCATTACCCTTTATTGTTTCCGAGATATGGACTATCGACATCTGACAATATTGGCTCTGCTTCTAACTTGGGCCAGAATTGTAAAATGGTCTTATGAATTAGCGATTTCGTTCCAATTCAGATTCCAAGTAATATTCGGCATGCTAATTACGTTGCCGACTGCCAAATTGCATAATCTCATATAGTTTCCGAGATATGGACTATCGACATCTTACAATATTGGCTGTGCTTCTAACTTGGGCCAAAATTCTTAAATGGTCTTATGAATTAGCGATTTCGTTCCAATTCACATTCCAAGTATTATTCGGCATGCTAATTACATTGCCGGGTGCCAAATTGCATTATCTCCTATAGTTTCCAAGATATGGTCTATCGACATCTTACAATATTGGCTCTGCTTCTAACTTGGGCCAAAATTGTAAAATGGTCTTATGAATTAGCGATTTCGTTCCAATTCACATTCAAAGTAATATTCGGCATTGCTAATTACGTTGCCGATTGCCAAATTGCATTATCTCTTGTAGTTTCCGAGATATGGGCAATCGAAATTTTACACCTTAGAAGAGTCTGTTTCTAACTTGGATCAAAGTTGTAAAATGGTCTTATGAATTAGCGATTTCGCTCCAATTCACATTTCAAGTAATATTCGGCATGCTAATTACATAGCCGATTGCCAAATTGCATTATCTCTTATAGTTTCTGAGATATGGACTATCGACATCTTACAATATTGGTTCTGCTTTTAACTTGGGCCAAAATTGTAAAATGGTCTTATGAATTAGCGATTTCGTTCCAATTCACATTCCAAGTAATATTCGGCATGCTAATTACGTTGCCGTTTTCCAAATTGCATTATCTCTTATAGTTTCCGAGATATGGGCAATTGAAATTTTACACCTTGGTGTCTGTTTCTAACTGGGGTCAAAATTGTAAAATGGTCTTATGAATTAGCGATTTCGTTCCAATTCACATTCTAAGTAATATTCGGCATGCTAATTACGTTGCCGTTTTCCAAATTGCATTATCTCTTATAGTTTCCGAGATATGGGCAATTGAAATTTTACACCTTGGTGTCTGTTTCTAACTGGGGTCAAAATTGTAAAATGGTCTTATGAATTAGTGACTTCGTTCCAATTCACATTCCAAGTAATATTCGACATGCTAATTACATTGCCGATTGCCAAATTGCATTATCTCCTATAGTTTCCAAGATATGGTCTATCGACATCTTACAATATTGGCTCTGCTTCTAACTTGGGCCAAAATTGAAAAATGGTCTTATGAATTAGCGATTTCGTTCCAATTCACATTCAAAGTAATATTCGGCATTGCTAATTACATTGCCGATTGCCAAATTGCATTATCTCCTATAGTTTCCAAGATATGGTCTATCGACATCTTACAATATTGGCTCTGTTTCTAACTTGGGCCAAAATTGAAAAATGGTCTTATGAATTAGCGATTTCGTTCCAATTCACATTCAAAGTAATATTCAGCATTGCTAATTACGTTGCCGATTGCCAAATTGCATTATCTCTTGTAGTTTCCGAGATATGGGCAATCGAAATTTTACACCTTAGAGTCTGTTTCTAACTTGGGTCAAAATTGTAAAATGGTCTTACGAATTAGCGATTTCGCTCCAATTGACATTCCTAGTAATATTCGGCCTGCTAATTACATTGCCGATTGCCAAATTGCATTATCCCTTATAGTTTCCGAGATATGGACTATCGATCTCTGACAATATTAGCTCTGCTTCTAACTTGGGCCAGAATTGTAAAATGGTCTTATGAATTAGCGATTTCGTTCCAATTCACATTCCAAGTAATATTCGGAATGCTAATTACGTTGCCGATTGCCAAATTGCATTATCTCATATAGTTTCCGAGATATGGACTATCGACATCTTACAATATTGGCTGTGCTTCTAACTTGGGCCAAAATTGTAAAATGGTCTTATGAATTAGCGATTTCGTTCCAATTCACATTCCAAGTATTATTCGGCATGCTAATTACATTGCCGATTGCCAAATTGCATTATCTCCTATAGTTTCTAAGATATGGTCTATCGACCTCTTACAATATTGGCTCTGCTTCTAACTTGGGCCAAAATTGTAAAATGGTCTTATGAATTAGCGATTTCGTTCCAATTCACATTCCAAGTATTATTCAGCATGCTAATTACATTGCCGATTGCCAAATTGCATTATCTCCTATAGTTTCTAAGATATGGTCTATCGACATCTTACAATATTGGCTCTGCTTCTAACTTGGGCCAAAATTGTAAAATGGTCTTATGAATTAGCGATTTCGTTCCAATTCACATTCCAAGTATTATTCGGCATGCTAATTACATTGCCGATTGCCAAATTGCATTATCTCCTATAGTTTCTAAGATATGGTCTATCGACATCTTACAATATTGGCTCTGCTTCTAACTTGGGCCAAAATTGAGAAATGGTCTTATGAATTAGCGATTTCGTTCTAATTCACATTCAAAGTATTATTCGGCATTGCTAATTACGTTGCCGATTGCCAAATTGCATTATCTCTTGTAGTTACCGAGATATGGGCAATCGAAATTTTACACCTTAGAGTCTGTTTCTAACTTGGGTCAAAATTGTAAAATGGTCTTATGAATTAGCGATTTCGCTCCAATTCACATTCCAAGTAATATTCGGCATGCTAATTACATTGCCAATTGCCAAATTGCATTATCTCTTATAGTTTCTGAGATATGGACTATCGACATCTTACAATATTGGCTCTTCTTCTAACTTGGGCCAGAATTGTAAAATGGTCTATTGGATTAGCGATTTCGTTCCAATTCAGATTCAAAGTAATATTCGGCATTGCTAATTACATTGCCGATTGCCAAATTGCATTATCTCTTGTAGTTTCCGAGATATGGGCAATCGAAATTTTACACCTTAGTGTCTGTTTCTAACTGGGGTCAAAATTGTTAAATGGTCTTATGAATTAGTGATTTCGTTCCAATTCACATTCCAAGTATTATTCGGCATGCTAATTACATTGCCGATTGCCAAATTGCATTATCTCTTATAGTTTCCGATATATGGGCAATCGAAATTTTACACCTTAGTGTCTGTTTCTAAGTTGGGCCAAAATTGTAAAATGGTCTTATGAATTAGTGATTTCGTTCCAATTCACATTCCAAGTAATATTCGGCATGCTAATTACGTTGCCGATTGCCAAATTGCATTATCTCTTGTAGTTTCCGAGATATAGGCAATCGAAATTTTACACCTTAGAGTCTGTTTCTAACTTGGGTCAAAATTGTAAAATGGTCTTACGAATTAGCGATTTCGCTCCAATTCACATTCCAAGTAATATTCGGCATGCTAATTACATTGCCGATTGCCAAATTGCATTATCTCTTATAGTTTCCGGGATATGGTTTATCGACATCTGACAATATTGGCTCTGCTTCTTACTTGGGCCAGAATTGTAAAATGGTCTTATGAATTAGCGATTTCGTTCCAATTCACATTCCAAGTAATATTCGGCATGGTAATTACGTTGCCGATTGCCAAATTGCCTTACCACCTATAGTTTCCTAGATATGGTCTATCGACATCTTACAATATTGGCTCTGCTTCTAATTTGGGCCAAAATTGTAAAATGCTCTTATGAATTAGCGATTTCGTTCCAATTCACATTCAAAGTAATATTCGGCATGCTAATTACGTTGCCTGTTGCCAAATTGCATTATCTCTTATAGTTTCCGAGATATGGACTATCGACATCTTACAATATTGGCTCTGCTTCTAACTTGGGCCAAAATTGTAAAATGGTCTTATTAATTAACGATTTCGTTCCAATTCACATTCTAAGTAATATTCGGCATGCTAATTAAGTTGCCATTTTCCAAATTGCATTATCTCTTATAGTTTCCGAGATATGGGCAATTGAAATTTTACACCTTGGTGTCTGTTTCTAACTGGGGTCAAAATTGTAAAATGGTCTTATGAATTAGCGATTTCGTTCCAATTCACATTCCAAGTATTATTCGGCATGCTAATTACATTGCCGGTTGTCAAATTGCATTATCTCCTATAGTTTCCAAGATATGGTCTATCGACATCTTACAATATTGGCTCTGCTTCTAACTTGGGCCAAAATTGTAAAATGGTCTTATGAATTAGCGATTTCGTTCCAATTCACATTCCAAGTATTATTCGGCATGCTAATTACATTGCCGATTGCCAAATTGCATTATCTCCTATAGTTTCCAAGATATGGTCTATCGACATCTTACAATATTGGCTCTGCTTCTAACTTGGGCCAAAATTGAAAAATGGTCTTATGAATTCGCGATTTCGTTCCAATTCACATTCAAAGTAATATTCGGCATTGCCAATTACGTTGCCGATTGCCAAATTGCATTATCTCTTGTAGTTACCGAGATATGGGCAATTGAAATTTTACACCTTGGTGTCTGTTTCTAACTGGGGTCAAAATTGTAAAATGGTCTTATGAATTAGTGGTTTCGTTCCAATTCACATTCCAAGTAATATTCGGGATGCTAATTACGTTGCCGATTGCCAAATTGCATTATCTCTTATAGTTTCCGAGATATGGACTATCGACATTTTACAATATTGGCTCTTCTTCTAACTTGGGTCAAAATTGTAAAATGGTCTTATGAATTAGCGATTTCGCTCCAGTTCACATTCCAAGTAATATTCGGGATGCTAATTACGTTGCCGATTGCCAAATTGCATTATCTCTTATAGTTTCCGAGATATGACTATCGACATCTTGCAATATTGGCTCTGCTTCTAACTTGGGCCAGAATTGTAAAATGGTCTCATGAATTAGCAATTTTGTTGTAATTCACATTCCAAGTAATATTCGGCATGCTAATTACGTTGCCGATTGCCAAATTGCATTATCTCTTATAGTTTCCGAGATATGGACTATCGACATCTTGCAATATTGGCTCTGCTTCTAACTTGGGCCAGAATTGTAAAATGGTCTTATGAATTAGCGATTTCGTTGTAATTCACATTTCAAGTAATATTCGGCATGCTAATTACGTTGCCTATTGCCAAATTGCATTATCTCTTATAGTTTCCGAGATATGGACTATCGACATGTTACAATATTGGCTCTGCTTCTAAAATGGGTCAAAATTGTAAAATGGTCTTATGAATTAGCAATTTCGCTCCAATTCACATTCCAAGTAATATTCGGCATGCTAATTACGTTGCCGATTTCCAGATTGCATTATCTCTTATAGTTTCCAAGATATGGACTATCGACATCTTGCAATATTGGCTCTGCTTCTAACTTGGGCCAGAATTGTAAAATGGTCTTATGAATTAGCGATTTCGTTGTAATTCACATTCCAAGTAATATTCGGCATGCTAATTACGTTGCCGATTGCCAAATTGCATTATCTCTTATAGTTTCCGAGATATGGACTATCGACATTTTACAATATTGGCTCTTCTTCTAACTTGGGTCAAAATTGTAAAACGGTCTTATGAATTAGCTATTTCGCTCCAGTTCACATTCCAAGTAATATTCGGCATGCAAATTACGTTGCCGATTGCCAAATTGCATTATCTCTTATAGTTTCCGAGATATGGACTATCGACATCTTGCAATATTGGCTCTGCTTCTAACTTGGGCCAGAATTGTAAAATGGTCTTATGAATTAGCGATTTCGTTGTAATTCACATTCCAAGTAATATTCGGCATGCTAATTACGTTGCCGATTGCCAAATTGCATTATCTCTTATAGTTTCCGAGATATGGACTATCGACATTTTACAATATTGGCTCTGCTTCTAACTTGTGTCAAAATTGTAAAATGGTTTTATGAATTAGCAATTTCGCTCCAATTCACATTCCAAGTAATATTCGGCATGCTAATTACGTTGCCGATTGCCTAATTGCATTATCTCTTATAGTTTCCGAGATATGGACTATCGACATCTTGCAATATTGGCTCTGTTTCTAACTTGGGCCAGAATTGTAAAATGGTCTTATGAATTAGCGATTTCGTTGTAATTCACATTCCAAGTAATATTCGGCATGCTAATTACGTTGCCGATTGCCAAATTGCATTATCTCTTATAGTTTCCGAGATATGGACTATCGACATCTTGCAATATTGGCTCTGCTTCTAACTTGGGCCCGAATTGTAAAATGGTCTTATGAATTAGCGATTTTTTTGTAATTCACATTCCAAGTAATATTCGGCATGCTAATTACGTTGCCGATTGCCAAATTGCATTATCTCTTATAGTTTCCGAGATATGGACTATCGACATCTTGCAATATTGGCTCTGCTTCTAACTTGGGCCAGAATTGTAAAATGGTCTTATGAATTAGCGATTTCGTTGTAATTCACATTCCAAGTTATATTCGGCATGCTAATTACACTGCCGATGGCCAAATTGCATTATTTCTTATAGTTTCCGAGATATGGACTATCGACATTTTACAATATTACCTTTTCTTCTAACTTGGGTCAAAATTGTAAATTGGTCTTATGAATTAGCGATTTCGCTCCAGTTCACATTCCAAGTAATATTCGGCATGCTGATTACGTTGCCGATTGCCAAATTGCATTATCTCTTATAGTTTCCGAGATATGGACTATCGACATCTTGCAATATTGGCTCTGCTTCTAACTTGGGCCAGAATTGTAAAATGGTCTTATGAATTAGCGATTTCGTTGTAATTCACATTCCAAGTAATATTCGGCATGCTAATTACACTGCCGATGGCCAAATTGCATTATCTCTTATAGTTTCCGAGATATGGACTATCGACATTTTACAATATTGGCTCTTCTTCTAACTTGGGTCAAAATTGTAAATTGGTCTTATGAATTAGCGATTTCGTTGTAATTCACATTCCAAGTAATATTCGGCATGCTAATTACGTTGCCGATTGCCAAATTGCATTATCTCTTATAGTTTCCGAGATATGGACTATCGACATTTTACAATATTGGCTCTGCTTCTAACTTGGGTCAAAATTGTAAAATGGTCTTATGAATTAGCAATTTCGCTCCAATTCACATTCCGAGTAATATTCGGCATTCTAATTACGTTGCCGATTGCCAAATTGCATTATCTCTTATAGTTTCCGAGATATGGACTATCGACATCTTGCAATATTGGCTCTGCTTCTAACTTGGGCCAGAAATGTAAAATGGTCTTATGAATTAGCGATTTCGTTGTAATTCACATTCCAAGTAATATTCGGCATGCTAATTACGTTGCCGATTGCCAAATTGCATTATCTCTTATAGTTTCCGAGATATGGACTATCGACATCTTGCAATATTGGCTCTGCTTCTAACTTGGGCCAGAATTGTAAAATGGTCTTATGAATTAGCGATTTCGTTGTAATTCACATTCCAAGTAATATTCGGCATGCTAATTACACTGCCGATGGCCAAATTGCATTATCTCTTATAGTTTCCGAGATATGGACTATCGAAATTTTACAATATTGGCTCTTCTTCTAACTTGGGTCAAAATTGTAAATTGGTCTTATGAATTAGCGATTTCGTTGTAATTCACATTCCAAGTAATATTCGGCATGCTAATTACGTTGCCGATTGCCAAATTGCATTATCTCTTATAGTTTCCGAGATATGGACTATCGACATTTTACAATATTGGCTCTGCTTCTAACTTGGGTCAAAATTGTAAAATGGTCTTATGAATTAGCAATTTCGCTCCAATTCACATTCCAAGTAATATTCGGCATGCTAATTACGTTGCCGATTGCCAAATTGCATTATCTCTTATAGTTTCCGAGATATGGACTATCGACATCTTGCAATATTGGCTCTGCTTCTAACTTGGGCCAGAAATGTAAAATGGTCTTATGAATTAGCAATTTCGTTGTAATTCACATTCCAAGTAATATTCGGCATGCTAATTACGTTGCCGATTGCCAAATTGCATTATCTCTTATAGTTTCCGAGATATGGACTATCGACATCTTGCAATATTGGCTCTGCTTCTAACTTGGGCCAGAATTGTAAAATGGTCTTATGAATTAGCGATATCGTTGTAATTCACATTCCAAGTAATATTCGGCATGCTAATTACGTTGCCGATTGCCAGATTGCATTACCTCTTATAGTTTCCGAGATATGGACTATCGACATCTTGCAATATTGGCTCTGCTTCTAACTTGAGCCAGAATTGTAAAATAGTCTTATGAATTAGCGATTTCGTTTTAATTCACATTCCAAGTAATATTCGGCATGCTAATTACGTTGCCGATTGCCAAATTGCATTATCTCTTATAGTTTCCGAGATATGGACTATCGACATTTTACAATATTGGCTCTTCTTCTAACTTGGGTCAAAATTGTAAAATGGTCTTATGAATTAGCGATTTCGCTCCAGTTCACATTCCAAGTAATATTCGGCATGCTAATTACGTTGCCGATTGCCAAGTTGCATTATCTCTTATAGTTTCCGAGATATGGACTATCGACATCTTGCAATATTGGCTCTGCTTCTAACTTGGGCCAGAATTGTAAAATGGTCTTATGAATTAGCGATTTCGCTCCAATTCACATTCCAAGTAATATTCGGCATGCTAATTACGTTGCCGATTGCCAAATTGCATTATCTCTTATAGTTTCCGAGATATGGACTATCGACATCTTGCAATATTGGCTCTGCTTCTAACTTGGGCCAGAATTGTAAAATGGTCTTATGAATTAGCGATTTCGTTGTAATTCACATTCCAAGTAATATTCGGCATGCTAATTACGTTGCCGATTGCCAAATTGCATTATCTCTTATAGTTTCCGAGATATGGACTATCGACATCTTGCAATATTGGCTCTGCTTCTAACTTGGGCCAGAATTGTAAAATGGTCTTATGAATTAGCGATTTCGTTGTAATTCACATTCCAAGTAATATTTGGCATGCTAATTACGTTGCCGATTGCCAAATTGCATTATCTCTTATAGTTTCCGAGATATGGACTATCGACATTTTACAATATTGGCTCTGCTTCTAACTTGGGTCAAAATTGTAAAATGGTCTTATGAATTAGCAATTTCGCTCCAATTCACATTCCAAGTAATATTCGGCATGCTAATTACGTTGCCGATTGCCAAATTGCATTATCTCTTATAGTTTCCGAGATATGGACTATCGACATCTTGCAATATTGGCTCTGCTTCTAACTTGGGCCAGAATTGTAAAATGGTCTTATGAATTAGCGATTTCGTTGTAATTCACATTCCAAGTAATGTTCGGCATGCTAATTACGTTGCCGATTGCCAAATTGCATTATCTCTTATAGTTTCCGAGATATGGACTATCGACATTTTACAATATTGGCTCTTCTTCTAACTTGGGTCAAAATTGTAAAATGGTCTTATGAATTAGCGATTTCGCTCCAGTTCACATTCCAAGTAATATTCGGGATGCTAATTACGTTGCCGATTGCCAAATTGCATTATCTCTTATAGTTTCCGAGATATGACTATCGACATCTTGCAATATTGGCTCTGCTTCTAACTTGGGCCAGAATTGTAAAATGGTCTCATGAATTAGCAATTTTGTTGTAATTCACATTCCAAGTAATATTCGGCATGCTAATTACGTTGCCGATTGCCAAATTGCATTATCTCTTATAGTTTCCGAGATATGGACTATCGACATCTTGCAATATTGGCTCTGCTTCTAACTTGGGCCAGAATTGTAAAATGGTCTTATGAATTAGCGATTTCGTTCTAATTCACATTCCAAGTAATATTCGGCATGCTAATTACACTGCCGATGGCCAAATTGCATTATCTCTAATAGTTTCCGAGATATGGACTATCGACATTTTACAATATTGGCTTTTCTTCTAACTTGGGTCAACATTGTAAATTGGTCTTATGAATTAGCGATTTCGCTCCAGTTCACATTCCAAGTAATATTCGGCATGCTAATTACGTTGCCGATTGCCAAATTGCATTATCTCTTATAGTTTCCGAGATATGGACTATCGACATCTTGCAATATTGGCTCTGCTTCTAACTTGGGCCAGAATTGTAAAATGGTCTTATGAATTAGCGATTTCGCTCCAATTCACATTCCAAGTAATATTCGGCATGCTAATTACGTTGCCGATTGCCAAATTGCATTATCTCTTATAGTTTCCGAGATATGGACTATCGACATTTTACAATATTGGCTCTTCTTCTAACTTGGGTCAAAATTGTAAAATGGTCTTATGAATTAGCGATATCGCTCCAGTTCACATTCCAAGTAATATTCGGCATGCTAATTACGTTGCCAATTGCCAAATTGCATTATCTCTTATAGTTTACGAGATATGGACTATCGACATCTTGCAATATTGGCTCTGCTTCTAACTTGGGCCAGAATTGTAAAATGGTCTTATGAATTAGCGATTTCGCTCCAATTCACATTCCAAGTAATATTCGGCATGCTAATTACGTTGCCGATTGCCAAATTGCATTATCTCTTATAGTTTCCGAGATATGGACTATCGACATCTTGCAATATTGGCTCTGCTTCTAACTTGGGCCAGAATTGTAAAATGGTCTTATGAATTAGCGATTTCGTTGTAATTCACATTCCAAGTAATATTCGGCATGCTAATTACGTTGCCGATTGCCAAATTGCATTATCTCTTATAGTTTCCGAGATATGGACTATCGACATTTTACAATATTGGCTCTTCTACTAACTTGGGTCAAAATTGTAAAATGGTCTTATGAATTAGCGATTTCGCTCCAGTTCACATTCCAAGTAATATTCGGCATGCTAATTACGTTGCCGATTGCCAAATTGCATTATCTCTTATAGTTTCCGGGATATGGACTATCGACATCTTGCAATATTGGCTCTGCTTCTAACTTGGGCCAGAATTGTAAAATGGTGTTATGAATTAGCGATTTCGTTGTTATTCACATTCCAAGTAATATTCGGCATGCAAATTACACTGCCGATGGCCAAATTGCATTATCTCTTATAGTTTCCGAGATATGGACTATCAACATTTTACAATATTGGCTCTTCTTCTAACTTGGGTTAAAATTGTAAAATGGTCTTATGAATTAGCGATTTCGCTCCAGTTCACATTCCAAGTAATATTCGGCATGCTAATTACGTTGCCGATTGCCAAATTGCATTATCTCTTATAGTTTCCGAGATATGGACTATCGACATCTTGCAATATTGGCTCTGCTTCTAACTTGGGCCAGAATTGTAAAATGGTCTTATGAATTAGCGATTTCGTTGTAATTCACATTCCAAGTAATATTCGGCATGCTAATTACGTTACCGATTGCCAAATTGCATTATCTCTTATAGTTTCCGGGATATGGACTATCGACATCTTGCAATATTGGCTCTGCTTCTAACTTGGGCCAGAATTGTAAAATGGTGTTATGAATTAGCGATTTCGTTGTTATTCACATTCCAAGTAATATTCGGCATGCAAATTACACTGCCGATGGCCAAATTGCATTATCTCTTATAGTTTCCGAGATATGGACTATCAACATTTTACAATATTGGCTCTTCTTCTAACTTGGGTTAAAATTGTAAAATGGTCTTATGAATTAGCGATTTCGCTCCAGTTCACATTCCAAGTAATATTCGGCATGCTAATTACGTTGCCGATTGCCAAATTGCATTATCTCTTATAGTTTCCGAGATATGGACTATCGACATCTTGCAATATTGGCTCTGCTTCTAACTTGGGCCAGAATTGTAAAATGGTCTTATGAATTAGCGATTTCGTTGTAATTCACATTCCAAGTAATATTCGTCATGCTTATTACGTTGCCGATTGTAAATTGCATTATCTCTTATAGTTTCCGAGATATGGACTATCGACATTTTACAATATTGGCTCTTCTTCTAACTTGGGTCAAAATTGTAAAATGGTCTTATGAATTAGCGATTTCGCTCCAGTTCACATTCCAAGTAATATTCGGCATGCAAATTACACTGCCGATGGCCAAATTGCATTATCTCTTATAGTTTCCGAGATATGGACTATCAACATTTTACAATATTGGCTCTTCTTCTAACTTGGGTCAAAATTGTAAAATGGTCTTATGAATTAGCGATTTCGCTCCAGTTCACATTCCAAGTAATATTCGGCATGCTAATTACGTTGCCGATTGCCAAATTGCATTATCTCTTATAGTTTCCGAGATATGGACTATCAACATCTTGCAATATTGGCTCTGCTTCTAACTTGGGCCAGAATTGTAAAATGGTCTTATGAATTAGCGATTTCGTTGTAATTCACATTCCAAGTAATATTCGGCATGCTAATTACGTTGCCGATTGCCAAATTGCATTATCTCTTATAGTTTCCGAGATATGGACTATCGAAATTTTACAATATTGGCTCTTCTTCTAACTTGGGTCAAAATTGTAAATTGGTCTTATGAATTAGCGATTTCGTTGTAATTCACATTCCAAGTAATATTCGGCATGCTAATTACGTTGCCGATTGCCAAATTGCATTATCTCTTATAGTTTCCGAGATATGGACTATCGACATTTTACAATATTGGCTCTGCTTCTAACTTGGGTCAAAATTGTAAAATGGTCTTATGAATTAGCAATTTCGCTCCAATTCACATTCCAAGTAATATTCGGCATGCTAATTACGTTGCCGATTGCCAAATTGCATTATCTCTTATAGTTTCCGAGATATGGACTATCGACATCTTGCAATATTGGCTCTGCTTCTAACTTGGGCCAGAAATGTAAAATGGTCTTATGAATTAGCAATTTCGTTGTAATTCACATTCCAAGTAATATTCGGCATGCTAATTACGTTGCCGATTGCCAAATTGCATTATCTCTTATAGTTTCCGAGATATGGACTATCGACATCTTGCAATATTGGCTCTGCTTCTAACTTGGGCCAGAATTGTAAAATGGTCTTATGAATTAGCGATATCGTTGTAATTCACATTCCAAGTAATATTCGGCATGCTAATTACGTTGCCGATTGCCAGATTGCATTACCTCTTATAGTTTCCGAGATATGGACTATCGACATCTTGCAATATTGGCTCTGCTTCTAACTTGAGCCAGAATTGTAAAATAGTCTTATGAATTAGCGATTTCGTTTTAATTCACATTCCAAGTAATATTCGGCATGCTAATTACGTTGCCGATTGCCAAATTGCATTATCTCTTATAGTTTCCGAGATATGGACTATCGACATTTTACAATATTGGCTCTTCTTCTAACTTGGGTCAAAATTGTAAAATGGTCTTATGAATTAGCGATTTCGTTGTAATTCACATTCCAAGTAATATTCGGCATGCTAATTACACTGCCGATGGCCAAATTGCATTATCTCTTATAGTTTCCGAGATATGGACTATCGAAATTTTACAATATTGGCTCTTCTTCTAACTTGGGTCAAAATTGTAAATTGGTCTTATGAATTAGCGATTTCGTTGTAATTCACATTCCAAGTAATATTCGGCATGCTAATTACGTTGCCGATTGCCAAATTGCATTATCTCTTATAGTTTCCGAGATATGGACTATCGACATTTTACAATATTGGCTCTGCTTCTAACTTGGGTCAAAATTGTAAAATGGTCTTATGAATTAGCAATTTCGCTCCAATTCACATTCCAAGTAATATTCGGCATGCTAATTACGTTGCCGATTGCCAAATTGCATTATCTCTTATAGTTTCCGAGATATGGACTATCGACATCTTGCAATATTGGCTCTGCTTCTAACTTGGGCCAGAAATGTAAAATGGTCTTATGAATTAGCAATTTCGTTGTAATTCACATTCCAAGTAATATTCGGCATGCTAATTACGTTGCCGATTGCCAAATTGCATTATCTCTTATAGTTTCCGAGATATGGACTATCGACATCTTGCAATATTGGCTCTGCTTCTAACTTGGGCCAGAATTGTAAAATGGTCTTATGAATTAGCGATATCGTTGTAATTCACATTCCAAGTAATATTCGGCATGCTAATTACGTTGCCGATTGCCAGATTGCATTACCTCTTATAGTTTCCGAGATATGGACTATCGACATCTTGCAATATTGGCTCTGCTTCTAACTTGAGCCAGAATTGTAAAATAGTCTTATGAATTAGCGATTTCGTTTTAATTCACATTCCAAGTAATATTCGGCATGCTAATTACGTTGCCGATTGCCAAATTGCATTATCTCTTATAGTTTCCGAGATATGGACTATCGACATTTTACAATATTGGCTCTTCTTCTAACTTGGGTCAAAATTGTAAAATGGTCTTATGAATTAGCGATTTCGCTCCAGTTCACATTCCAAGTAATATTCGGCATGCTAATTACGTTGCCGATTGCCAAGTTGCATTATCTCTTATAGTTTCCGAGATATGGACTATCGACATCTTGCAATATTGGCTCTGCTTCTAACTTGGGCCAGAATTGTAAAATGGTCTTATGAATTAGCGATTTCGCTCCAATTCACATTCCAAGTAATATTCGGCATGCTAATTACGTTGCCGATTGCCAAATTGCATTATCTCTTATAGTTTCCGAGATATGGACTATCGACATCTTGCAATATTGGCTCTGCTTCTAACTTGGGCCAGAATTGTAAAATGGTCTTATGAATTAGCGATTTCGTTGTAATTCACATTCCAAGTAATATTCGGCATGCTAATTACGTTGCCGATTGCCAAATTGCATTATCTCTTATAGTTTCCGAGATATGGACTATCGACATCTTGCAATATTGGCTCTGCTTCTAACTTGGGCCAGAATTGTAAAATGGTCTTATGAATTAGCGATTTCGTTGTAATTCACATTCCAAGTAATATTTGGCATGCTAATTACGTTGCCGATTGCCAAATTGCATTATCTCTTATAGTTTCCGAGATATGGACTATCGACATTTTACAATATTGGCTCTGCTTCTAACTTGGGTCAAAATTGTAAAATGGTCTTATGAATTAGCAATTTCGCTCCAATTCACATTCCAAGTAATATTCGGCATGCTAATTACGTTGCCGATTGCCAAATTGCATTATCTCTTATAGTTTCCGAGATATGGACTATCGACATCTTGCAATATTGGCTCTGCTTCTAACTTGGGCCAGAATTGTAAAATGGTCTTATGAATTAGCGATTTCGTTGTAATTCACATTCCAAGTAATGTTCGGCATGCTAATTACGTTGCCGATTGCCAAATTGCATTATCTCTTATAGTTTCCGAGATATGGACTATCGACATTTTACAATATTGGCTCTTCTTCTAACTTGGGTCAAAATTGTAAAATGGTCTTATGAATTAGCGATTTCGCTCCAGTTCACATTCCAAGTAATATTCGGGATGCTAATTACGTTGCCGATTGCCAAATTGCATTATCTCTTATAGTTTCCGAGATATGACTATCGACATCTTGCAATATTGGCTCTGCTTCTAACTTGGGCCAGAATTGTAAAATGGTCTCATGAATTAGCAATTTTGTTGTAATTCACATTCCAAGTAATATTCGGCATGCTAATTACGTTGCCGATTGCCAAATTGCATTATCTCTTATAGTTTCCGAGATATGGACTATCGACATCTTGCAATATTGGCTCTGCTTCTAACTTGGGCCAGAATTGTAAAATGGTCTTATGAATTAGCGATTTCGTTCTAATTCACATTCCAAGTAATATTCGGCATGCTAATTACACTGCCGATGGCCAAATTGCATTATCTCTAATAGTTTCCGAGATATGGACTATCGACATTTTACAATATTGGCTTTTCTTCTAACTTGGGTCAACATTGTAAATTGGTCTTATGAATTAGCGATTTCGCTCCAGTTCACATTCCAAGTAATATTCGGCATGCTAATTACGTTGCCGATTGCCAAATTGCATTATCTCTTATAGTTTCCGAGATATGGACTATCGACATCTTGCAATATTGGCTCTGCTTCTAACTTGGGCCAGAATTGTAAAATGGTCTTATGAATTAGCGATTTCGCTCCAATTCACATTCCAAGTAATATTCGGCATGCTAATTACGTTGCCGATTGCCAAATTGCATTATCTCTTATAGTTTCCGAGATATGGACTATCGACATTTTACAATATTGGCTCTTCTTCTAACTTGGGTCAAAATTGTAAAATGGTCTTATGAATTAGCGATATCGCTCCAGTTCACATTCCAAGTAATATTCGGCATGCTAATTACGTTGCCAATTGCCAAATTGCATTATCTCTTATAGTTTACGAGATATGGACTATCGACATCTTGCAATATTGGCTCTGCTTCTAACTTGGGCCAGAATTGTAAAATGGTCTTATGAATTAGCGATTTCGCTCCAATTCACATTCCAAGTAATATTCGGCATGCTAATTACGTTGCCGATTGCCAAATTGCATTATCTCTTATAGTTTCCGAGATATGGACTATCGACATCTTGCAATATTGGCTCTGCTTCTAACTTGGGCCAGAATTGTAAAATGGTCTTATGAATTAGCGATTTCGTTGTAATTCACATTCCAAGTAATATTCGGCATGCTAATTACGTTGCCGATTGCCAAATTGCATTATCTCTTATAGTTTCCGAGATATGGACTATCGACATTTTACAATATTGGCTCTTCTACTAACTTGGGTCAAAATTGTAAAATGGTCTTATGAATTAGCGATTTCGCTCCAGTTCACATTCCAAGTAATATTCGGCATGCTAATTACGTTGCCGATTGCCAAATTGCATTATCTCTTATAGTTTCCGGGATATGGACTATCGACATCTTGCAATATTGGCTCTGCTTCTAACTTGGGCCAGAATTGTAAAATGGTGTTATGAATTAGCGATTTCGTTGTTATTCACATTCCAAGTAATATTCGGCATGCAAATTACACTGCCGATGGCCAAATTGCATTATCTCTTATAGTTTCCGAGATATGGACTATCAACATTTTACAATATTGGCTCTTCTTCTAACTTGGGTTAAAATTGTAAAATGGTCTTATGAATTAGCGATTTCGCTCCAGTTCACATTCCAAGTAATATTCGGCATGCTAATTACGTTGCCGATTGCCAAATTGCATTATCTCTTATAGTTTCCGAGATATGGACTATCGACATCTTGCAATATTGGCTCTGCTTCTAACTTGGGCCAGAATTGTAAAATGGTCTTATGAATTAGCGATTTCGTTGTAATTCACATTCCAAGTAATATTCGGCATGCTAATTACGTTACCGATTGCCAAATTGCATTATCTCTTATAGTTTCCGGGATATGGACTATCGACATCTTGCAATATTGGCTCTGCTTCTAACTTGGGCCAGAATTGTAAAATGGTGTTATGAATTAGCGATTTCGTTGTTATTCACATTCCAAGTAATATTCGGCATGCAAATTACACTGCCGATGGCCAAATTGCATTATCTCTTATAGTTTCCGAGATATGGACTATCAACATTTTACAATATTGGCTCTTCTTCTAACTTGGGTTAAAATTGTAAAATGGTCTTATGAATTAGCGATTTCGCTCCAGTTCACATTCCAAGTAATATTCGGCATGCTAATTACGTTGCCGATTGCCAAATTGCATTATCTCTTATAGTTTCCGAGATATGGACTATCGACATCTTGCAATATTGGCTCTGCTTCTAACTTGGGCCAGAATTGTAAAATGGTCTTATGAATTAGCGATTTCGTTGTAATTCACATTCCAAGTAATATTCGTCATGCTTATTACGTTGCCGATTGTAAATTGCATTATCTCTTATAGTTTCCGAGATATGGACTATCGACATTTTACAATATTGGCTCTTCTTCTAACTTGGGTCAAAATTGTAAAATGGTCTTATGAATTAGCGATTTCGCTCCAGTTCACATTCCAAGTAATATTCGGCATGCAAATTACACTGCCGATGGCCAAATTGCATTATCTCTTATAGTTTCCGAGATATGGACTATCAACATTTTACAATATTGGCTCTTCTTCTAACTTGGGTCAAAATTGTAAAATGGTCTTATGAATTAGCGATTTCGCTCCAGTTCACATTCCAAGTAATATTCGGCATGCTAATTACGTTGCCGATTGCCAAATTGCATTATCTCTTATAGTTTCCGAGATATGGACTATCAACATCTTGCAATATTGGCTCTGCTTCTAACTTGGGCCAGAATTGTAAAATGGTCTTATGAATTAGCGATTTCGTTGTAATTCACATTCCAAGTAATATTCGGCATGCTAATTACGTTGCCGATTGCCAAATTGCATTATCTCTTATAGTTTCCGAGATATGGACTATCGACATCTTGCAATATTGGCTCTGCTTCTAACTTGGGCCAGAATTGTAAAATGGTCTTATGAATTAGCGATTTCGCTCCAATTCACATTCCAAGTAATATTCGGCATGCTAATTACGTTGCCGATTGCCAAATTGCATTATCTCTTATAGTTTCCGAGATATGGACTATCGACATCTTGCAATATTGGCTCTGCTTCTAACTTGGGCCAGAATTGTAAAATGGTCTTATGAATTAGCGATTTCGTTGTAATTCACATTCCAAGTAATATTCGGCATGCTAATTACGTTGCCGATTGCCAAATTGCATTATCTCTTATAGTTTCCGAGATATGGACTATCGACATTTTACAATATTGGCTCTGCTTCTAACTTGGGTCAAAATTGTAAAATGGTCTTATGAATTAGCAATTTCGCTCCAATTCACATTCCAAGTAATATTCGGCATGCTAATTACGTTGCCGATTGCCAGATTGCATTATCTCTTATAGTTTCCGAGATATGGACTATCGACATCTTGCAATATTGGCTCTGCTTCTAACTTGAACCAGAATTGTAAAATGGCCTTATGAATTAGCGATTTCGTTGTAATTCGCATTCCAAGTAATATTCGGCATGCTAATTACGTTGCCGATTGCCAAATTGCATTATCTCTTATAGTTTCCGAAATATGGACTATCGACATTTTACAATATTGGCTCTTCTTCTAACTTGGGTCAAAATTGTAAAATGGTCTTATGAATTAGCGATATCGCTCCAGTTCACATTCCAAGTAATATTCGGCATTCTAATTACGTTGCCAATTGCCAAATTGCATTATCTCTTATAGTTTACGAGATATGGACTATCGACATCTTGCAATATTGGCTCTGCTTCTAACTTGGGCCAGAATTGTAAAATGGTCTTATGAATTAGCGATTTCGCTCCAATTCACATTCCAAGTAATATTCGGCATGCTAATTACGTTGCCGATTGCAAAATTGCATTATCTCTTATAGTTTCCGAGATATGGACTATCGACATCTTGCAATATTGGCTCTGCTTCTAACTTGGGCCAGAATTGTAAAATGGTCTTATGAATTAGCGATTTCGTTGTAATTCACATTCCAAGTAATATTCGGCATGCTAATTACGTTGCCGATAGCCAAATTGCATTATCTCTTATAGTTTCCGAGATATGGACTATCGACATTTTACAATATTGGCTCTTCTTCTAACTTGAGTCAAAATTGTAAAATGGTCTTATGAATTAGCGATTTCGCTCCAGTTCACATTCCAAGTAATATTCGGCATGCTAATTACGTTGCCGATTGCCAAATTGCATTATCTCTTATAGTTTCCGAGATATGGACTATCGACATCTTGCAATATTGGCTCTGCTTCTAACTTGGGCCAGAATTGTAAAATGGTCTTATGAATTAGCGATATCGTTGTAATTCACATTCCAAGTAATATTCGGCATGCTAATTACGTTGCCGATTGCCAAATTGCATTATCTCTTATAGTTTCCGAGATATGGATTATCGACATTTTACAATATTGGCTCTGCTTCTAACTTGGGTCAAAATTGTAAAATGGTCTTATGAATTAGCAATTTCGCTCCAATTCACATTCCAAGTAATATTCGGCATGCTAATTACGTTGCCGATTGCCAAATTGCATTATCTATTATAGTTTCCGAGATATGGACTATCGACATCTTGCAATATTGGCTCTGCTTCTAACTTGGGCCAGAATTGTAAAATGGTCTTATGAATTAGCGATTTCGATGTAATTCACATTCCAAGTAATGTTCGGCATGCTAATTACGTTGCCGATTGCCAAATTCCATTATCTCTTATAGTTTCCGAGATATGGACTATCGACATTTTACAATATTGGCTCTTCTTCTAACTTGGGTCAAAATTGTAAAATGGTCTTATGAATTAGCGATTTCGCTCCAGTTCACATTCCAAGTAATATTCGGGATGCTAATTACGTTGCCGATTGCCAAATTGCATTATCTCTTATAGTTTCCGAGATATGACTATCGACATCTTGCAATATTGGCTCTGCTTCTAACTTGGGCCAGAATTGTAAAATGGTCTCATCAATTAGCAATTTTGTTGTAATTCACATTCCAAGTAATATTCGGCATGCTAATTACGTTGCCGATTGCCAAATTGCATTATCTCTTATAGTTTCCGAGATATGGACTATCGACATCTTGCAATATTGGCTCTGCTTCTAACTTGGGCCAGAATTGTAAAATGGTCTTATGAATTAGCGATTCCGTTCTAATTCACATTCCAAGTAATATTCGGCATTCTAATTACACTGCCGATGGCCAAATTGCATTATCTCTAATAGTTTCCGAGATATGGACTATCGACATTTTACAATATTGGCTTTTCTTCTAACTTGGGTCAACATTGTAAATAGGTCTTATGAATTAGCGATTTCGCTCCAGTTCACATTCCAAGTAATATTCGGCATGCTAATTACGTTGCCGATTGCCAAATTGCATTATCTCTTATAGTTTCCGAGATATGGACTATCGACATCTTGCAATATTGGCTCTGCTTCTAACTTGGGCCAGAATTGTAAAATGGTCTTATGAATTAGCGATTTCGTTGTAATTCACATTCCAAGTAATGTTCGGCATGCTAATTACGTTGCCTGTTGCCAAATTGCATTATCTCTTATAGTTTCCCAGATATGGACTATCGACATTTTACAATATTGGCTCTTCTTCTAACTTGGGTCAAAATTGTAAAATGGTCTTATGAATTAGCGATTTCGCTCCAGTTCACATTCCAAGTAATATTCGGGATGCTAATTACGTTGCCGATTGCCAAATTGCATTATCTCTTATAGTTTCCCTGATATGACTATCGACATCTTGCAATATTGGCTCTGCTTCTAACTTGGGCCAGAATTGTAAAATGGTGTCATGAATTAGCAATTTTGTTGTAATTCACATTCCAAGTAATATTCGGCATGCTAATTACGTTGCCGATTGCCAAATTGCATTATCTCTTATAGTTTCCGAGATATGGACTATCGACATCTTGCAATATTGGCTCTGCTTCTAACTTGGGCCAGAATTGTAAAATGGTCTTATGAATTCGCGATTTCGTTCTAATTCACATTCCAAGTAATATTCGGCATGCTAATTACACTGCCGATGGCCAAATTGCATTATCTCTAATAGTTTCCGAGATATGGACTATCGACATTTTACAATATTGGCTTTTCTTCTAACTTGGGTCAACATTGTAAATTGGTCTTATGAATTAGCGATTTCGCTCCAGTTCACATTCCAAGTAATATTCGGCATGCTAATTACGTTGCCGATTACCAAATTGCATTATCTCTTATAGTTTCCGAGATATGGACTATCGACATCTTACAATATTGGCTCTGCTTCTAACTTGGGCCAGAATTGTAAAATGGTCTTATGAATTAGCGATTTCGCTCCAATTCACATTCCAAGCAATATTCGGCATGCTAATTACGTTGCCGATTGCCAAATTGCATTATCTCTTATAGTTTCCGAGATATGGACTATCGACATCTTGCAATATTGGCTCTGCTTCTAACTTGGGCCAGAATTGTAAAATGGTCTTATGAATTAGCGATTTCGTTGTAATTCACATTCCAAGTAATATTCGGCATGCTAATTACGTTGCGATTGCCAAATTGCATTATCTCTTATAGTTTCCGAGATATGGACTATCGACATTTTACAATATTGGCTCTGCTTCTAACTTGGGTCAAAATTGTAAAATGGTCTTATGAATCAGCAATTTCGCTCCAATTCACATTCCAAGTAATATTCGGCATGCTAATTACGTTGCCGATTGCCAGATTGCATTATCTCTTATAGTTTCCGAGATATGGACTATCGACATCTTGCAATATTGGCTCTGCTTCTAACTTGGGCCAGAATTGTAAAATGGTCTTATGAATTAGCGATTTCGCTCCAATTCACAATCCAAGTAATATTCGGCATGCTAATTACGTTGCCGATTGCCAAATTGCATTATCTCTTATAGTTTGCGAGATATGGACTATCGACATTTTACAATATTGGCTCTTCTTCTAACTTAGGTCAAAATTGTAAAATGGTCTTATGAATTAGCGATTTCGCTCCAGTTCACATTCCAAGTAATATTCGGGATGCTAATTACGTTGCCGATTGCCAAATTGCATTATCTCTTATAGTTTCCCTGATATGACTATCGACATCTTGCAATATTGGCTCTGCTTCTAACTTGGGCCAGAATTGTAAAATGGTCTCATGAATTAGCAATTTTGTTGTAATTCACATTCCAAGTAATATTCGGCATGCTAATTACGTTGCCGATTGCCAAATTGCATTATCTCTTATAGTTTCCGAGATATGGACTATCGACATCTTGCAATATTGGCTCTGCTTCTAACTTGGGCCAGAATTGTAAAATGGTCTTATGAATTAGCGATTTCGTTCTAATTCACATTCCAAGTAATATTCGGCATGCTAATTACACTGCCGATGGCCAAATTGCATTATCTCTAATAGTTTCCGAGATATGGACTATCGACATTTTACAATATTGGCTTTTCTTCTAACTTGGGTCAACATTGTAAATTGGTCTTATGAATTAGCGATTTCGCTCCAGTTCACATTCCAAGTAATATTCGGCATGCTAATTACGTTGCCGATTGCCAAATTGCATTATCTCTTATAGTTTCCGAGATATGGACTATCGACATCTTGCAATATTGGCTCTGCTTCTAACTTGGGCCAGAATTGTAAAATGGTCTTATGAATTAGCGATTTCGCTCCAATTCACATTCCAAGCAATATTCGGCATGCTAATTACGTTGCCGATTGCCAAATTGCATTATATCTTATAGTTTCCGAGATATGGACTATCGACCTCTTGCAATATTGGCTCTGCTTCTAACTTGGGCCAGAATTGTAAAATGGTCTTATGAATTAGCGATTTCGTTGTAATTCACATTCCAAGTAATATTCGGCATGCTAATTACGTTGCCGATTGCCAAATTGCATTATCTCTTATAGTTTCCGAGATATGGACTATCGACATGTTACAATATTGGCTCTGCTTCTAACTTGGGTCAAAATTGTAAAATGGTCTTATGAATTAGCAATTTCGCTCCAATTCACATTCCAAGTAATATTCGGCATGCTAATTACGTTGCCGATTGCCAGATTGCATTATCTCTTATAGTTTCCGAGATATGGACTATCGACATCTTGCAATATTGGCTCTGCTTCTAACTTGGGCCAGAATTGTAAAATGGTCTTATGAATTAGCGATTTCGCTCCAATTCACATTCCAAGTAATATTCGGCATGCTAATTACGTTGCCGATTGCCAAATTGCATTATCTCTTATAGTTTCCGAGATATGGACTATCGATAATTTACACCTTAGGCTCTGCTTCTAACTTGGGCCCAAATTGTAAAATGGTCTTATCTATTGGCGATTTAGTTGCAATTCACATTCCAAGTAATATTCGGCATGCTAATTACATTGCCGGTTGCCAAATTGCATTATCTCTTATAGTTTCCGAGATATGGACTATCGATAATTTACACCTTAGGCTCTGCTTCTAACTTGGGCCCAAATTGTAAAATGGTCTTATCTATTGGCGATTTCGTTCCAATTCACATTCCAAGTAATATTCGGCATGCTAATTACATTGCCGGTTGCCAAATTGCATTATCTCTTATAGTTTCCGAGATATGGACTATCGACATCTTGCAATATTGGCTCTGCTTCTAACTTGGGCCAGAATTGTAAAATGGTCTTATGAATTAGCGATTTCGCTCCAATTCACATTCCAAGTAATATTCGGCATGCTAATTACGTTGCCGATTGCCAAATTGCATTATCTCTTATAGTTTCCGAGATATGGACTATCGACATTTTACAATATTGGCTCTGCTTCTAACTTGGGTCAAAATTGTTAAATGGTCTTATGAATTAGCAATTTCGCTCCAATTCACATTCCAAGTAATATTCGGCATGCTAATTACGTTGCCGATTGCCAGATTGCATTATCTCTTATAGTTTCCGAGATATGGACTATCGACATCTTGCAATATTGGCTCTGCTTCTAACTTGAGCCAGAATTGTAAAATGGCCTTATGAATTAGCGATTTCGTTGTAATTCGCATGCCAAGTAATATTCGGCATGCTAATTACGTTGCCGATTGCCAAATTGCATTATCTCTTATAGTTTCCGAGATATGGACTATCGACATTTTACAATATTGGCTCTTCTTCTAACTTGGGTCAAAATTGTAAAATGGTCTTATGAATTAGCGATATCGCTCCAGTTCACATTCCAAGTAATATTCGGCATGCTAATTACGTTGCCAATTGCCAAATTGCATTATCTCTTATAGTTTACGAGATATGGACTATCGACATCTTGCAATATTGGCTCTGCTTCTAACTTGGGCCAGAATTGTAAAATGGTCTTATGAATTAGCGATTTCGCTCCAATTCACATTCCAAGTAATATTCGGCATGCTAATTACGTTGCCGATTGCCAAATTGCATTATCTCTTATAGTTTCCGAGATATGGTTTATCGACATCTGACAATATTGGCTCTTCTTCTAACTTGGGTCAAAATTGTAAATTGGTCTTATGAATTAGCGATTTCGTTGTAATTCACATTCCAAGTAATATTCGGCATGCTAATTACGTTGCCGATTGCCAAATTGCATTATCTCTTATAGTTTCCGAGATATGGACTATCGACATTTTACAATATTGGCTCTGCTTCTAACTTGGGTCAAAATTGTAAAATGGTCTTATGAATTAGCAATTTCGCTCCAATTCACATTCCGAGTAATATTCGGCATTCTAATTACGTTGCCGATTGCCAAATTGCATTATCTCTTATAGTTTCCGAGATATGGACTATCGACATCTTGCAATATTGGCTCTGCTTCTAACTTGGGAAAATGGTCTTATGAATTAGCGATTTCGTTTTAATTCACATTCCAAGTAATATTCGGCATGCTAATTACGTTGCCGATTGCCAAATTGCATTATCTCTTATAGTTTCCGAGATATGGACTATCGACATCTTGCAATATTGGCTCTGCTTCTAACTTGGGCCAGAATTGTAAAATGGTCTTATGAATTAGCGATTTCGTTGTAATTCACATTCCAAGTAATATTCGGCATGCTAATTACACTGCCGATGGCCAAATTGCATTATCTCTTATAGTTTCCGAGATATGGACTATCGAAATTTTACAATATTGGCTCTTCTTCTAACTTGGGTCAAAATTGTAAATTGGTCTTATGAATTAGCGATTTCGTTGTAATTCACATTCCAAGTAATATTCGGCATGCTAATTACGTTGCCGATTGCCAAATTGCATTATCTCTTATAGTTTCCGAGATATGGACTATCGACATTTTACAATATTGGCTCTGCTTCTAACTTGGGTCAAAATTGTAAAATGGTCTTATGAATTAGCAATTTCGCTCCAATTCACATTCCAAGTAATATTCGGCATGCTAATTACGTTGCCGATTGCCAAATTGCATTATCTCTTATAGTTTCCGAGATATGGACTATCGACATCTTGCAATATTGGCTCTGCTTCTAACTTGGGCCAGAAATGTAAAATGGTCTTATGAATTAGCAATTTCGTTGTAATTCACATTCCAAGTAATATTCGGCATGCTAATTACGTTGCCGATTGCCAAATTGCATTATCTCTTATAGTTTCCGAGATATGGACTATCGACATCTTGCAATATTGGCTCTGCTTCTAACTTGGGCCAGAATTGTAAAATGGTCTTATGAATTAGCGATATCGTTGTAATTCACATTCCAAGTAATATTCGGCATGCTAATTACGTTGCCGATTGCCAGATTGCATTACCTCTTATAGTTTCCGAGATATGGACTATCGACATCTTGCAATATTGGCTCTGCTTCTAACTTGAGCCAGAATTGTAAAATAGTCTTATGAATTAGCGATTTCGTTCCAATTCACATTCCAAGTAATATTCGGCATGCTAATTACGTTGCCGATTGCCAAATTGCATTATCTCTTATAGTTTCCGAGATATGGACTATCGACATTTTACAATATTGGCTCTTCTTCTAACTTGGGTCAAAATTGTAAAATGGTCTTATGAATTAGCGATTTCGCTCCAGTTCACATTCCAAGTAATATTCGGCATGCTAATTACGTTGCCGATTGCCAAGTTGCATTATCTCTTATAGTTTCCGAGATATGGACTATCGACATCTTGCAATATTGGCTCTGCTTCTAACTTGGGCCAGAATTGTAAAATGGTCTTATGAATTAGCGATTTCGCTCCAATTCACATTCCAAGTAATATTCGGCATGCTAATTACGTTGCGGATTGCCAAATTGCATTATCTCTTATAGTTTCCGAGATATGGACTATCGACATCTTGCAATATTGGCTCTGCTTCTAACTTGGGCCAGAATTGTAAAATGGTCTTATGAATTAGCGATTTCGTTGTAATTCACATTCCAAGTAATATTCGGCATGCTAATTACGTTGCCGATTGCCAAATTGCATTATCTCTTATAGTTTCCGAGATATGGACTATCGACATCTTGCAATATTGGCTCTGCTTCTAACTTGGGCCAGAATTGTAAAATGGTCTTATGAATTAGCGATTTCGTTGTAATTCACATTCCAAGTAATATTCGGCATGCTAATTACGTTGCCGATTGCCAAATTGCATTATCTCTTATAGTTTCCGAGATATGGACTATCGACATTTTACAATATTGGCTCTGCTTCTAACTTGGGTCAAAATTGTAAAATGGTCTTATGAATTAGCAATTTCGCTCCAATTCACATTCCAAGTAATATTCGGCATGCTAATTACGTTGCCGATTGCCAAATTGCATTATCTCTTATAGTTTCCGAGATATGGACTATCGACATCTTGCAATATTGGCTCTGCTTCTAACTTGGGCCAGAATTGTAAAATGGTCTTATGAATTAGCGATTTCGTTGTAATTCACATTCCAAGTAATGTTCGGCATGCTAATTACGTTGCCGATTGCCAAATTGCATTATCTCTTATAGTTTCCGAGATATGGACTATCGACATTTTACAATATTGGCTCTTCTTCTAACTTGGGTCAAAATTGTAAAATGGTCTTATGAATTAGCGATTTCGCTCCAGTTCACATTCCAAGTAATATTCGGGATGCTAATTACGTTGCCGATTGCCAAATTGCATTATCTCTTATAGTTTCCGAGATATGACTATCGACATCTTGCAATATTGGCTCTGCTTCTAACTTGGGCCAGAATTGTAAAATGGTCTCATGAATTAGCAATTTTGTTGTAATTCACATTCCAAGTAATATTCGGCATGCTAATTACGTTGCCGATTGCCAAATTGCATTATCTCTTATAGTTTCCGAGATATGGACTATCGACATCTTGCAATATTGGCTCTGCTTCTAACTTGGGCCAGAATTGTAAAATGGTCTTATGAATTAGCGATTTCGTTCTAATTCACATTCCAAGTAATATTCGGCATGCTAATTACACTGCCGATGGCCAAATTGCATTATCTCTAATAGTTTCCGAGATATGGACTATCGACATTTTACAATATTGGCTTTTCTTCTAACTTGGGTCAACATTGTAAATTGGTCTTATGAATTAGCGATTTCGCTCCAGTTCACATTCCAAGTAATATTCGGCATGCTAATTACGTTGCCGATTGCCAAATTGCATTATCTCTTATAGTTTCCGAGATATGGACTATCGACATCTTGCAATATTGGCTCTGCTTCTAACTTGGGCCAGAATTGTAAAATGGTCTTATGAATTAGCGATTTCGCTCCAATTCACATTCCAAGTAATATTCGGCATGCTAATTACGTTGCCGATTGCCAAATTGCATTATCTCTTATAGTTTCCGAGATATGGACTATCGACATTTTACAATATTGGCTCTTCTTCTAACTTGGGTCAAAATTGTAAAATGGTCTTATGAATTAGCGATATCGCTCCAGTTCACATTCCAAGTAATATTCGGCATGCTAATTACGTTGCCAATTGCCAAATTGCATTATCTCTTATAGTTTACGAGATATGGACTATCGACATCTTGCAATATTGGCTCTGCTTCTAACTTGGGCCAGAATTGTAAAATGGTCTTATGAATTAGCGATTTCGCTCCAATTCACATTCCAAGTAATATTCGGCATGCTAATTACATTGCCGATTGCCAAATTGCATTATCTCTTATAGTTTCCGAGATATGGACTATCGACATCTTGCAATATTGGCTCTGCTTCTAACTTGGGCCAGAATTGTAAAATGGTCTTATGAATTAGCGATTTCGTTGTAATTCACATTCCAAGTAATATTCGGCATGCTAATTACGTTGCCGATTGCCAAATTGCATTATCTCTTATAGTTTCCGAGATATGGACTATCGACATTTTACAATATTGGCTCTTCTACT
This sequence comes from Rhynchophorus ferrugineus, assembly GCF_030347505.1. Lineage (NCBI taxonomy): Eukaryota > Metazoa > Arthropoda > Insecta > Coleoptera > Curculionidae > Rhynchophorus > Rhynchophorus ferrugineus. The sequence continues at coordinate 752,140 of NW_027472619.1, read as the reverse complement.
AACTTGGGTCAAAATTGTAAAATGGTCTTATGAATTAGCGATTTCGCTCCAGTTCACATTCCAAGTAATATTCGGCATGCTAATTACGTTGCCGATTGCCAAATTGCATTATCTCTTATAGTTTCCGGGATATGGACTATCGACATCTTGCAATATTGGCTCTGCTTCTAACTTGGGCCAGAATTGTAAAATGGTGTTATGAATTAGCGATTTCGTTGTTATTCACATTCCAAGTAATATTCGGCATGCAAATTACACTGCCGATGGCCAAATTGCATTATCTCTTATAGTTTCCGAGATATGGACTATCAACATTTTACAATATTGGCTCTTCTTCTAACTTGGGTTAAAATTGTAAAATGGTCTTATGAATTAGCGATTTCGCTCCAGTTCACATTCCAAGTAATATTCGGCATGCTAATTACGTTGCCGATTGCCAAATTGCATTATCTCTTATAGTTTCCGAGATATGGACTATCGACATCTTGCAATATTGGCTCTGCTTCTAACTTGGGCCAGAATTGTAAAATGGTCTTATGAATTAGCGATTTCGTTGTAATTCACATTCCAAGTAATATTCGGCATGCTAATTACGTTACCGATTGCCAAATTGCATTATCTCTTATAGTTTCCGGGATATGGACTATCGACATCTTGCAATATTGGCTCTGCTTCTAACTTGGGCCAGAATTGTAAAATGGTGTTATGAATTAGCGATTTCGTTGTTATTCACATTCCAAGTAATATTCGGCATGCAAATTACACTGCCGATGGCCAAATTGCATTATCTCTTATAGTTTCCGAGATATGGACTATCAACATTTTACAATATTGGCTCTTCTTCTAACTTGGGTTAAAATTGTAAATTGGTCTTATGAATTAGCGATTTCGCTCCAGTTCACATTCCAAGTAATATTCGGCATGCTAATTACGTTGCCGATTGCCAAATTGCATTATCTCTTATAGTTTCCGAGATATGGACTATCGACATCTTGCAATATTGGCTCTGCTTCTAACTTGGGCCAGAATTGTAAAATGGTCTTATGAATTAGCGATTTCGCTCCAATTCACATTCCAAGTAATATTTGGCATGCTAATTACGTTGCCGATTGCCAAATTGCATTATCTCTTATAGTTTCCGAGATATGGACTATCGACATCTTGCAATATAGGCTCTGCTTCTAACTTGGGCCAGAATTGTAAAATGGTCTTATGAATTAGCGATTTCGTTGTAATTCACATTCCAAGTAATATTCGGCATGCTAATTACGTTGCCGATTGCCAAATTGCATTATCTCTTATAGTTTCCGAGATATGGACTATCGACATCTTGCAATATTGGCTCTGCTTCTAACTTGGGCCAGAATTGTAAAATGGTCTTATGAATTAGCGATATCGCTCCAGTTCACATTCCAAGTAATATTCGTCATGCTTATTACGTTGCCGATTGTAAATTGCATTATCTCTTATAGTTTCCGAGATATGGACTATCGACATTTTACAATATTGGCTCTTCTTCTAACTTGGGCCAGAATTGTAAAATGGTCTTATGAATTAGCGATTTCGCTCCAATTCACATTCCAAGTAATATTCGGCATGCTAATTACGTTGCCGATTGCCAAATTGCATTATCTCTTATAGTTTCCGAGATATGGACTATCGACATCTTGCAATATTGGCTCTGCTTCTAACTTGGGCCAGAATTGTAAAATGGTCTTATGAATTAGCGATTTCGTTGTAATTCACATTCCAAGTAATATTCGGCATGCTAATTACGTTGCCGATTGCCAAATTGCATTATCTCTTATAGTTTCCGAGATATGGACTATCGACATTTTACAATATTGGCTCTTCTACTAACTTGGGTCAAAATTGTAAAATGGTCTTATGAATTAGCGATTTCGCTCCAGTTCACATTCCAAGTAATATTCGGCATGCTAATTACGTTGCCGATTGCCAAATTGCATTATCTCTTATAGTTTCCGGGATATGGACTATCGACATCTTGCAATATTGGCTCTGCTTCTAACTTGGGCCAGAATTGTAAAATGGTGTTATGAATTAGCGATTTCGTTGTTATTCACATTCCAAGTAATATTCGGCATGCAAATTACACTGCCGATGGCCAAATTGCATTATCTCTTATAGTTTCCGAGATATGGACTATCAACATTTTACAATATTGGCTCTTCTTCTAACTTGGGTTAAAATTGTAAAATGGTCTTATGAATTAGCGATTTCGCTCCAGTTCACATTCCAAGTAATATTCGGCATGCTAATTACGTTGCCGATTGCCAAATTGCATTATCTCTTATAGTTTCCGAGATATGGACTATCGACATCTTGCAATATTGGCTCTGCTTCTAACTTGGGCCAGAATTGTAAAATGGTCTTATGAATTAGCGATTTCGTTGTAATTCACATTCCAAGTAATATTCGGCATGCTAATTACGTTACCGATTGCCAAATTGCATTATCTCTTATAGTTTCCGGGATATGGACTATCGACATCTTGCAATATTGGCTCTGCTTCTAACTTGGGCCAGAATTGTAAAATGGTGTTATGAATTAGCGATTTCGTTGTTATTCACATTCCAAGTAATATTCGGCATGCAAATTACACTGCCGATGGCCAAATTGCATTATCTCTTATAGTTTCCGAGATATGGACTATCAACATTTTACAATATTGGCTCTTCTTCTAACTTGGGTTAAAATTGTAAAATGGTCTTATGAATTAGCGATTTCGCTCCAGTTCACATTCCAAGTAATATTCGGCATGCTAATTACGTTGCCGATTGCCAAATTGCATTATCTCTTATAGTTTCCGAGATATGGACTATCGACATCTTGCAATATTGGCTCTGCTTCTAACTTGGGCCAGAATTGTAAAATGGTCTTATGAATTAGCGATTTCGCTCCAATTCACATTCCAAGTAATATTTGGCATGCTAATTACGTTGCCGATTGCCAAATTGCATTATCTCTTATAGTTTCCGAGATATGGACTATCGACATCTTGCAATATAGGCTCTGCTTCTAACTTGGGCCAGAATTGTAAAATGGTCTTATGAATTAGCGATTTCGTTGTAATTCACATTCCAAGTAATATTCGGCATGCTAATTACGTTGCCGATTGCCAAATTGCATTATCTCTTATAGTTTCCGAGATATGGACTATCGACATCTTGCAATATTGGCTCTGCTTCTAACTTGGGCCAGAATTGTAAAATGGTCTTATGAATTAGCGATTTCGTTGTAATTCACATTCCAAGTAATATTCGTCATGCTTATTACGTTGCCGATTGTAAATTGCATTATCTCTTATAGTTTCCGAGATATGGACTATCGACATTTTACAATATTGGCTCTTCTTCTAACTTGGGTCAAAATTGTAAAATGGTCTTATGAATTAGCGATTTCGCTCCAGTTCACATTCCAAGTAATATTCGGCATGCAAATTACACTGCCGATGGCCAAATTGCATTATCTCTTATAGTTTCCGAGATATGGACTATCAACATTTTACAATATTGGCTCTTCTTCTAACTTGGGTCAAAATTGTAAAATGGTCTTATGAATTAGCGATTTCGCTCCAGTTCACATTCCAAGTAATATTCGGCATGCTAATTACGTTGCCGATTGCCAAATTGCATTATCTCTTATAGTTTCCGAGATATGGACTATCAACATCTTGCAATATTGGCTCTGCTTCTAACTTGGGCCAGAATTGTAAAATGGTCTTATGAATTAGCGATTTCGTTGTAATTCACATTCCAAGTAATATTCGGCATGCTAATTACGTTGCCGATTGCCAAATTGCATTATCTCTTATAGTTTCCGAGATATGGACTATCGACATCTTGCAATATTGGCTCTGCTTCTAACTTGGGCCAGAATTGTAAAATGGTCTTATGAATTAGCGATTTCGCTCCAATTCACATTCCAAGTAATATTCGGCATGCTAATTACGTTGCCGATTGCCAAATTGCATTATCTCTTATAGTTTCCGAGATATGGACTATCGACATCTTGCAATATTGGCTCTGCTTCTAACTTGGGCCAGAATTGTAAAATGGTCTTATGAATTAGCGATTTCGTTGTAATTCACATTCCAAGTAATATTCGGCATGCTAATTACGTTGCCGATTGCCAAATTGCATTATCTCTTATAGTTTCCGAGATATGGACTATCGACATTTTACAATATTGGCTCTGCTTCTAACTTGGGTCAAAATTGTAAAATGGTCTTATGAATTAGCAATTTCGCTCCAATTCACATTCCAAGTAATATTCGGCATGCTAATTACGTTGCCGATTGCCAGATTGCATTATCTCTTATAGTTTCCGAGATATGGACTATCGACATCTTGCAATATTGGCTCTGCTTCTAACTTGAACCAGAATTGTAAAATGGCCTTATGAATTAGCGATTTCGTTGTAATTCGCATTCCAAGTAATATTCGGCATGCTAATTACGTTGCCGATTGCCAAATTGCATTATCTCTTATAGTTTCCGAAATATGGACTATCGACATTTTACAATATTGGCTCTTCTTCTAACTTGGGTCAAAATTGTAAAATGGTCTTATGAATTAGCGATATCGCTCCAGTTCACATTCCAAGTAATATTCGGCATTCTAATTACGTTGCCAATTGCCAAATTGCATTATCTCTTATAGTTTACGAGATATGGACTATCGACATCTTGCAATATTGGCTCTGCTTCTAACTTGGGCCAGAATTGTAAAATGGTCTTATGAATTAGCGATTTCGCTCCAATTCACATTCCAAGTAATATTCGGCATGCTAATTACGTTGCCGATTGCCAAATTGCATTATCTCTTATAGTTTCCGAGATATGGACTATCGACATCTTGCAATATTGGCTCTGCTTCTAACTTGGGCCAGAATTGTAAAATGGTCTTATGAATTAGCGATTTCGTTGTAATTCACATTCCAAGTAACATTCGGCATGCTAATTACGTTGCCGATTGCCAAATTGCATTATCTCTTATAGTTTCCGAGATATGGACTATCGACATTTTACAATATTGGCTCTTCTTCTAACTTGGGTCAAAATTGTAAAATGGTCTTATGAATTAGCGATTTCGCTCCAGTTCACATTCCAAGTAATATTCGGCATGCTAATTACGTTGCCGATTGCCAAATTGCATTATCTCTTATAGTTTCCGAGATATGGACTATCGACATCTTGCAATATTGGCTCTGCTTCTAACTTGGGCCAGAATTGTAAAATGGTCTTATGAATTAGCGATTTCGTTGTAATTCACATTCCAAGTAATATTCGGCATGCTAATTACGTTGCCGATTGCCAAATTGCATTATCTCTTATAGTTTCCGAGATATGGATTATCGACATTTTACAATATTGGCTCTGCTTCTAACTTGGGTCAAAATTGTAAAATGGTCTTATGAATTAGCAATTTCGCTCCAATTCACATTCCAAGTAATATTCGGCATGCTAATTACGTTGCCGATTGCCAAATTGCATTATCTATTATAGTTTCCGAGATATGGACTATCGACATCTTGCAATATTGGCTCTGCTTCTAACTTGGGCCAGAATTGTAAAATGGTCTTATGAATTAGCGATTTCGATGTAATTCACATTCCAAGTAATGTTCGGCATGCTAATTACGTTGCCGATTGCCAAATTCCATTATCTCTTATAGTTTCCGAGATATGGACTATCGACATTTTACAATATTGGCTCTTCTTCTAACTTGGGTCAAAATTGTAAAATGGTCTTATGAATTAGCGATTTCGCTCCAGTTCACATTCCAAGTAATATTCGGGATGCTAATTACGTTGCCGATTGCCAAATTGCATTATCTCTTATAGTTTCCGAGATATGACTATCGACATCTTGCAATATTGGCTCTGCTTCTAACTTGGGCCAGAATTGTAAAATGGTCTCATCAATTAGCAATTTTGTTGTAATTCACATTCCAAGTAATATTCGGCATGCTAATTACGTTGCCGATTGCCAAATTGCATTATCTCTTATAGTTTCCGAGATATGGACTATCGACATCTTGCAATATTGGCTCTGCTTCTAACTTGGGCCAGAATTGTAAAATGGTCTTATGAATTAGCGATTCCGTTCTAATTCACATTCCAAGTAATATTCGGCATTCTAATTACACTGCCGATGGCCAAATTGCATTATCTCTAATAGTTTCCGAGATATGGACTATCGACATTTTACAATATTGGCTTTTCTTCTAACTTGGGTCAACATTGTAAATAGGTCTTATGAATTAGCGATTTCGCTCCAGTTCACATTCCAAGTAATATTCGGCATGCTAATTACGTTGCCGATTGCCAAATTGCATTATCTCTTATAGTTTCCGAGATATGGACTATCGACATCTTGCAATATTGGCTCTGCTTCTAACTTGGGCCAGAATTGTAAAATGGTCTTATGAATTAGCGATTTCGTTGTAATTCACATTCCAAGTAATGTTCGGCATGCTAATTACGTTGCCGATTGCCAAATTGCATTATCTCTTATAGTTTCCGAGATATGGACTATCGACATTTTACAATATTGGCTCTTCTTCTAACTTGGGTCAAAATTGTAAAATGGTCTTATGAATTAGCGATTTCGCTCCAGTTCACATTCCAAGTAATATTCGGGATGCTAATTACGTTGCCGATTGCCAAATTGCATTATCTCTTATAGTTTCCCTGATATGACTATCGACATCTTGCAATATTGGCTCTGCTTCTAACTTGGGCCAGAATTGTAAAATGGTGTCATGAATTAGCAATTTTGTTGTAATTCACATTCCAAGTAATATTCGGCATGCTAATTACGTTGCCGATTGCCAAATTGCATTATCTCTTATAGTTTCCGAGATATGGACTATCGACATCTTGCAATATTGGCTCTGCTTCTAACTTGGGCCAGAATTGTAAAATGGTCTTATGAATTAGCGATTTCGTTCTAATTCACATTCCAAGTAATATTCGGCATGCTAATTACACTGCCGATGGCCAAATTGCATTATCTCTAATAGTTTCCGAGATATGGACTATCGACATTTTACAATATTGGCTTTTCTTCTAACTTGGGTCAACATTGTAAATTGGTCTTATGAATTAGCGATTTCGCTCCAGTTCACATTCCAAGTAATATTCGGCATGCTAATTACGTTGCCGATTACCAAATTGCATTATCTCTTATAGTTTCCGAGATATGGACTATCGACATCTTACAATATTGGCTCTGCTTCTAACTTGGGCCAGAATTGTAAAATGGTCTTATGAATTAGCGATTTCGCTCCAATTCACATTCCAAGCAATATTCGGCATGCTAATTACGTTGCCGATTGCCAAATTGCATTATCTCTTATAGTTTCCGAGATATGGACTATCGACATCTTGCAATATTGGCTCTGCTTCTAACTTGGGCCAGAATTGTAAAATGGTCTTATGAATTAGCGATTTCGTTGTAATTCACATTCCAAGTAATATTCGGCATGCTAATTACATTGCGATTGCCAAATTGCATTATCTCTTATAGTTTCCGAGATATGGACTATCGACATTTTACAATATTGGCTCTGCTTCTAACTTGGGTCAAAATTGTAAAATGGTCTTATGAATCAGCAATTTCGCTCCAATTCACATTCCAAGTAATATTCGGCATGCTAATTACGTTGCCGGTTGCCAAATTGCATTATCTCTTATAGTTTCCGAGATATGGACTATCGACATCTTGCAATATTGGCTCTGCTTCTAACTTGGGCCAGAATTGTAAAATGGTCTTATGAATTAGCGATTTCGCTCCAATTCACAATCCAAGTAATATTCGGCATGCTAATTACGTTGCCGATTGCCAAATTGCATTATCTCTTATAGTTTGCGAGATATGGACTATCGACATTTTACAATATTGGCTCTTCTTCTAACTTAGGTCAAAATTGTAAAATGGTCTTATGAATTAGCGATTTCGCTCCAGTTCACATTCCAAGTAATATTCGGGATGCTAATTACGTTGCCGATTGCCAAATTGCATTATCTCTTATAGTTTCCCTGATATGACTATCGACATCTTGCAATATTGGCTCTGCTTCTAACTTGGGCCAGAATTGTAAAATGGTCTCATGAATTAGCAATTTTGTTGTAATTCACATTCCAAGTAATATTCGGCATGCTAATTACGTTGCCGATTGCCAAATTGCATTATCTCTTATAGTTTCCGAGATATGGACTATCGACATCTTGCAATATTGGCTCTGCTTCTAACTTGGGCCAGAATTGTAAAATGGTCTTATGAATTAGCGATTTCGTTCTAATTCACATTCCAAGTAATATTCGGCATGCTAATTACACTGCCGATGGCCAAATTGCATTATCTCTAATAGTTTCCGAGATATGGACTATCGACATTTTACAATATTGGCTTTTCTTCTAACTTGGGTCAACATTGTAAATTGGTCTTATGAATTAGCGATTTCGCTCCAGTTCACATTCCAAGTAATATTCGGCATGCTAATTACGTTGCCGATTGCCAAATTGCATTATCTCTTATAGTTTCCGAGATATGGACTATCGACATCTTGCAATATTGGCTCTGCTTCTAACTTGGGCCAGAATTGTAAAATGGTCTTATGAATTAGCGATTTCGCTCCAATTCACATTCCAAGCAATATTCGGCATGCTAATTACGTTGCCGATTGCCAAATTGCATTATATCTTATAGTTTCCGAGATATGGACTATCGACCTCTTGCAATATTGGCTCTGCTTCTAACTTGGGCCAGAATTGTAAAATGGTCTTATGAATTAGCGATTTCGTTGTAATTCACATTCCAAGTAATATTCGGCATGCTAATTACGTTGCCGATTGCCAAATTGCATTATCTCTTATAGTTTCCGAGATATGGACTATCGACATTTTACAATATTGGCTCTGCTTCTAACTTGGGTCAAAATTGTAAAATGGTCTTATGAATTAGCAATTTCGCTCCAATTCACATTCCAAGTAATATTCGGCATGCTAATTACGTTGCCGATTGCCAGATTGCATTATCTCTTATAGTTTCCGAGATATGGACTATCGACATCTTGCAATATTGGCTCTGCTTCTAACTTGGGCCAGAATTGTAAAATGGTCTTATGAATTAGCGATTTCGCTCCAATTCACATTCCAAGTAATATTCGGCATGCTAATTACGTTGCCGATTGCCAAATTGCATTATCTCTTATAGTTTCCGAGATATGGACTATCGATAATTTACACCTTAGGCTCTGCTTCTAACTTGGGCCCAAATTGTAAAATGGTCTTATCTATTGGCGATTTAGTTGCAATTCACATTCCAAGTAATATTCGGCATGCTAATTACATTGCCGGTTGCCAAATTGCATTATCTCTTATAGTTTCCGAGATATGGACTATCGATAATTTACACCTTAGGCTCTGCTTCTAACTTGGGCCCAAATTGTAAAATGGTCTTATCTATTGGCGATTTCGTTCCAATTCACATTCCAAGTAATATTCGGCATGCTAATTACATTGCCGGTTGCCAAATTGCATTATCTCTTATAGTTTCCGAGATATGGACTATCGACATCTTGCAATATTGGCTCTGCTTCTAACTTGGGCCAGAATTGTAAAATGGTCTTATGAATTAGCGATTTCGCTCCAATTCACATTCCAAGTAATATTCGGCATGCTAATTACGTTGCCGATTGCCAAATTGCATTATCTCTTATAGTTTCCGAGATATGGACTATCGACATTTTACAATATTGGCTCTGCTTCTAACTTGGGTCAAAATTGTTAAATGGTCTTATGAATTAGCAATTTCGCTCCAATTCACATTCCAAGTAATATTCGGCATGCTAATTACGTTGCCGATTGCCAGATTGCATTATCTCTTATAGTTTCCGAGATATGGACTATCGACATCTTGCAATATTGGCTCTGCTTCTAACTTGAGCCAGAATTGTAAAATGGCCTTATGAATTAGCGATTTCGTTGTAATTCGCATGCCAAGTAATATTCGGCATGCTAATTACGTTGCCGATTGCCAAATTGCATTATCTCTTATAGTTTCCGAGATATGGACTATCGACATTTTACAATATTGGCTCTTCTTCTAACTTGGGTCAAAATTGTAAAATGGTCTTATGAATTAGCGATATCGCTCCAGTTCACATTCCAAGTAATATTCGGCATGCTAATTACGTTGCCAATTGCCAAATTGCATTATCTCTTATAGTTTACGAGATATGGACTATCGACATCTTGCAATATTGGCTCTGCTTCTAACTTGGGCCAGAATTGTAAAATGGTCTTATGAATTAGCGATTTCGCTCCAATTCACATTCCAAGTAATATTCGGCATGCTAATTACGTTGCCGATTGCCAAATTGCATTATCTCTTATAGTTTCCGAGATATGGACTATCGACATCTTGCAATATTGGCTCTGCTTCTAACTAGGGCCAGAATTGTAAAATGGTCTTATGAATTAGCGATTTCGTTGTAATTCACATTCCAAGTAATATTCGGCATGCTAATTACGTTGCCGATTGCCAAATTGCATTATCTCTTATAGTTTCCGAGATATGGACTATCGACATTTTACAATATTGGCTCTTCTTCTAACTTGGGTCAAAATTGTAAAATGGTCTTATGAATTAGCGATTTCGCTCCAGTTCACATTCCAAGTAATATTCGGCATGCTAATTACGTTGCCGATTGCCAAATTGCATTATCTCTTATAGTTTCCGAGATATGGATTATCGACATCTTGCAATATTGGCTCTGCTTCTAACTTGGGCCAGAATTGTAAAATGGTCTTATGAATTAGCGATTTCGTTGTAATTCACATTCCAAGTAATATTCGGCATGCTAATTACGTTGCCGATTGCCAAATTGCATTATCTCTTATAGTTTCCGAGATATGGACTATCGACATCTTGCAATATTGGCTCTGCTTCTAACTTGGGCCAGAATTGTAAAATGGTCTTATGAATTAGCGATTTCGTTGTTATTCACATTCCAAGTAATATTTGGCATGCAAATTACACTGCCGATGGCCAAATTGCATTATCTCTTATAGTTTCCGAGATATGGACTATCAACATTTTACAATATTGGCTCTTCTTCTAACTTGGGTCAAAATTGTAAAATGGTCTTATGAATTAGCGATTTCGCTCCAGTTCACATTCCAAGTAATATTCGACATGCTAATTACGTTGCCGATTGCCAAATTGCATTATCTCTTATAGTTTCCGAGATATGGACTATCGACATCTTGCAATATTGGCTCTGCTTCTAACTTGGGCCAGAATTGTAAAATGGTCTTATGAATTAGCGATTTCGTTCTAATTCACATTCCAAGTAATATTCGGCATGCTAATTACACTGCCGATGGCCAAATTGCATTATCTCTAATAGTTTCCGAGATATGGACTATCGACATTTTACAATATTGGCTTTTCTTCTAACTTGGGTCAACATTGTAAATTGGTCTTATGAATTAGCGATTTCGCTCCAGTTCACATTCCAAGTAATATTCGGCATGCTAATTACGTTGCCGATTGCCAAATTGCATTATCTCTTACAGTTTCCGAGATATGGACTATCGACATCTTGCAATATTGGCTCTGCTTCTAACTTGGGCCAGAATTGTAAAATGGTCTTATGAATTAGCGATTTCGTTGTAATTCACATTCCAAGTAATATTCGGCATGCTAATTACGTTGCCGATTGCCAAATTGCATTATATCTTATAGTTTCCGAGATATGGACTATCGACATCTTGCAATATTGGCTCTGCTTCTAACTTGGGCCAGAATTGTAAAATGGTCTTATGAATTAGCGATTTCGTTGTAATTCACATTCCAAGTAATATTCGGCATGCTAATTACGTTGCCGATTGCCAAATTGCATTATCTCTTATAGTTTCCGAGATATGGACTATCGACATCTTGCAATATTGGCTCTGCTTCTAACTTGGGCCAGAATTGTAAAATGGTCTTATGAATTAGCGATTTCGTTGTAATTCACATTCCAAGTAATATTCGGCATGCTAATTACGTTGCCGATTGCCAAATTGCATTATCTCTTATAGTTTCCGAGATATGGACTATCGACATCTTGCAATATTGGCTCTGCTTCTAACTTGGGCCAGAATTGTAAAATGGTCTTATGAATTAGCGATTTCGTTGTAATTCACATTCCAAGTAATATTCGGCATGCTAATTACACTGCCGATGGCCAAATTGCATTATCTCTTATAGTTTCCGAGATATGGACTATCGACATTTTACAATATTGGCTCTTCTTCTAACTTGGGTCAAAATTGTAAATTGGTCTTATGAATTAGCGATTTCGTTGTAATTCACATTCCAAGTAATATTCGGCATGCTAATTACGTTGCCTATTGCCAAATTGCATTATCTCTTATAGTTTCCGAGATATGGACTATCGACATCTTGCAATATTGGCACTGCTTCTAACTTAGGCCAGAATTGTAAAATGGTCTTATGAATTAGCGATTTCGTTGTAATTCACATTCCAAGTAATATTCGGCATGCTAATTACGTTGCCGATTACCAAATTGCATTATCTCTTATAGTTTCCGAGATATGGACTATCGACATTTTACAATATTGGCTCTTCTTCTAATTTGGGTCAAAATTGTAAATTGGTCTTATGAATTAGCGATTTCGTTGTAATTCACATTCCAAGTAATATTCGGCATGCTAATTACACTGCCGATGGCCAAATTGCATTATCTCTTATAGTTTCCGAGATATGGACTATCGACATTTTACAATATTGGCACTGCTTCTAACTTGGGTCAGAATTGTAAAATGGTCTTATGAATTAGCGATTTCGTTGTAATTCACATTCCAAGTAATATTCGGCATGCTAATTACGTTGCCGATTGCCAAATTGCATTATCTCTTATAGTTTCCGAGATATGGACTATCGACATATTGCAATATTGGCTCTGCTTCTAACTTGGGCCAGAATTGTAAAATGGTCTTATGAATTAGCGATTTCGTTGTAATTCACATTCCAAGTATTATTCGGCATGCTAATTACGTTGCCGATTGCCAAATTGCATTATCTCTTATAGTTTCCGAGATATGGACTATCGACATCTTGCAATATTGGCACTGCTTCTAACTTGGGTCAGAATTGTAAAATGGTCTTATGAATTAGCGATTTCGTTGTAATTCACATTCCAAGTAATATTCGGCATGCTAATTACGTTGCCGAATGCCAAATTGCATTATCTCTTATAGTTTCCGAGATATGGACTATCGACATCTTGCAATATTGGCTCTGCTTCTAACTTGGGCCAGAATTGTAAAATGGTCTTATGAATTAGCGATTTCGTTGTAATTCACATTCCAAGTAATATTCGGCATGCTAATTACGTTGCCGATTGCCAAATTGCATTATCTCTTATAGTTTCCGAGATATGGACTATCGACATCTTGCAATATTGGCACTGCTTCTAACTTGGGCCAGAATTGTAAAATGGTCTTATGAATTAGCGATTTCGTTGTAATTCACATTCCAAGTAATATTCGGCATGCTAATTACGTTGCCGATTGCCAAATTGCATTATCTCTTATAGTTTCCGAGATATGGACTATCGACATCTTGCAATATTGGCTCTGCTTCTAACTTAGGCCAGAATTGTAAAATGGTCTTATGAATTAGCGATTTCGTTGTAATTCACATTCCAAGTAATATTCGGCATGCTAATTACGTTGCCGATTGCCAAATTGCATTATCTCTTATAGTTTCCGAGATATGGACTATCGACATCTTGCAATATTGGCACTGCTTCTAACTTGGGCCAGAATTGTAAAATGGTCTTATGAATTAGCGATTTCGTTGTAATTCACATTCCAAGTAATATTCGGCATGCTAATTACGTTGCCGATTGCCAAATTGCATTATCTCTTATAGTTTCCGAGATATGGACTATCGACATTTTACAATATTGGCTCTGCTTCTAACTTGTGTCAAAATTGTAAAATGGTCTTATGAATTAGCAATTTCGCTCCAATTCACATTCCAAGTAATATTCGGCATGCTAATTACGTTGCCGATTGCCAAATTGCATTATCTCTTATAGTTTCCGAGATATGGACTATCGACATCTTGCAATATTGGCTCTGCTTCTAACTTGGGCCAGAATTGTAAAATGGTCTTATGAATTAGCGATTTCGTTGTAATTCACATTCCAAGTAATATTCGGCATGCTAATTATGTTGCCGATTGCCAAATTGCATTATCTCTTATAGTTTCCGAGATATGGACTATCGACATCTTGCAATATTGGCTCTGCTTCTAACTTGGGCCCGAATTGTAAAATGGTCTTATGAATTAGCGATTTTGTTGTAATTCACATTCCAAGTAATATTCGGCATGCTAATTACGTTGCCGATTGCCAAATTGCATTATCTCTTATAGTTTCCGAGATATGGACTATCGACATCTTGCAATATTGGCTCTGCTTCTAACTTGGGCCAGAATTGTAAAATGGTCTTATGAATTAGCGATTTCGTTGTAATTCACATTCCAAGTAATATTCGGCATGCTAATTACACTGCCGATGGCCAAATTGCATTATTTCTTATAGTTTCCGAGATATGGACTATCGACATTTTAAAATATTACCTTTTCTTCTAACTTGGGTCAAAATTGTAAATTGGTCTTATGAATTAGCGATTTCGCTCCAGTTCACATTCCAAGTAATATTCGGCATGCTGATTACGCTGCCGATTGCCAAATTGCATTATCTCTTATAGTTTCCGAGATATGGACTATCGACATCTTGCAATATTGGCTCTGCTTCTAACTTGGGCCAGAATTGTAAAATGGTCTTATGAATTAGCGATTTCGTTGTAATTCACATTCCAAGTAATATTCGGCATGCTAATTACACTGCCGATGGCCAAATTGCATTATCTCTTATAGTTTCCGAGATATGGACTATCGACATTTTACAATATTGGCTCTTCTTCTAACTTGGGTCAAAATTGTAAATTGGTCTTATGAATTAGCGATTTCGTTGTAATTCACATTCCAAGTAATATTCGGCATGCTAATTACGTTGCCGATTGCCAAATTGCATTATCTCTTATAGTTTCCGAGATATAGACTATCGACATTTTACAATATTGGCTCTTCTTCTAACTTGGGTCAAAATTGTAAATTGGTCTTATGAATTAGCGATTTCGTTGTAATTCACATTCCAAGTAATATTCGGCATGCTAATTACGTTGCCGATTGCCAAATTGCATTATCTCTTATAGTTTCCGAGATATGGACTATCGACATTTTACAATATTGGCTCTGCTTCTAACTTGGGTCAAAATTGTAAAATGGTCTTATGAATTAGCAATTTCGCTCCAATTCACATTCCAAGTAATATTCGGCATGCTAATTACGTTGCCGATTGCCAAATTGCATTATCTCTTATAGTTTCCGAGATATGGACTATCGACATCTTGCAATATTGGCTCTGCTTCTAACTTAGGCCAGAATTGTAAAATGGTCTTATGAATTAGCGATTTCGTTGTAATTCACATTCCAAGTAATATTCGGCATGCTAATTACGTTGCCGATTGCCAAATTGCATTATCTCTTATAGTTTCCGAGATATGGACTATCGACATCTTGCAATATTGGCACTGCTTCTAACTTGGGCCAGAATTGTAAAATGGTCTTATGAATTAGCGATTTCGCTCCAATTCACATTCCAAGTAATATTTGGCATGCTAATTACGTTGCCGATTGCCAAATTGCATTATCTCTTATAGTTTCCGAGATATGGACTATCGACATCTTGCAATATTGGCTCTGCTTCTAACTTGGGCCAGAATTGTAAAATGGTCTTATGAATTAGCGATTTCGTTGTAATTCACATTCCAAGTAATATTCGGCATGCTAATTACGTTGCCGATTGCCAAATTGCATTATCTCTTATAGTTTCCGAGATATGGACTATCGACATCTTGCAATATTGGCTCTGCTTCTAACTTGGGCCAGAATTGTAAAATGGTCTTATGAATTAGCGATTTCGTTGTAATTCACATTCCAAGTAATATTCGTCATGCTTATTACGTTGCCGATTGTAAATTGCATTATCTCTTATAGTTTCCGAGATATGGACTATCGACATTTTACAATATTGGCTCTTCTTCTAACTTGGGTCAAAATTGTAAAATGGTCTTATGAATTAGCGATTTCGCTCCAGTTCACATTCCAAGTAATATTCGGCATGCAAATTACACTGCCGATGGCCAAATTGCATTATCTCTTATAGTTTCCGAGATATGGACTATCAACATTTTACAATATTGGCTCTTCTTCTAACTTGGGTCAAAATTGTAAAATGGTCTTATGAATTAGCGATTTCGCTCCAGTTCACATTCCAAGTAATATTCGGCATGCTAATTACGTTGCCGATTGCCAAATTGCATTATCTCTTATAGTTTCCGAGATATGGACTATCGACATCTTGCAATATTGGCTCTGCTTCTAACTTGGGCCAGAATTGTAAAATGGTCTTATGAATTAGCGATTTCGTTGTAATTCACATTCCAAGTAATATTCGGCATGCTAATTACGTTGCCGATTGCCAAATTGCATTATCTCTTATAGTTTCCGAGATATGGACTATCGACATCTTGCAATATTGGCTCTGCTTCTAACTTGGGCCAGAATTGTAAAATGGTCTTATGAATTAGCGATTTCGCTCCAATTCACATTCCAAGTAATATTCGGCATGCTAATTACGTTGCCGATTGCCAAATTGCATTATCTCTTATAGTTTCCGAGATATGGACTATCGACATCTTGCAATATTGGCTCTGCTTCTAACTTGGGCCAGAATTGTAAAATGGTCTTATGAATTAGCGATTTCGTTGTAATTCACATTCCAAGTAATATTCGGCATGCTAATTACGTTGCCGATTGCCAAATTGCATTATCTCTTATAGTTTCCGAGATATGGACTATCGACATTTTACAATATTGGCTCTGCTTCTAACTTGGGTCAAAATTGTAAAATGGTCTTATGAATTAGCAATTTCGCTCCAATTCACATTCCAAGTAATATTCGGCATGCTAATTACGTTGCCGATTGCCAGATTGCATTATCTCTTATAGTTTCCGAGATATGGACTATCGACATCTTGCAATATTGGCTCTGCTTCTAACTTGAGCCAGAATTGTAAAATGGCCTTATGAATTAGCGATTTCGTTGTAATTCGCATTCCAAGTAATATTCGGCATGCTAATTACGTTGCCGATTGCCAAATTGCATTATCTCTTATAGTTTCCGAAATATGGACTATCGACATTTTACAATATTGGCTCTTCTTCTAACTTGGGTCAAAATTGTAAAATGGTCTTATGAATTAGCGATATCGCTCCAGTTCACATTCCAAGTAATATTCGGCATTCTAATTACGTTGCCAATTGCCAAATTGCATTATCTCTTATAGTTTACGAGATATGGACTATCGACATCTTGCAATATTGGCTCTGCTTCTAACTTGGGCCAGAATTGTAAAATGGTCTTATGAATTAGCGACTTCGCTCCAATTCACATTCCAAGTAATATTCGGCATGCTAATTACGTTGCCGATTGCCAAATTGCATTATCTCTTATAGTTTCCGAGATATGGACTATCGACATCTTGCAATATTGGCTCTGCTTCTAACTTGGGCCATAATTGTAAAATGGTCTTATGAATTAGCGATTTCGTTGTAATTCACATTCCAAGTAATATTCGGCATGCTAATTACGTTGCCGATTGCCAAATTGCATTATCTCTTATAGTTTCCGAGATATGGACTATCGACATTTTACAATATTGGCTCTTCTTCTAACTTGGGTCAAAATTGTAAAATGGTCTTATGAATTAGCGATTTCGCTCCAGTTCACATTCCAAGTAATATTCGGCATGCTAATTACGTTGCCGATTGCCAAATTGCATTATCTCTTATAGTTTCCGAGATATGGACTATCGACATCTTGCAATATTGGCTCTGCTTCTAACTTGGGCCAGAATTGTAAAATGGTCTTATGAATTAGCGATTTCGTTGTAATTCACATTCCAAGTAATATTCGGCATGCTAATTACGTTGCCGATTGCCAAATTGCATTATCTCTTATAGTTTCCGAGATATGGACTATCGACATTTTACAATATTGGCTCTGCTTCTAACTTGGGTCAAAATTGTAAAATGGTCTTATGAATTAGCAATTTCGCTCCAATTCACATTCCAAGTAATATTCGGCATGCTAATTACGTTGCCGATTGCCAAATTGCATTATCTCTTATAGTTTCCGAGATATGGACTATCGACATCTTGCAATATTGGCTCTGCTTCTAACTTGGGCCAGAATTGTAAAATGGTCTTATGAATTAGCGATTTCGTTGTAATTCACATTCCAAGTAATGTTCGGCATGCTAATTACGTTGCCGATTGCCAAATTGCATTATCTCTTATAGTTTCCGAGATATGGACTATCGACATTTTACAATATTGGCTCTTCTTCTAACTTGGGTCAAAATTGTAAAATGGTCTTATGAATTAGCGATTTCGCTCCAGTTCACATTCCAAGTAATATTCGGGATGCTAATTACGTTGCCGATTGCCAAATTGCATTACCTCTTATAGTTTCCGAGATATGACTATCGACATCTTGCAATATTGGCTCTGCTTCTAACTTGGGCCAGAATTGTAAAATGGTCTCATGAATTAGCAATTTTGTTGTAATTCACATTCCAAGTAATATTCGGCATGCTAATTACGTTGCCGATTGCCAAATTGCATTATCTCTTATAGTTTCCGAGATATGGACTATCGACATCTTGCAATATTGGCTCTGCTTCTAACTTGGGCCAGAATTGTAAAATGGTCTTATGAATTAGCGATTTCGTTCTAATTCACATTCCAAGTAATATTCGGCATGCTAATTACACTGCCGATGGCCAAATTGCATTATCTCTAATAGTTTCCGAGATATGGACTATCGACATTTTACAATATTGGCTTTTCTTCTAACTTGGGTCAACATTGTAAATTGGTCTTATGAATTAGCGATTTCGCTCCAGTTCACATTCCAAGTAATATTCGGCATGCTAATTACGTTGCCGATTGCCAAATTGCATTATCTCTTATAGTTTCCGAGATATGGACTATCGACATCTTGAAATATTGGCTCTGCTTCTAACTTGGGCCAGAATTGTAAAATGGTCTTATGAATTAGCGATTTCGTTGTAATTCACATTCCAAGTAATGTTCGGCATGCTAATTACGTTGCCGATTGCCAAATTGCATTATCTCTTATAGTTTTCGAGATATGGACTATCGACATTTTACAATATTGGCTCTTCTTCTAACTTGGGTCAAAATTGTAAAATGGTCTTATGAATTAGCGATTTCGCTCCAGTTCACATTCCAAGTAATATTCGGGATGCTAATTACGTTGCCGATTGCCAAATTGCATTATCTCTTATAGTTTCCCTGATATGACTATCGACATCTTGCAATATTGGCTCTGCTTCTAACTTGGGCCAGAATTGTAAAACGGTGTCATGAATTAGCAATTTTGTTGTAATTCACATTCCAAGTAATATTCGGCATGCTAATTACGTTGCCGATTGCCAAATTGCATTATCTCTTATAGTTTCCGAGATATGGACTATCGACATCTTGCAATATTGGCTCTGCTTCTAACTTGGGCCAGAATTGTAAAATGGTCTTATGAATTAGCGATTTCGTTCTAATTCACATTCCAAGTAATATTGGGCATGCTAATTACACTGCCGATGGCCAAATTGCATTATCTCTAATAGTTTCCGAGATATGGACTATCGACATTTTACAATATTGGCTTTTCTTCTAACTTGGGTCAACATTGTAAATTGGTCTTATGAATTAGCGATTTCGCTCCAGTTCACATTCCAAGTAATATTCGGCATGCTAATTACGTTGCCGATTGCCAAATTGCATTATCTCTTATAGTTTCCGAGATATGGACTATCGACATCTTGCAATATTGGCTCTGCTTCTAACTTGGGCCAGAATTGTAAAATGGTCTTATGAATTAGCGATTTCGCTCCAATTCACATTCCAAGCAATATTCGGCATGCTAATTACGTTGCCGATTGCCAAATTGCATTATCTCTTATAGTTTCCGAGATATGGACTATCGACATCTTGCAATATTGGCTCTGCTTCTAACTTGGGCCAGAATTGTAAAATGGTCTTATGAATTAGCGATTTCGTTGTAATTCACATTCCAAGTAATATTCGGCATGCTAATTACGTTGCCGATTGCCAAATTGCATTATCTCTTATAGTTTCCGAGATATGGACTATCGACATTTTACAATATTGGCTCTGCTTCTAACTTGGGTCAAAATTGTAAAATGGTCTTATGAATTAGCAATTTCGCTCCAATTCACATTCCAAGTAATATTCGGCATGCTAATTACGTTGCCGATTGCCAGATTGCATTATCTCTTATAGTTTCCGAGATATGGACTATCGACATCTTGCAATATTGGCTCTGCTTCTAACTTGGGCCAGAATTGTAAAATGGTCTTATGAATTAGCGATTTCGCTCCAATTCACATTCCAAGTAATATTCGGCATGCTAATTACGTTGCCGATTGCCAAATTGCATTATCTCTTATAGTTTCCGAGATATGGACTATCGACATTTTACAATATTGGCTCTTCTTCTAACTTAGGTCAAAATTGTAAAATGGTCTTATGAATTAGCGATTTCGCTCCAGTTCACATTCCAAGTAATATTCGGGATGCTAATTACGTTGCCGATTGCCAAATTGCATTATCTCTTATAGTTTCCCTGATATGACTATCGACATCTTGCAATATTGGCTCTGCTTCTAACTTGGGCCAGAATTGTAAAATGGTCTCATGAATTAGCAATTTTGTTGTAATTCACATTCCAAGTAATATTCGGCATGCTAATTACGTTGCCGATTGCCAAATTGCATTATCTCTTATAGTTTCCGAGATATGGACTATCGACATCTTGCAATATTGGCTCTGCTTCTAACTTGGGCCAGAATTGTAAAATGGTCTTATGAATTAGCGATTTCGTTCTAATTCACATTCCAAGTAATATTCGGCATGCTAATTACACTGCCGATGGCCAAATTGCATTATCTCTAATAGTTTCCGAGATATGGACTATCGACATTTTACAATATTGGCATTTCTTCTAACTTGGGTCAACATTGTAAATTGGTCTTATGAATTAGCGATTTCGCTCCAGTTCACATTCCAAGTAATATTCGGCATGCTAATTACGTTGCCGATTGCCAAATTGCATTATCTCTTATAGTTTCCGAGATATGGACTATCGACATCTTGCAATATTGGCTCTGCTTCTAACTTGGGCCAGAATTGTAAAATGGTCTTATGAATTAGCGATTTCGCTCCAATTCACATTCCAAGCAATATTCGGCATGCTAATTACGTTGCCGATTGCCAAATTGCATTATCTCTTATAGTTTCCGAGATATGGACTATCGACATCTTGCAATATTGGCTCTGCTTCTAACTTGGGCCAGAATTGTAAAATGGTCTTATGAATTAGCGATTTCGTTGTAATTCACATTCCAAGTAATGTTCGGCATGCTAATTACGTTGCCGATTGCCAAATTGCATTATCTCTTATAGTTTCCGAGATATGGACTATCGACATTTTACAATATTGGCTCTTCTTCTAACTTGGGTCAAAATTGTAAAATGGTCTTATGAATTAGCGATTTCGCTCCAGTTCACATTCCAAGTAATATTCGGGATGCTAATTACGTTGCCGATTGCCAAATTGCATTACCTCTTATAGTTTCCGAGATATGACTATCGACATCTTGCAATATTGGCTCTGCTTCTAACTTGGGCCAGAATTGTAAAATGGTCTCATGAATTAGCAATTTTGTTGTAATTCACATTCCAAGTAATATTCGGCATGCTAATTACGTTGCCGATTGCCAAATTGCATTATCTCTTATAGTTTCCGAGATATGGACTATCGACATCTTGCAATATTGGCTCTGCTTCTAACTTGGGCCAGAATTGTAAAATGGTCTTATGAATTAGCGATTTCGTTCTAATTCACATTCCAAGTAATATTCGGCATGCTAATTACACTGCCGATGGCCAAATTGCATTATCTCTAATAGTTTCCGAGATATGGACTATCGACATTTTACAATATTGGCTTTTCTTCTAACTTGGGTCAACATTGTAAATTGGTCTTATGAATTAGCGATTTCGCTCCAGTTCACATTCCAAGTAATATTCGGCATGCTAATTACGTTGCCGATTGCCAAATTGCATTATCTCTTATAGTTTCCGAGATATGGACTATCGACATCTTGAAATATTGGCTCTGCTTCTAACTTGGGCCAGAATTGTAAAATGGTCTTATGAATTAGCGATTTCGTTGTAATTCACATTCCAAGTAATGTTCGGCATGCTAATTACGTTGCCGATTGCCAAATTGCATTATCTCTTATAGTTTTCGAGATATGGACTATCGACATTTTACAATATTGGCTCTTCTTCTAACTTGGGTCAAAATTGTAAAATGGTCTTATGAATTAGCGATTTCGCTCCAGTTCACATTCCAAGTAATATTCGGGATGCTAATTACGTTGCCGATTGCCAAATTGCATTATCTCTTATAGTTTCCCTGATATGACTATCGACATCTTGCAATATTGGCTCTGCTTCTAACTTGGGCCAGAATTGTAAAACGGTGTCATGAATTAGCAATTTTGTTGTAATTCACATTCCAAGTAATATTCGGCATGCTAATTACGTTGCCGATTGCCAAATTGCATTATCTCTTATAGTTTCCGAGATATGGACTATCGACATCTTGCAATATTGGCTCTGCTTCTAACTTGGGCCAGAATTGTAAAATGGTCTTATGAATTAGCGATTTCGTTCTAATTCACATTCCAAGTAATATTGGGCATGCTAATTACACTGCCGATGGCCAAATTGCATTATCTCTAATAGTTTCCGAGATATGGACTATCGACATTTTACAATATTGGCTTTTCTTCTAACTTGGGTCAACATTGTAAATTGGTCTTATGAATTAGCGATTTCGCTCCAGTTCACATTCCAAGTAATATTCGGCATGCTAATTACGTTGCCGATTGCCAAATTGCATTATCTCTTATAGTTTCCGAGATATGGACTATCGACATCTTGCAATATTGGCTCTGCTTCTAACTTGGGCCAGAATTGTAAAATGGTCTTATGAATTAGCGATTTCGCTCCAATTCACATTCCAAGCAATATTCGGCATGCTAATTACGTTGCCGATTGCCAAATTGCATTATCTCTTATAGTTTCCGAGATATGGACTATCGACATCTTGCAATATTGGCTCTGCTTCTAACTTGGGCCAGAATTGTAAAATGGTCTTATGAATTAGCGATTTCGTTGTAATTCACATTCCAAGTAATATTCGGCATGCTAATTACGTTGCCGATTGCCAAATTGCATTATCTCTTATAGTTTCCGAGATATGGACTATCGACATTTTACAATATTGGCTCTGCTTCTAACTTGGGTCAAAATTGTAAAATGGTCTTATGAATTAGCAATTTCGCTCCAATTCACATTCCAAGTAATATTCGGCATGCTAATTACGTTGCCGATTGCCAGATTGCATTATCTCTTATAGTTTCCGAGATATGGACTATCGACATCTTGCAATATTGGCTCTGCTTCTAACTTGGGCCAGAATTGTAAAATGGTCTTATGAATTAGCGATTTCGCTCCAATTCACATTCCAAGTAATATTCGGCATGCTAATTACGTTGCCGATTGCCAAATTGCATTATCTCTTATAGTTTCCGAGATATGGACTATCGACATTTTACAATATTGGCTCTTCTTCTAACTTAGGTCAAAATTGTAAAATGGTCTTATGAATTAGCGATTTCGCTCCAGTTCACATTCCAAGTAATATTCGGGATGCTAATTACGTTGCCGATTGCCAAATTGCATTATCTCTTATAGTTTCCCTGATATGACTATCGACATCTTGCAATATTGGCTCTGCTTCTAACTTGGGCCAGAATTGTAAAATGGTCTCATGAATTAGCAATTTTGTTGTAATTCACATTCCAAGTAATATTCGGCATGCTAATTACGTTGCCGATTGCCAAATTGCATTATCTCTTATAGTTTCCGAGATATGGACTATCGACATCTTGCAATATTGGCTCTGCTTCTAACTTGGGCCAGAATTGTAAAATGGTCTTATGAATTAGCGATTTCGTTCTAATTCACATTCCAAGTAATATTCGGCATGCTAATTACACTGCCGATGGCCAAATTGCATTATCTCTAATAGTTTCCGAGATATGGACTATCGACATTTTACAATATTGGCATTTCTTCTAACTTGGGTCAACA
Organism: Rhynchophorus ferrugineus; assembly: GCF_030347505.1. NCBI lineage: Eukaryota > Metazoa > Arthropoda > Insecta > Coleoptera > Curculionidae > Rhynchophorus > Rhynchophorus ferrugineus. The sequence goes on along the minus strand of NW_027472619.1, from coordinate 727,634 downwards.
TTGTAAATTGGTCTTATGAATTAGCGATTTCGCTCCAGTTCACATTCCAAGTAATATTCGGCATGCTAATTACGTTGCCGATTGCCAAATTGCATTATCTCTTATAGTTTCCGAGATATGGACTATCGACATCTTGCAATATTGGCTCTGCTTCTAACTTGGGCCAGAATTGTAAAATGGTCTTATGAATTAGCGATTTCGCTCCAATTCACATTCCAAGCAATATTCGGCATGCTAATTACGTTGCCGATTGCCAAATTGCATTATCTCTTATAGTTTCCGAGATATGGACTATCGACATCTTGCAATATTGGCTCTGCTTCTAACTTGGGCCAGAATTGTAAAATGGTCTTATGAATTAGCGATTTCGTTGTAATTCACATTCCAAGTAATATTCGGCATGCTAATTACGTTGCCGATTGCCAAATTGCATTATCTCTTATAGTTTCCGAGATATGGACTATCGACATTTTACAATATTGGCTCTGCTTCTAACTTGGGTCAAAATTGTAAAATGATCTTATGAATTAGCAATTTCGCTCCAATTCACATTCCAAGTAATATTCGGCATGCTAATTACGTTGCCGATTGCCAGATTGCATTATCTCTTATAGTTTCCGAGATATGGACTATCGACATCTTGCAATATTGGCTCTGCTTCTAACTTGGGCCAGAATTGTAAAATGGTCTTATGAATTAGCGATTTCGCTCCAATTCACATTCCAAGTAATATTCGGCATGCTAATTACGTTGCCGATTGCCAAATTGCATTATCTCTTATAGTTTCCGAGATATGGACTATCGATAATTTACACCTTAGGCTCTGCTTCTAACTTGGGCCCAAATTGTAAAATGGTCTTATCTATTGGCGATTTAGTTGCAATTCACATTCCAAGTAATATTCGGCATGCTAATTACATTGCCGGTTGCCAAATTGCATTATCTCTTATAGTTTCCGAGATATGGACTATCGATAATTTACACCTTAGGCTCTGCTTCTAACTTGGGCCCAAATTGTAAAATGGTCTTATCTATTGGCGATTTCGTTCCAATTCACATTCCAAGTAATATTCGGCATGCTAATTACATTGCCGGTTGCCAAATTGCATTATCTCTTATAGTTTCCGAGATATGGACTATCGACATCTTGCAATATTGGCTCTGCTTCTAACTTGGGCCAGAATTGTAAAATGGTCTTATGAATTAGCGATTTCGCTCCAATTCACATTCCAAGTAATATTCGGCATGCTAATTACATTGCCGATTGCCAAATTGCATTATCTCTTATAGTTTCTGAGATATGGACTATCAACATCTTACAATATTGGTTCTGCTTTTAACTTGGGCCAAAATTGTAAAATTGTCTTATGAATTAGCGATTTCGTTCCAATTCACATTCCAAGTAATATTCGGCATGGTAATTACATTGCCGATTACCAAATTGCATTATCTCTTGTAGTTTCCGAGATATGGGCAATCGAAATTTTACACCTTAGAGTCTGTTTCTAAGTTGGGTCAAAAATGTAAAATGGTCTTATGAATTAGCGATTTCGTTCCAATTCACATTCAAAGTAATATTCGACATGCTAATTACGTTGCCTGTTGCCAAATTGCATTATCTCTTATAGTTTCCGAGATATGGACTATCGACATCTTACAATATTGGCTCTGCTTCTAACTTGGGTCAAAATTGTAAAATGGTCTTATGAATTAGCGATTTCGCTCCAATTCACATTCCAAGTAATATTCGGCATGCTAATTACATTGCCGATTGCCAAATTGCATTACCCTTTATTGTTTCCGAGATATGGACTATCGACATCTGACAATATTGGCTCTGCTTCTAACTTGGGCCAGAATTGTAAAATGGTCTTATGAATTAGCGATTTCGTTCCAATTCAGATTCCAAGTAATATTCGGCATGCTAATTACGTTGCCGATTGCCGAATTGCATTATCTCATATAGTTTCCGAGATATGGACTATCGACATCTTACAATATTGGCTGTGCTTCTAACTTGGGCCAAAATTGTAAAATGGCCTTATGAATTAGCGATTTCGTTCCAATTCACATTCCAAGTGTTGTTCGGCATGCTAATTACATTGCCGGTTGCCAAATTGCATTATCTCCTATAGTTTCCAAGATATGGTCTATCGACATCTTACAATATTGGCTATGCTTCTAACTTGGGCCAAAATTGTAAAATGGTCTTATGAATTAGCGATTTCGCTCCAATTCACATTCCAAGTAATATTCGGCATGCTAATTACATTGCCGAGTGCCAAATTGCATTACCCTTTATTGTTTCCGAGATATGGACTATCGACATCTGACAATATTGGCTCTGCTTCTAACTTGGGCCAGAATTGTAAAATGGTCTTATGAATTAGCGATTTCGTTCCAATTCACATTCCATGTATTATTCGGCATGCTAATTACATTGCCGGTTGCCAAATTGCATTATCTCCTATAGTTTCCAAGATATGGTCTATCGACATCTTACAATATTGGCTGTGCTTCTAACTTGGGCCAAAATTGTAAAATGGTCTTATGAATTAACGATTTCGTTCCAATTCACATTCCAAGTATTATTCGGCATGCTAATTACATTGCCGGTTGCCAAATTGCATTATCTCCTATAGTTTCCAAGATATGGTCTATCGACATCTTACAATATTGGCTCTGCTTCTAACTTGGGCCAAAATTGTAAAATGGTCTTATGAATTAGCGATTTCGTTCCAATTCACATTCCAAGTAATATTCGGCATGCTAATTACGTTGCCGTTTTCCAAATTGCATTATCTCTTATAGTTTCCGAGATATGGGCAATTGAAATTTTACACCTTGGTGTCTGTTTCTAACTGAGGTCAAAATTTTAAAATGGTTTTATGAATTAGCGATTTCGTTCCAATTCACATTCTAAGTAATATTCGGCATGCTAATTACGTTGCCGTTTTCCAAATTGCATTATCTCTTATAGTTTCCGAGATATGGGCAATTGAAATTTTACACCTTGGTGTCTGTTTCTAACTTGGGTCAAAATTGTAAAATGCTCTTATGAATTAGCGATTTCGTTCCAATTCACATTCAAAGTATTATTCGACATGCTAATTACGTTGCCTGTTGCCAAATTGCATTATCTCTTATAGTTTCCCAGATATGGACTATCGACATCTTACAATATTGACTCTGCTTCTAACTTGGCTCAAAATTGTAAAATGGTCTTATGAATTAGCGATTTCGCTCCAATTCACATTCCAAGTAATATTCGGCATGCTAATTACATTGCCGATTGCCAAATTGCATTACCCTTTATTGTTTCCGAGATATGGACTATCGACATCTGACAATATTGGCTCTGCTTCTAACTTGGGCCAGAATTGTAAAATGGTCTTATGAATTAGCGATTTCGTTCCAATTCAGATTCCAAGTAATATTCGGCATGCTAATTACGTTGCCGACTGCCAAATTGCATAATCTCATATAGTTTCCGAGATATGGACTATCGACATCTTACAATATTGGCTGTGCTTGTAACTTGGGCCAAAATTCTTAAATGGTCTTATGAATTAGCGATTTCGTTCCAATTCACATTCCAAGTATTATTCGGCATGCTAATTACATTGCCGGATGCCAAATTGCATTATCTCCTATAGTTTCCAAGATATGGTCTATCGACATCTTACAATATTGGCTCTGCTTCTAACTTGGGCCAAAATTGTAAAATGGTCTTATGAATTAGCGATTTCGTTCCAATTCACATTCAAAGTAATATTCGGCATTGCTAATTACGTTGCCGATTGCCAAATTGCATTATCTCTTGTAGTTTCCGAGATATGGGCAATCGAAATTTTACACCTTAGAAGAGTCTGTTCCTAACTTGGATCAAAGTTGTAAAATGGTCTTATGAATTAGCGATTTCGCTCCAATTCACATTTCAAGTAATATTCGGCATGCTAATTACATTGCCGATTGCCAAATTGCATTATCTCTTATAGTTTCTGAGATATGGACTATCGACATCTTACAATATTGGTTCTGCTTTTAACTTGGGCCAAAATTGTAAAATGGTCTTATGAATTAGCGATTTCGTTCCAATTCACATTCCAAGTAATATTCGGCATGCTAATTACGTTGCCGTTTTCCAAATTGCATTATCTCTTATAGTTTCCGAGATATGGGCAATTGAAATTTTACACCTTGGTGTCTGTTTCTAACTGGGGTCAAAATTGTAAAATGGTCTTATGAATTAGCGATTTCGTTCCAATTCACATTCTAAGTAATATTCGGCATGCTAATTACGTTGCCGTTTTCCAAATTGCATTATCTCTTATAGTTTCCGAGATATGGGCAATTGAAATTTTACACCTTGGTGTCTGTTTCTAACTGGGGTCAAAATTGTAAAATGGTCTTATGAATTAGTGACTTCGTTCCAATTCACATTCCAAGTAATATTCGACATGCTAATTACATTGCCGATTGCCAAATTGCATTATCTCCTATAGTTTCCAAGATATGGTCTATCGACATCTTACAATATTGGCTCTGCTTCTAACTTGGGCCAAAATTGAAAAATGGTCTTATGAATTAGCGATTTCGTTCCAATTCACATTCAAAGTAATATTCGGCATTGCTAATTACATTGCCGATTGCCAAATTGCATTATCTCCTATAGTTTCCAAGATATGGTCTATCGACATCTTACAATATTGGCTCTGTTTCTAACTTGGGCCAAAATTGAAAAATGGTCTTATGAATTAGCGATTTCGTTCCAATTCACATTCAAAGTAATATTCAGCATTGCTAATTACGTTGCCGATTGCCAAATTGCATTATCTCTTGTAGTTTCCGAGATATGGGCAATCGAAATTTTACACCTTAGAGTCTGTTTCTAACTTGGGTCAAAATTGTAAAATGGTCTTACGAATTAGCGATTTCGCTCCAATTGACATTCCTAGTAATATTCGGCATTGCTAATTACATTGCCGATTGCCAAATTGCATTATCCCTTATAGTTTCCGAGATATGGACTATCGACCTCTGACAATATTAGCTATGCTTCTAACTTGGGCCAGAATTGTAAAATGGTCTTATGAATTAGCGATTTCGTTCCAATTCACATTCCAAGTAATATTCGGAATGCTAATTACGTTGCCGATTGCCAAATTACATTATCTCATATAGTTTCTAAGATATGGTCTATCGACATCTTACAATATTGGCTCTGCTTCTAACTTGGGCCAAAATTGTAAAATGGTCTTATGAATTAGCGATTTCGTTCCAATTCACATTCCAAGTATTATTCAGCATGCTAATTACATTGCCGATTGCCAAATTCCATTATCTCCTATAGTTTCCAAGATATGGTCTATCGACATCTTACAATATTGGCTGTGCTTCTAACTTGTGCCAAAATTGTAAAATGGTCTTATGAATTAGCGATTTCGTTCCAATTCACATTCCAAGTATTATTCGGCATGCTAATTACATTGCCGATTGCCAAATTGCATTATCTCCTATAGTTTCTAAGATATGGTCTATCGACATCTTAGAATATTGGCTCTGCTTCTAACTTGGGCCAAAATTGTAAAATGGTCTTATGAATTAGCGATTTCGTTCCAATTCACATTCCAAGTATTATTCAGCATGCTAATTACATTGCCGATTGCCAAATTCCATTATCTCCTATAGTTTCCAAGATATGGTCTATCGACATCTTACAATATTGGCTCTGCTTCTAACTTGGGCCAAAATTGAGAAATGGTCTTATGAATTAGCGATTTCGTTCTAATTCACATTCAAAGTATTATTCGGCATTGCTAATTACGTTGCCGATTGCCAAATTGCATTATCTCTTGTAGTTACCGAGATATGGGCAATCGAAATTTTACACCTTAGAGTCTGTTTCTAACTTGGGTCAAAATTGTAAAATGGTCTTATGAATTAGCGATTTCGCTCCAATTCACATTCCAAGTAATATTCGGCATGCTAATTACATTGCCAATTGCCAAATTGCATTATCTCTTATAGTTTCTGAGATATGGACTATCGACATCTTACAATATTGGCTCTTCTTCTAACTTGGGCCAGAATTGTAAAATGGTCTATTGGATTAGCGATTTCGTTCAAATTCAGATTCAAAGTAATATTCGGCATTGCTAATTACGTTGCCGATTGCCAAATTGCATTATCTCTTGTAGTTTCCGAGATATGGGCAATCGAAATTTTACACCTTAGTGTCTGTTTCTAACTGGGGTCAAAATTGTTAAATGGTCTTATGAATTAGTGATTTCGTTCCAATTCACATTCCAAGTATTATTCGGCATGCTAATTACATTGCCGATTGCCAAATTGCATTATCTCTTATAGTTTCCGATATATGGGCAATCGAAATATTACACCTTAGTGTCTGTTTCTAAGTTGGGCCAAAATTGTAAAATGGTCTTATGAATTAGTGATTTCGTTCCAATTCACATTCCAAGTAATATTCGGCATGCTAATTACGTTGCCGATTGCCAAATTGCATTATCTCTTGTAGTTTCCGAGATATGGGCAATCGAAATTTTACACCTTAGAGTCTGTTTCTAACTTGGGTCAAAATTGTAAAATGGTCTTACGAATTAGCGATTTCGCTCCAATTCACATTCCAAGTAATATTCGGCATGCTAATTACATTGCCGATTGCCAAATTGCATTATCTCTTATAGTTTCCGGGATAGGGATTATCGACATCTGACAATATTGGCTCTGCTTCTTACTTGGGCCAGAATTGTAAAATGGTCTTATGAATTAGCGATTTCGTTCCAATTCACATTCCAAGTAATATTCGGCATGGTAATTACATTGCCGATTACCAAATTGCATTATCTCTTGTAGTTTCCGAGATATGGGCAATCGAAATTTTACACCTTAGAGTCTGTTTCTAAGTTGGGTCAAAAATGTAAAATGGTCTTATGAATTAGCGATTTCGTTCCAATTCACATTCCAAGTAATACTCGACATGCTAATTACATTGCCGATTGCCAAATTGCATTATCTCTTATAGTTTCCGGGATAGGGATTATCGACATCTGACAATATTGGCTCTGCTTCTTACTTGGGCCAGAATTGTAAAATGGTCTTATGAATTAGCGATTTCGTTCCAATTCACATTCCAAGTAATACTCGACATGCTAATTACATTGCCGATTGCCAAATTGCATTATCTCTTATAGTTTCCGGGATAGGGATTATCGACATCTGACAATATTGGCTCTGCTTCTTACTTGGGTCAAAATTGTAAAATGGTCTTACGAATTAGCGATTTCGCTCCAATTCACATTCCAAGTAATATTCGGCATGCTAATTACATTGCCGATTGCCAAATTGCATTATCTCTTATAGTTTCTGAGATATGGACTATCGACATCTTACAATATTGGTTCTGCTTTTAACTTGGGCCAAAATTTTAAAATGGTCTTATGAATTAGCGATTTCGTTCCAATTCACATTCCAAGTAATATTCGGCATGGTAATTACATTGATGATTACCAAATTGCATTATCTCTTGTAGTTTCCGAGATATGGGCAATCGAAATTTTACACCTTAGAGTCTGTTTCTAAGTTGGGTCAAAAATGTAAAATGGTCTTATGAATTAGCGATTTCGTTCCAATTCACATTCCAAGTAATACTCGACATGCTAATTACATTGCCGATTGCCAAATTGCATTATCTCTTATAGTTTCCGGGATAGGGATTATCGACATCTGACAATATTGGCTCTGCTTCTTACTTGGGCCAGAATTGTAAAATGGTCTTATGAATTAGCGATTTCGTTCCAATTCACATTCCAAGTAATACTCGACATGCTAATTACATTGCCGATTGCCAAATTGCATTATCTCTTATAGTTTCCGGGATAGGGATTATCGACATCTGACAATATTGGCTCTGCTTCTTACTTGGGCCAAAATTGTAAAATGGTCTTATGAATTAGCGATTTCGTTCCAATTCACATTCCAAGTAATACTCGACATGCTAATTACATTGCCGATTGCCAAATTGCATTATCTCTTATAGTTTCCGGGATAGGGATTATCGACATCTGACAATATTGGCTCTGCTTCTTACTTGGGCCAGAATTGTAAAATGGTCTTATGAATTAGCGATTTCGTTCCAATTCACATTCCAAGTAATACTCGACATGCTAATTACATTGCCGATTGCCAAATTGCATTATCTCTTATAGTTTCCGGGATAGGGATTATCGACATCTGACAATATTGGCTCTGCTTCTTACTTGGGCCAGAATTGTAAAATGCTCTTATGAATTAGCGATTTCGTTCCAATTCACATTCAAAGTAATATTCGGCATGCTAATTACGTTGTCTGTTGCCAAATTGCATTATCTCTTATAGTTTCCGAGATATGGACTATCGACATCTTACAATATTGGCTCTGCTTCTAACTTGGGCCAAAAATGTAAAATGGTCTTATTAATTAACGATTTCGTTCCAATTCACATTCTAAGTAATATTCGGCATGCTAATTAAGTTGCCATTTTCCAAATTGCATTATCTCTTATAGTTTCCGAGATATGGGCAATTGAAATTTTACACCTTGGTGTCTGTTTCTAACTGGGGTCAAAATTGTAAAATGGTCTTATGAATTAGCGATTTCGTTCCAATTCACATTCCAAGTATTATTCGGCATGCTAATTACATTGCCGGTTGCCAAATTGCATTATCTCCTATAGTTTCCAAGATATGGTCTATCGACATCTTACAATATTGGCTCTGCTTCTAACTTGGGCCAAAATTGTAAAATGGTCTTATGAATTAGCGATTTCGTTCCAATTCACATTCCAAGTATTATTCGGCATGCTAATTACATTGCCGATTGCCAAATTGCATTATCTCCTATAGTTTCCAAGATATGGTCTATCGACATCTTACAATATTGGCTCTGCTTCTAACTTGGGCCAAAATTGAAAAATGGTTTTATGAATTCGCGATTTCGTTCCAATTCACATTCAAAGTAATATTCGGCATTGCCAATTACGTTGCCGATTGCCAAATTGCATTATCTCTTGTAGTTACCGAGATATGGGCAATTGAAATTTTACACCTTGGTGTCTGTTTCTAACTGGGGTCAAAATTGTAAAATGGTCTTATGAATTAGTGGTTTCGTTCCAATTCACATTCCAAGTAATATTCGACATGCTAATTACATTGCCTGTTGCCAAATTGCATTATCTCCTATAGTTTCCAAGATATGGTCTATCGACATCTTACAATATTGGCTCTGCTTCTAACTTGGGCCAAAATTGAAAAATGGTCTTATGAATTAGCGATTTCGTTCCAATTCACATTCAAAGTAATATTCGGCATGCTAATTACGTTGCCGTTTTTCAAATTGCATTATCTCTTATAGTTTCCGAGATATGGGCAATTGAAATTTTACACCTTGGTGTCTGTTTCTAACTGGGGTCAAAATTGTAAAATGGTCTTATGAATTAGTGATTTCGTTCCAATTCACATTCCAAGTAATATTCGACATGCTAATTACATTGCCTGTTGCCAAATTGCATTAACTCTTATAGTTTCTGAGATATGCGCAATCGAAATTTTACACCTTAGGGTCTGTTTCTAACTTGGGTCAAAATTGTAAAATGCTCTTATGAATTAGCGATTTCGTTCCAATTCACATTCAAAGTAATATTCGACATGCTAATTACGTTGCCTGTTGCCAAATTGCATTATCTCTTATAGTTTCCGAGATATGGGCAATTGAAATTTTACACCTTGGTGTCTGTTTCTAACTGGGGTCAAAATTGTAAAATGGTCTTATGAATTAGTGATTTCGTTCCAATTCACATTCCAAGTAATATTCGACATGATAATTACATTGCCGATTGCCAAATTGCATTATCTCCTATAGTTTCCAAGATATGGTCTATCGACATCTTACAATATTGGCTCTGCTTCTAACTTGGGCCAAAATTGAAAAATGGTCTTATGAATTAGCGATTTCGTTCCAATTCACATTCAACGTAATATTCGGCATGCTAATTACGTTGCCGTTTTCCAAATTGCATTATCTCTTATAGTTTCCGAGATATGGGCAATTGAAATTTTACACCTTGGTGTCTGTTTCTAACTGGGGTCAAAATTGTAAAATGGTCTTATTAATTAGTGATTTCGTTCCAATTCACATTCCAAGTAATATTCGACATGCTAATTACATTGCCTGTTGCCAAATTGCATTATCTCTTATAGTTTCTGAGATATGCGCAATCGAAATTTTACACCTTAGGGTCTGTTTCTAACTTGGGTCAAAATTGTAAAATGGTCTTATGAATTAGCGATTTCGCTCCAATTCACATTTCAAGTAATATTCGGCATGCTAATTACATTGCCGATTGCCAAATTGCATTATCTCTTATAGTTTCCGAGATATGGACTATCGACATCTTACAATATTGGCTCTGCTTCTAACTTGGGTCAAAATTGTAAAATGGTCTTATGAATTAGCGATTTCGCTCCAATTCACATTCCAAGTAATATTCGGCATGCCAATTACATTGCCGATTGCCAAATTGCATTATCTCTTATAGTTTCTGAGATATGCGCAATCGAAATTTTACACCTTAGGGTCTGTTTCTAACTTGGGTCAAAATTATAAAATGCTCTTATGAATTAGCGATTTCGTTCCAGTTCACATTCAAAGTAATATTCGACATGCTAATTACGTTGCCTGTTGCCAAATTGCATTATCACTTATTTTTTCCGAGATATGGACTATCGACATCTTACAATATTGGCTCTGCTTCTAACTTGGGCCAAAATTGTAAAATGGTCTTATGAATTAGCGATTTCGTTCCAATTCACATTCCAAGTAATATTCGGCATGCTAATTACGTTGCCGATTGCCAAATTGCATTATCTCTTGTAGTTTCCGAGATATGGGCAATCGAAATTTTACACCTTAGAGTCTGTTTCTAAGTTGGGTCAAAAATGTAAAATGGTCTTATGAATTAGCGATATCGTTCCAATTCACATTCCAAGTAATACTCGACATGCTAATTACATTGCCGATTGCCAAATTACATTATCTCTTATAGTTTCCGGGATATGGATTATCGACATCTGACAATATTGGCTCTGCTTCTTACTTGGGCCAGAATTGTAAAATGGTCTTATGAATTAGCGATTTCGTTCCAATTCACATTCCAAGTAATATTCGGCATGGTAATTATATTGCCGATTGCCAAATTGCATTATCTCTTATAGTTTGCGGGATATGGGAATCGAAATTTTACACCTTAGTGTCTGTTTCTAACTTGGGTCAAAATTGTAAAATAGTCTTATGAATTAGCGATTTTGCTCCAATTCACATTCCAAGTAATATTCGGCATGCTAATTACATTGCCGATTGCCAAATTGCATTACCTCCTATAGTTTCCAAGATATGGTCTATCGACATCTTACAATATTGGCTCTGCTTCTTATTTGGGCCAAAATTGTAAAATGGTCTTATGAATTAGCGATTTTGCTCCAATTCACATTCCAAGTAATATTCGGCATGCTAATTGCATTGCCGATTGCCAAATTGCATTACCTCCTATAGTTTCCAAGATATGGTCTATCGACATCTTACAATATTGGCTCTGCTTCTAACTTGGGCCAGAATTGTAAAATGGTCTTATGAATTAGCGATTTCGTTCCAATTCAGATTCCAAGTAATATTCGGCATGCTAATTACGTTGCCGATTGCCAAATTGCATTATCTCATATAGTTTCCGAGATATGGACTATCGACATCTTACAATATTGGCTGTGCTTCTAACTTGGGCCAAAATTGTAAAATGGTCTTATGAATTAGCGATTTCGTTCCAATTCACATTCCAAGTGTTATTCGGCATGCTAATTACATTGCCGGTTGCCAAATTGCATTATCTCCTATAGTTTCCAAGATATGGTCTATCGACATCTTACAATATTGGCTGTGCTTCTAACTTGGGCCAAAATTGTAAAATGGTCTTATGAATTAGCGATTTCGCTCCAATTCACATTCCAAGTAATATTCGGCATGCTAATTACATTGCCGATTGCCAAATTGCATTACCCTTTATTGTTTCCGAGATATGGACTATCGACATCTGACAATATTGGCTCTGCTTCTAACTTGGGCCAGAATTGTAAAATGGTCTTATGAATTAGCGATTTCGTTCCAATTCACATTCCAAGTAATACTCGACATGCTAATTACATTGCCGATTGCCAAATTACATTATCTCTTATAGTTTCCGGGATATGGATTATCGACATCTGACAATATTGGCTCTGCTTCTTACTTGGGCCAGAATTGTAAAATGGTCTTATGAATTAGCGATTTCGTTCCAATTCACATTCCAAGTAATATTCGGCATGGTAATTATATTGCCGATTGCCAAATTGCATTATCTCTTATAGTTTGCGGGATATGGGAATCGAAATTTTACACCTTAGTGTCTGTTTCTAACTTGGGTCAAAATTGTAAAATAGTCTTATGAATTAGCGATTTTGCTCCAATTCACATTCCAAGTAATATTCGGCATGCTAATTACATTGCCGATTGCCAAATTGCATTACCTCCTATAGTTTCCAAGATATGGTCTATCGACATCTTACAATATTGGCTCTGCTTCTTATTTGGGCCAAAATTGTAAAATGGTCTTATGAATTAGCGATTTTGCTCCAATTCACATTCCAAGTAATATTCGGCATGCTAATTGCATTGCCGATTGCCAAATTGCATTACCTCCTATAGTTTCCAAGATATGGTCTATCGACATCTTACAATATTGGCTCTGCTTCTAACTTGGGCCAGAATTGTAAAATGGTCTTATGAATTAGCGATTTCGTTCCAATTCAGATTCCAAGTAATATTCGGCATGCTAATTACGTTGCCGATTGCCAAATTGCATTATCTCATATAGTTTCCGAGATATGGACTATCGACATCTTACAATATTGGCTGTGCTTCTAACTTGGGCCAAAATTGTAAAATGGTCTTATGAATTAGCGATTTCGTTCCAATTCACATTCCAAGTGTTATTCGGCATGCTAATTACATTGCCGGTTGCCAAATTGCATTATCTCCTATAGTTTCCAAGATATGGTCTATCGACATCTTACAATATTGGCTGTGCTTCTAACTTGGGCCAAAATTGTAAAATGGTCTTATGAATTAGCGATTTCGCTCCAATTCACATTCCAAGTAATATTCGGCATGCTAATTACATTGCCGATTGCCAAATTGCATTACCCTTTATTGTTTCCGAGATATGGACTATCGACATCTGACAATATTGGCTCTGCTTCTAACTTGGGCCAGAATTGTAAAATGGTCTTATGAATTAGCGATTTCGTTCCAATTCACATTCCAAGTATTATTCGGCATGCTAATTACATTGCCGGTTGCCAAATTGAATTATCTCCTATAGTTTCCAAGATATGGTCTATCGACATCTTACAATATTGGCTCTGCTTCTAACTTGGGCCAAAATTGTAAAATGGTCTTATGAATTAGCGATTTCGTTCCAATTCACATTCCAAGTAATATTCGGCATGCTAATTACGTTGCCGTTTTCCAAATTGCATTATCTCTTATAGTTTCCGAGATATGGGTAATTGAAATTTTACACCTTGGTGTCTGTTTCTAACTGAGGTCAAAATTGTAAAATGGTCTTATGAATTAGCGATTTCGTTCCAATTCACATTCTAAGTAATATTCGGCATGCTAATTACGTTGCCGTTTTCCAAATTGCATTATCTCTTATAGTTTCCGAGATATGGGCAATTGAAATTTTACACCTTGGTGTCTGTTTCTAACTTGGGTCAAAATTGTAAAATGCTCTTATGAATTAGCGATTTCGTTCCAATTCACATTCAAAGTAATATTCGACATGCTAATTACGTTGCCTGTTGCCAAATTGCATTATCTCTTATAGTTTCCGAGATATGGACTATCGACATCTTACAATATTGGCTCTGCTTCTAACTTGGGTCAAAATTGTAAAATGGTCTTATGAATTAGCGATTTCGCTCCAATTCACATTCCAAGTAATATTCGGCATGCTAATTACATTGCCGATTGCCAAATTGCATTACCCTTTATTGTTTCCGAGATATGGACTATCGACATCTTACAATATTGGCTGTGCTTCTAACTTGGGCCAAAATTGAAAAATGGTCTTATGAATTAGCGATTTAGTTCCAATTCACATTCAAAGTAATATTCGGCATTGCTAATTACATTGCCGATTGCCAAATTGCATTATCTCCTATAGTTTCCAAGATATGGTCTATCGACATCTTACAACATTGGCACTGTTTCTAACTTGGTCCAAAATTGAAAAATGGTCTTATGAATTAGCGATTTCGTTCCAATTCACATTCAAAGTAATATTCAGCATTGCTAATTAAGTTGCCGATTTCCAAATTGCATTATCTCATATAGTTTCCGAGATATGGACTATCGACATCTTACAATATTGGCTCTGCTTCTTACTTGGGCCAAAATTGTAAAATGGTCTTATGAATTAGCGATTTCGTTCCAATTCACATTCCAAGTATTATTCGGCATGCTAATTACATTGCCGATTACCAAATTGCATTATCTCCTATAGTTTCTAAGATATGGTCTATCGACATCTTACAATATGGGCTCTGCTTCTAACTTGGGCCAAAATTGAAAAATGGTCTTATGAATTAGCGATTTCGTTCCAATTCACATTCCAAGTAATATTCGGCATGCTAATTACATTGCCGGTTGCCAAATTGCATTTTCTCCTATAGTTTCCAAGATATGGTCTATCGACATCTTACAATATTGGCTCTGCTTCTAACTTGGGCCAAAATTGTAAAATGGTCTTATGAATTAGCGATTTCGTTCCAATTCACATTCCAAGTAATATTCGGCATGCTAATTACGTTGCCGTTTTCCAAATTGCATTATCTCTTATAGTTTCCGAGATATGGGCAATTGAAATTTTACACCTTGGTGTCTGTTTCTAACTTGGGTCAAAATTGTAAAATGCTCTTATGAATTAGCGATTTCGTTCCAATTCACATTCAAAGTATTATTCGACATGCTAATTACGTTGCCTGTTGCCAAATTGCATTATCTCTTATAGTTTCCCAGATATGGACTATCGACATCTTACAATATTGACTCTGCTTCTAACTTGGGTCAAAATTGTAAAATGGTCTTATGAATTAGCGATTTCGCTCCAATTCACATTCCAAGTAATATTCGGCATGCTAATTACATTGCCGATTGCCAAATTGCATTACCCTTTATTGTTTCCGAGATATGGACTATCGACATCTGACAATATTGGCTCTGCTTCTAACTTGGGCCAGAATTGTAAAATGGTCTTATGAATTAGCGATTTCGTTCCAATTCAGATTCCAAGTAATATTCGGCATGCTAATTACGTTGCCGACTGCCAAATTGCATAATCTCATATAGTTTCCGAGATATGGACTATCGACATCTTACAATATTGGCTGTGCTTCTAACTTGGGCCAAAATTCTTAAATGGTCTTATGAATTAGCGATTTCGTTCCAATTCACATTCCAAGTATTATTCGGCATGCTAATTACATTGCCGGGTGCCAAATTGCATTATCTCCTATAGTTTCCAAGATATGGTCTATCGACATCTTACAATATTGGCTCTGCTTCTAACTTGGGCCAAAATTGTAAAATGGTCTTATGAATTAGCGATTTCGTTCCAATTCACATTCAAAGTAATATTCGGCATTGCTAATTACGTTGCCGATTGCCAAATTGCATTATCTCTTGTAGTTTCCGAGATATGGGCAATCGAAATTTTACACCTTAGAAGAGTCTGTTTCTAACTTGGATCAAAGTTGTAAAATGGTCTTATGAATTAGCGATTTCGCTCCAATTCACATTTCAAGTAATATTCGGCATGCTAATTACATTGCCGATTGCCAAATTGCATTATCTCTTATAGTTTCTGAGATATGGACTATCGACATCTTACAATATTGGTTCTGCTTTTAACTTGGGCCAAAATTGTAAAATGGTCTTATGAATTAGCGATTTCGTTCCAATTCACATTCCAAGTAATATTCGGCATGCTAATTACGTTGCCGTTTTCCAAATTGCATTATCTCTTATAGTTTCCGAGATATGGGCAATTGAAATTTTACACCTTGGTGTCTGTTTCTAACTGGGGTCAAAATTGTAAAATGGTCTTATGAATTAGCGATTTCGTTCCAATTCACATTCTAAGTAATATTCGGCATGCTAATTACGTTGCCGTTTTCCAAATTGCATTATCTCTTATAGTTTCCGAGATATGGGCAATTGAAATTTTACACCTTGGTGTCTGTTTCTAACTGGGGTCAAAATTGTAAAATGGTCTTATGAATTAGTGACTTCGTTCCAATTCACATTCCAAGTAATATTCGACATGCTAATTACATTGCCGATTGCCAAATTGCATTATCTCCTATAGTTTCCAAGATATGGTCTATCGACATCTTACAATATTGGCTCTGCTTCTAACTTGGGCCAAAATTGAAAAATGGTCTTATGAATTAGCGATTTCGTTCCAATTCACATTCAAAGTAATATTCGGCATTGCTAATTACATTGCCGATTGCCAAATTGCATTATCTCCTATAGTTTCCAAGATATGGTCTATCGACATCTTACAATATTGGCTCTGTTTCTAACTTGGGCCAAAATTGAAAAATGGTCTTATGAATTAGCGATTTCGTTCCAATTCACATTCAAAGTAATATTCAGCATTGCTAATTACGTTGCCGATTGCCAAATTGCATTATCTCTTGTAGTTTCCGAGATATGGGCAATCGAAATTTTACACCTTAGAGTCTGTTTCTAACTTGGGTCAAAATTGTAAAATGGTCTTACGAATTAGCGATTTCGCTCCAATTGACATTCCTAGTAATATTCGGCCTGCTAATTACATTGCCGATTGCCAAATTGCATTATCCCTTATAGTTTCCGAGATATGGACTATCGATCTCTGACAATATTAGCTCTGCTTCTAACTTGGGCCAGAATTGTAAAATGGTCTTATGAATTAGCGATTTCGTTCCAATTCACATTCCAAGTAATATTCGGAATGCTAATTACGTTGCCGATTGCCAAATTGCATTATCTCATATAGTTTCCGAGATATGGACTATCGACATCTTACAATATTGGCTGTGCTTCTAACTTGGGCCAAAATTGTAAAATGGTCTTATGAATTAGCGATTTCGTTCCAATTCACATTCCAAGTATTATTCGGCATGCTAATTACATTGCCGATTGCCAAATTGCATTATCTCCTATAGTTTCTAAGATATGGTCTATCGACATCTTACAATATTGGCTCTGCTTCTAACTTGGGCCAAAATTGTAAAATGGTCTTATGAATTAGCGATTTCGTTCCAATTCACATTCCAAGTATTATTCAGCATGCTAATTACATTGCCGATTGCCAAATTGCATTATCTCCTATAGTTTCTAAGATATGGTCTATCGACATCTTACAATATTGGCTCTGCTTCTAACTTGGGCCAAAATTGTAAAATGGTCTTATGAATTAGCGATTTCGTTCCAATTCACATTCCAAGTATTATTCGGCATGCTAATTACATTGCCGATTGCCAAATTGCATTATCTCCTATAGTTTCTAAGATATGGTCTATCGACATCTTACAATATTGGCTCTGCTTCTAACTTGGGCCAAAATTGTAAAATGGTCTTATGAATTAGCGATTTCGTTCCAATTCACATTCCAAGTATTATTCGGCATGCTAATTACATTGCCGATTGCCAAATTGCATTATCTCCTATAGTTTCTAAGATATGGTCTATCGACATCTTACAATATTGGCTCTGCTTCTAACTTGGGCCAAAATTGAGAAATGGTCTTATGAATTAGCGATTTCGTTCTAATTCACATTCAAGGTATTATTCGGCATTGCTAATTACGTTGCCGATTGCCAAATTGCATTATCTCTTGTAGTTACCGAGATATGGGCAATCGAAATTTTACACCTTAGAGTCTGTTTCTAACTTGGGTCAAAATTGTAAAATGGTCTTATGAATTAGCGATTTCGCTCCAATTCACATTCCAAGTAATATTCGGCATGCTAATTACATTGCCAATTGCCAAATTGCATTATCTCTTATAGTTTCTGAGATATGGACTATCGACATCTTACAATATTGGCTCTTCTTCTAACTTGGGCCAGAATTGTAAAATGGTCTATTGGATTAGCGATTTCGTTCCAATTCAGATTCAAAGTAATATTCGGCATTGCTAATTACATTGCCGATTGCCAAATTGCATTATCTCTTGTAGTTTCCGAGATATGGGCAATCGAAATTTTACACCTTAGTGTCTGTTTCTAACTGGGGTCAAAATTGTTAAATGGTCTTATGAATTAGTGATTTCGTTCCAATTCACATTCCAAGTATTATTCGGCATGCTAATTACATTGCCGATTGCCAAATTGCATTATCTCTTATAGTTTCCGATATATGGGCAATCGAAATTTTACACCTTAGTGTCTGTTTCTAAGTTGGGCCAAAATTGTAAAATGGTCTTATGAATTAGTGATTTCGTTCCAATTCACATTCCAAGTAATATTCGGCATGCTAATTACGTTGCCGATTGCCAAATTGCATTATCTCTTGTAGTTTCCGAGATATAGGCAATCGAAATTTTACACCTTAGAGTCTGTTTCTAACTTGGGTCAAAATTGTAAAATGGTCTTACGAATTAGCGATTTCGCTCCAATTCACATTCCAAGTAATATTCGGCATGCTAATTACATTGCCGATTGCCAAATTGCATTATCTCTTATAGTTTCCGGGATAGGGATTATCGACATCTGACAATATTGGCTCTGCTTCTTACTTGGGCCAGAATTGTAAAATGGTCTTATGAATTAGCGATTTCGTTCCAATTCACATTCCAAGTAATATTCGGCATGGTAATTACGTTGCCGATTGCCAAATTGCCTTACCACCTATAGTTTCCTAGATATGGTCTATCGACATCTTACAATATTGGCTCTGCTTCTAATTTGGGCCAAAATTGTAAAATGCTCTTATGAATTAGCGATTTCGTTCCAATTCACATTCAAAGTAATATTCGGCATGCTAATTACGTTGCCTGTTGCCAAATTGCATTATCTCTTATAGTTTCCGAGATATGGACTATCGACATCTTACAATATTGGCTCTGCTTCTAACTTGGGCCAAAATTGTAAAATGGTCTTATTAATTAACGATTTCGTTCCAATTCACATTCTAAGTAATATTCGGCATGCTAATTAAGTTGCCATTTTCCAAATTGCATTATCTCTTATAGTTTCCGAGATATGGGCAATTGAAATTTTACACCTTGGTGTCTGTTTCTTACTGGGGTCAAAATTGTAAAATGGTCTTATGAATTAGCGATTTCGTTCCAATTCACATTCCAAGTATTATTCGGCATGCTAATTACATTGCCGGTTGTCAAATTGCATTATCTCCTATAGTTTCCAAGATATGGTCTATCGACATCTTACAATATTGGCTCTGCTTCTAACTTGGGCCAAAATTGTAAAATGGTCTTATGAATTAGCGATTTCGTTCCAATTCACATTCCAAGTATTATTCGGCATGCTAATTACATTGCCGATTGCCAAATTGCATTATCTCCTATAGTTTCCAAGATATGGTCTATCGACATCTTACAATATTGGCTCTGCTTCTAACTTGGGCCAAAATTGAAAAATGGTCTTATGAATTCGCGATTTCGTTCCAATTCACATTCAAAGTAATATTCGGCATTGCCAATTACGTTGCCGATTGCCAAATTGCATTATCTCTTGTAGTTACCGAGATATGGGCAATTGAAATTTTACACCTTGGTGTCTGTTTCTAACTGGGGTCAAAATTGTAAAATGGTCTTATGAATTAGCGATTTCGCTCCAGTTCACATTCCAAGTAATATTCGGGATGCTAATTACGTTGCCGATTGCCAAATTGCATTATCTCTTATAGTTTCCGAGATATGACTATCGACATCTTGCAATATTGGCTCTGCTTCTAACTTGGGCCAGAATTGTAAAATGGTCTCATGAATTAGCAATTTTGTTGTAATTCACATTCCAAGTAATATTCGGCATGCTAATTACGTTGCCGATTGCCAAATTGCATTATCTCTTATAGTTTCCGAGATATGGACTATCGACATCTTGCAATATTGGCTCTGCTTCTAACTTGGGCCAGAATTGTAAAATGGTCTTATGAATTAGCGATTTCGTTGTAATTCACATTTCAAGTAATATTCGGCATGCTAATTACGTTGCCTATTGCCAAATTGCATTATCTCTTATAGTTTCCGAGATATGGACTATCGACATGTTACAATATTGGCTCTGCTTCTAAAATGGGTCAAAATTGTAAAATGGTCTTATGAATTAGCAATTTCGCTCCAATTCACATTCCAAGTAATATTCGGCATGCTAATTACGTTGCCGATTTCCAGATTGCATTATCTCTTATAGTTTCCAAGATATGGACTATCGACATCTTGCAATATTGGCTCTGCTTCTAACTTGGGCCAGAATTGTAAAATGGTCTTATGAATTAGCGATTTCGTTGTAATTCACATTCCAAGTAATATTCGGCATGCTAATTACGTTGCCGATTGCCAAATTGCATTATCTCTTATAGTTTCCGAGATATGGACTATCGACATTTTACAATATTGGCTCTTCTTCTAACTTGGGTCAAAATTGTAAAACGGTCTTATGAATTAGCTATTTCGCTCCAGTTCACATTCCAAGTAATATTCGGCATGCAAATTACGTTGCCGATTGCCAAATTGCATTATCTCTTATAGTTTCCGAGATATGGACTATCGACATCTTGCAATATTGGCTCTGCTTCTAACTTGGGCCAGAATTGTAAAATGGTCTTATGAATTAGCGATTTCGTTGTAATTCACATTCCAAGTAATATTCGGCATGCTAATTACGTTGCCGATTGCCAAATTGCATTATCTCTTATAGTTTCCGAGATATGGACTATCGACATTTTACAATATTGGCTCTGCTTCTAACTTGTGTCAAAATTGTAAAATGGTTTTATGAATTAGCAATTTCGCTCCAATTCACATTCCAAGTAATATTCGGCATGCTAATTACGTTGCCGATTGCCAAATTGCATTATCTCTTATAGTTTCCGAGATATGGACTATCGACATCTTGCAATATTGGCTCTGCTTCTAACTTGGGCCAAAATTGTAAAATGGTCTTATGAATTAGCGATTTCGTTCCAATTCACATTCCAAGTATTATTCAGCATGCTAATTACATTGCCGATTGCCAAATTGCATTATCTCCTATAGTTTCTAAGATATGGTCTATCGACATCTTACAATATTGGCTCTGCTTCTAACTTGGGCCAAAATTGTAAAATGGTCTTATGAATTAGCGATTTCGCTCCAATTCACATTCCAAGCAATATTCGGCATGCTAATTACGTTGCCGATTGCCAAATTGCATTATCTCTTATAGTTTCCGAGATATGGACTATCGACATCTTGCAATATTGGCTCTGCTTCTAACTTGGGCCAGAATTGTAAAATGGTCTTATGAATTAGCGATTTCGTTGTAATTCACATTCCAAGTAATATTCGGCATGCTAATTACGTTGCCGATTGCCAAATTGCATTATCTCTTATAGTTTCCGAGATATGGACTATCGACATTTTACAATATTGGCTCTGCTTCTAACTTGGGTCAAAATTGTAAAATGGTCTTATGAATTAGCAATTTCGCTCCAATTCACATTCCAAGTAATATTCGGCATGCTAATTACGTTGCCGATTGCCAGATTGCATTATCTCTTATAGTTTCCGAGATATGGACTATCGACATCTTGCAATATTGGCTCTGCTTCTAACTTGGGCCAGAATTGTAAAATGGTCTTATGAATTAGCGATTTCGCTCCAATTCACATTCCAAGTAATATTCGGCATGCTAATTACGTTGCCGATTGCCAAATTGCATTATCTCTTATAGTTTCCGAGATATGGACTATCGATAATTTACACCTTAGGCTCTGCTTCTAACTTGGGCCCAAATTGTAAAATGGTCTTATCTATTGGCGATTTAGTTGCAATTCACATTCCAAGTAATATTCGGCATGCTAATTACATTGCCGGTTGCCAAATTGCATTATCTCTTATAGTTTCCGAGATATGGACTATCGATAATTTACACCTTAGGCTCTGCTTCTAACTTGGGCCCAAATTGTAAAATGGTCTTATCTATTGGCGATTTCGTTCCAATTCACATTCCAAGTAATATTCGGCATGCTAATTACATTGCCGGTTGCCAAATTGCATTATCTCTTATAGTTTCCGAGATATGGACTATCGACATCTTGCAATATTGGCTCTGCTTCTAACTTGGGCCAGAATTGTAAAATGGTCTTATGAATTAGCGATTTCGCTCCAATTCACATTCCAAGTAATATTCGGCATGCTAATTACATTGCCGATTGCCAAATTGCATTATCTCTTATAGTTTCTGAGATATTGACTATCAACATCTTACAATATTGGTTCTGCTTTTAACTTGGGCCAAAATTGTAAAATTGTCTTATGAATTAGCGATTTCGTTCCAATTCACATTCCAAGTAATATTCGGCATGGTAATTACATTGCCGATTACCAAATTGCATTATCTCTTGTAGTTTCCGAGATATGGGCAATCGAAATTTTACACCTTAGAGTCTGTTTCTAAGTTGGGTCAAAAATGTAAAATGGTCTTATGAATTAGCGATTTCGTTCCAATTCACATTCAAAGTAATATTCGACATGCTAATTACGTTGCCTGTTGCCAAATTGCATTATCTCTTATAGTTTCCGAGATATGGACTATCGACATCTTACAATATTGGCTCTGCTTCTAACTTGGGTCAAAATTGTAAAATGGTCTTATGAATTAGCGATTTCGCTCCAATTCACATTCCAAGTAATATTCGGCATGCTAATTACATTGCCGATTGCCAAATTGCATTACCCTTTATTGTTTCCGAGATATGGACTATCGACATCTGACAATATTGGCTCTGCTTCTAACTTGGGCCAGAATTGTAAAATGGTCTTATGAATTAGCGATTTCGTTCCAATTCAGATTCCAAGTAATATTCGGCATGCTAATTACGTTGCCGATTGCCGAATTGCATTATCTCATATAGTTTCCGAGATATGGACTATCGACATCTTACAATATTGGCTGTGCTTCTAACTTGGGCCAAAATTGTAAAATGGCCTTATGAATTAGCGATTTCGTTCCAATTCACATTCCAAGTGTTGTTCGGCATGCTAATTACATTGCCGGTTGCCAAATTGCATTATCTCCTATAGTTTCCAAGATATGGTCTATCGACATCTTACAATATTGGCTATGCTTCTAACTTGGGCCAAAATTGTAAAATGGTCTTATGAATTAGCGATTTCGCTCCAATTCACATTCCAAGTAATATTCGGCATGCTAATTACATTGCCGAGTGCCAAATTGCATTACCCTTTATTGTTTCCGAGATATGGACTATCGACATCTGACAATATTGGCTCTGCTTCTAACTTGGGCCAGAATTGTAAAATGGTCTTATGAATTAGCGATTTCGTTCCAATTCACATTCCATGTATTATTCGGCATGCTAATTACATTGCCGGTTGCCAAATTGCATTATCTCCTATAGTTTCCAAGATATGGTCTATCGACATCTTACAATATTGGCTGTGCTTCTAACTTGGGCCAAAATTGTAAAATGGTCTTATGAATTAACGATTTCGTTCCAATTCACATTCCAAGTATTATTCGGCATGCTAATTACATTGCCGGTTGCCAAATTGCATTATCTCCTATAGTTTCCAAGATATGGTCTATCGACATCTTACAATATTGGCTCTGCTTCTAACTTGGGCCAAAATTGTAAAATGGTCTTATGAATTAGCGATTTCGTTCCAATTCACATTCCAAGTAATATTCGGCATGCTAATTACGTTGCCGTTTTCCAAATTGCATTATCTCTTATAGTTTCCGAGATATGGGCAATTGAAATTTTACACCTTGGTGTCTGTTTCTAACTGAGGTCAAAATTTTAAAATGGTTTTATGAATTAGCGATTTCGTTCCAATTCACATTCTAAGTAATATTCGGCATGCTAATTACGTTGCCGTTTTCCAAATTGCATTATCTCTTATAGTTTCCGAGATATGGGCAATTGAAATTTTACACCTTGGTGTCTGTTTCTAACTTGGGTCAAAATTGTAAAATGCTCTTATGAATTAGCGATTTCGTTCCAATTCACATTCAAAGTATTATTCGACATGCTAATTACGTTGCCTGTTGCCAAATTGCATTATCTCTTATAGTTTCCCAGATATGGACTATCGACATCTTACAATATTGACTCTGCTTCTAACTTGGCTCAAAATTGTAAAATGGTCTTATGAATTAGCGATTTCGCTCCAATTCACATTCCAAGTAATATTCGGCATGCTAATTACATTGCCGATTGCCAAATTGCATTACCCTTTATTGTTTCCGAGATATGGACTATCGACATCTGACAATATTGGCTCTGCTTCTAACTTGGGCCAGAATTGTAAAATGGTCTTATGAATTAGCGATTTCGTTCCAATTCAGATTCCAAGTAATATTCGGCATGCTAATTACGTTGCCGACTGCCAAATTGCATAATCTCATATAGTTTCCGAGATATGGACTATCGACATCTTACAATATTGGCTGTGCTTCTAACTTGGGCCAAAATTCTTAAATGGTCTTATGAATTAGCGATTTCGTTCCAATTCACATTCCAAGTATTATTCGGCATGCTAATTACATTGCCGGATGCCAAATTGCATTATCTCCTATAGTTTCCAAGATATGGTCTATCGACATCTTACAATATTGGCTCTGCTTCTAACTTGGGCCAAAATTGTAAAATGGTCTTATGAATTAGCGATTTCGTTCCAATTCACATTCAAAGTAATATTCGGCATTGCTAATTACGTTGCCGATTGCCAAATTGCATTATCTCTTGTAGTTTCCGAGATATGGGCAATCGAAATTTTACACCTTAGAAGAGTCTGTTCCTAACTTGGATCAAAGTTGTAAAATGGTCTTATGAATTAGCGATTTCGTTCCAATTCACATTCAAAGTAATATTCGGCATTGCTAATTACGTTGCCGATTGCCAAATTGCATTATCTCTTATAGTTTCTGAGATATGGACTATCGACATCTTACAATATTGGTTCTGCTTTTAACTTGGGCCAAAATTGTAAAATGGTCTTATGAATTAGCGATTTCGTTCCAATTCACATTCCAAGTAATATTCGGCATGCTAATTACGTTGCCGTTTTCCAAATTGCATTATCTCTTATAGTTTCCGAGATATGGGCAATTGAAATTTTACACCTTGGTGTCTGTTTCTAACTGGGGTCAAAATTGTAAAATGGTCTTATGAATTAGCGATTTCGTTCCAATTCACATTCTAAGTAATATTCGGCATGCTAATTACGTTGCCGTTTTCCAAATTGCATTATCTCTTATAGTTTCCGAGATATGGGCAATTGAAATTTTACACCTTGGTGTCTGTTTCTAACTGGGGTCAAAATTGTAAAATGGTCTTATGAATTAGTGACTTCGTTCCAATTCACATTCCAAGTAATATTCGACATGCTAATTACATTGCCGATTGCCAAATTGCATTATCTCCTATAGTTTCCAAGATATGGTCTATCGACATCTTACAATATTGGCTCTGCTTCTAACTTGGGCCAAAATTGAAAAATGGTCTTATGAATTAGCGATTTCGTTCCAATTCACATTCAAAGTAATATTCGGCATTGCTAATTACATTGCCGATTGCCAAATTGCATTATCTCCTATAGTTTCCAAGATATGGTCTATCGACATCTTACAATATTGGCTCTGTTTCTAACTTGGGCCAAAATTGAAAAATGGTCTTATGAATTAGCGATTTCGTTCCAATTCACATTCAAAGTAATATTCAGCATTGCTAATTACGTTGCCGATTGCCAAATTGCATTATCTCTTGTAGTTTCCGAGATATGGGCAATCGAAATTTTACACCTTAGAGTCTGTTTCTAACTTGGGTCAAAATTGTAAAATGGTCTTACGAATTAGCGATTTCGCTCCAATTGACATTCCTAGTAATATTCGGCATTGCTAATTACATTGCCGATTGCCAAATTGCATTATCCCTTATAGTTTCCGAGATATGGACTATCGACCTCTGACAATATTAGCTATGCTTCTAACTTGGGCCAGAATTGTAAAATGGTCTTATGAATTAGCGATTTCGTTCCAATTCACATTCCAAGTAATATTCGGAATGCTAATTACGTTGCCGATTGCCAAATTACATTATCTCATATAGTTTCTAAGATATGGTCTATCGACATCTTACAATATTGGCTCTGCTTCTAACTTGGGCCAAAATTGTAAAATGGTCTTATGAATTAGCGATTTCGTTCCAATTCACATTCCAAGTATTATTCAGCATGCTAATTACATTGCCAATTGCCAAATTCCATTATCTCCTATAGTTTCCAAGATATGGTCTATCGACATCTTACAATATTGGCTGTGCTTCTAACTTGGGCCAAAATTGTAAAATGGTCTTATGAATTAGCGATTTCGTTCCAATTCACATTCCAAGTATTATTCGGCATGCTAATTACATTGCCGATTGCCAAATTGCATTATCTCCTATAGTTTCTAAGATATGGTCTATCGACATCTTAGAATATTGGCTCTGCTTCTAACTTGGGCCAAAATTGTAAAATGGTCTTATGAATTAGCGATTTCGTTCCAATTCACATTCCAAGTATTATTCAGCATGCTAATTACATTGCCGATTGCCAAATTCCATTATCTGCTATAGTTTCCAAGATATGGTCTATCGACATCTTACAATATTGGCTCTGCTTCTAACTTGGGCCAAAATTGAGAAATGGTCTTATGAATTAGCGATTTCGTTCTAATTCACATTCAAAGTATTATTCGGCATTGCTAATTACGTTGCCGATTGCCAAATTGCATTATCTCTTGTAGTTACCGAGATATGGGCAATCAAAATTTTACACCTTAGAGTCTGTTTCTAACTTGGGTCAAAATTGTAAAATGGTCTTATGAATTAGCGATTTCGCTCCAATTCACATTCCAAGTAATATTCGGCATGCTAATTACATTGCCAATTGCCAAATTGCATTATCTCTTATAGTTTCTGAGATATGGACTATCGACATCTTACAATATTGGCTCTTCTTCTAACTTGGGCCAGAATTGTAAAATGGTCTATTGGATTAGCGATTTCGTTCAAATTCAGATTCAAAGTAATATTCGGCATTGCTAATTACGTTGCCGATTGCCAAATTGCATTATCTCTTGTAGTTTCCGAGATATGGGCAATCGAAATTTTACACCTTAGTGTCTGTTTCTAACTGGGGTCAAAATTGTTAAATGGTCTTATGAATTAGTGATTTCGTTCCAATTCACATTCCAAGTATTATTCGGCATGCTAATTACATTGCCGATTGCCAAATTGCATTATCTCTTATAGTTTCCGATATATGGGCAATCGAAATATTACACCTTAGTGTCTGTTTCTAAGTTGGGCCAAAATTGTAAAATGGTCTTATGAATTAGTGATTTCGTTCCAATTCACATTCCAAGTAATATTCGGCATGCTAATTACGTTGCCGATTGCCAAATTGCATTATCTCTTGTAGTTTCCGAGATATGGGCAATCGAAATTTTACACCTTAGAGTCTGTTTCTAACTTGGGTCAAAATTGTAAAATGGTCTTACGAATTAGCGATTTCGCTCCAATTCACATTCCAAGTAATATTCGGCATGCTAATTACATTGCCGATTGCCAAATTGCATTATCTCTTATAGTTTCTGAGATATGGACTATCGACATCTTACAATATTGGTTCTGCTTTTAACTTGGGCCAAAATTTTAAAATGGTCTTATGAATTAGCGATTTCGTTCCAATTCACATTCCAAGTAATATTCGGCATGGTAATTACATTGCCGATTACCAAATTGCATTATCTCTTGTAGTTTCCGAGATATGGGCAATCGAAATTTTACACCTTAGAGTCTGTTTCTAAGTTGGGTCAAAAATGTAAAATGGTCTTATGAATTAGCGATTTCGTTCCAATTCACATTCCAAGTAATACTCGACATGCTAATTACATTGCCGATTGCCAAATTGCATTATCTCTTATAGTTTCCGGGATAGGGATTATCGACATCTGACAATATTGGCTCTGCTTCTTACTTGGGCCAGAATTGTAAAATGGTCTTATGAATTAGCGATTTCGTTCCAATTCACATTCCAAGTAATATTCGGCATGGTAATTACGTTGCCGATTGCCAAATTGCCTTACCACCTATAGTTTCCTAGATATGGTCTATCGACATCTTACAATATTGGCTCTGCTTCTAATTTGGGCCAAAATTGTAAAATGCTCTTATGAATTAGCGATTTCGTTCCAATTCACATTCAAAGTAATATTCGGCATGCTAATTACGTTGTCTGTTGCCAAATTGCATTATCTCTTATAGTTTCCGAGATATGGACTATCGACATCTTACAATATTGGCTCTGCTTCTAACTTGGGCCAAAAATGTAAAATGGTCTTATTAATTAACGATTTCGTTCCAATTCACATTCTAAGTAATATTCGGCATGCTAATTAAGTTGCCATTTTCCAAATTGCATTATCTCTTATAGTTTCCGAGATATGGGCAATTGAAATTTTACACCTTGGTGTCTGTTTCTAACTGGGGTCAAAATTGTAAAATGGTCTTATGAATTAGCGATTTCGTTCCAATTCACATTCCAAGTATTATTCGGCATGCTAATTACATTGCCGGTTGCCAAATTGCATTATCTCCTATAGTTTCCAAGATATGGTCTATCGACATCTTACAATATTGGCTCTGCTTCTAACTTGGGCCAAAATTGTAAAATGGTCTTATGAATTAGCGATTTCGTTCCAATTCACATTCCAAGTATTATTCGGCATGCTAATTACATTGCCGATTGCCAAATTGCATTATCTCCTATAGTTTCCAAGATATGGTCTATCGACATCTTACAATATTGGCTCTGCTTCTAACTTGGGCCAAAATTGAAAAATGGTTTTATGAATTCGCGATTTCGTTCCAATTCACATTCAAAGTAATATTCGGCATTGCCAATTACGTTGCCGATTGCCAAATTGCATTATCTCTTGTAGTTACCGAGATATGGGCAATTGAAATTTTACACCTTGGTGTCTGTTTCTAACTGGGGTCAAAATTGTAAAATGGTCTTATGAATTAGTGGTTTCGTTCCAATTCACATTCCAAGTAATATTCGACATGCTAATTACATTGCCTGTTGCCAAATTGCATTATCTCCTATAGTTTCCAAGATATGGTCTATCGACATCTTACAATATTGGCTCTGCTTCTAACTTGGGCCAAAATTGAAAAATGGTCTTATGAATTAGCGATTTCGTTCCAATTCACATTCAAAGTAATATTCGGCATGCTAATTACGTTGCCGTTTTTCAAATTGCATTATATCTTATAGTTTCCGAGATATGGGCAATTGAAATTTTACACCTTGGTGTCTGTTTCTAACTGGGGTCAAAATTGTAAAATGGTCTTATGAATTAGTGATTTCGTTCCAATTCACATTCCAAGTAATATTCGACATGCTAATTACATTGCCTGTTGCCAAATTGCATTATCTCTTATAGTTTCTGAGATATGCGCAATCGAAATTTTACACCTTAGGGTCTGTTTCTAACTTGGGTCAAAATTGTAAAATGCTCTTATGAATTAGCGATTTCGTTCCAATTCACATTCAAAGTAATATTCGACATGCTAATTACGTTGCCTGTTGCCAAATTGCATTATCTCTTATAGTTTCCGAGATATGGGCAATTGAAATTTTACACCTTGGTGTCTGTTTCTAACTGGGGTCAAAATTGTAAAATGGTCTTATGAATTAGTGATTTCGTTCCAATTCACATTCCAAGTAATATTCGACATGATAATTACATTGCCGATTGCCAAATTGCATTATCTCCTATAGTTTCCAAGATATGGTCTATCGACATCTTACAATATTGGCTCTGCTTCTAACTTGGGCCAAAATTGAAAAATGGTCTTATGAATTAGCGATTTCGTTCCAATTCACATTCAACGTAATATTCGGCATGCTAATTACGTTGCCGTTTTCCAAATTGCATTATCTCTTATAGTTTCCGAGATATGGGCAATTGAAATTTTACACCTTGGTGTCTGTTTCTAACTGGGGTCAAAATTGTAAAATGGTCTTATGAATTAGTGATTTCGTTCCAATTCACATTCCAAGTAATATTCGACATGCTAATTACATTGCCTGTTGCCAAATTGCATTATCTCTTATAGTTTCTGAGATATGCGCAATCGAAATTTTACACCTTAGGGTCTGTTTCTAACTTGGGTCAAAATTGTAAAATGCTCTTATGAATTAGCGATTTCGTACCAATTCACATTCAAAGTAATATTCGACATGCTAATTACGTTGCCTGTTGCCAAATTGCATTATCTCTTATAGTTTCCGAGATATGGACTATCGACATCTTACAATATTGGCTCTGCTTCTAACTTGGGTCAAAATTGTAAAATGGTCTTATGAATTAGCGATTTCGCTCCAATTCACATTCCAAGTAATATTCGGCATGCCAATTACATTGCCGATTGCCAAATTGCATTATCTCTTATAGTTTCTGAGATATGCGCAATCGAAATTTTACACCTTAGGGTCTGTTTCTAACTTGGGTCAAAATTGTAAAATGCTCTTATGAATTAGCGATTTCGTTCCAGTTCACATTCAAAGTAATATTCGACATGCTAATTACGTTGCCTGTTGCCAAATTGCATTATCTCTTATTTTTTCCGAGATATGGACTATCGACATCTTACAATATTGGCTCTGCTTCTAACTTGGGCCAAAATTGTAAAATGGTCTTATGAATTAGCGATTTCGTTCCAATTCACATTCCAAGTAATATTCGGCATGCTAATTACGTTGCCGATTGCCAAATTGCATTATCTCTTGTAGTTTCCGAGATATGGGCAATCGAAATTTTACACCTTAGAGTCTGTTTCTAAGTTGGGTCAAAAATGTAAAATGGTCTTATGAATTAGCGATATCGTTCCAATTCACATTCCAAGTAATACTCGACATGCTAATTACATTGCCGATTGCCAAATTACATTATCTCTTATAGTTTCCGGGATATGGATTATCGACATCTGACAATATTGGCTCTGCTTCTAACTTGGGCCAGAATTGTAAAATGGTCTTATGAATTAGCGATTTCGTTCCAATTCACATTCCAAGTGTTATTCGGCATGCTAATTACATTGCCGGTTGCCAAATTGCATTATCTCCTATAGTTTCCAAGATATGGTCTATCGACATCTTACAATATTGGCTGTGCTTCTAACTTGGGCCAAAATTGTAAAATGGTCTTATGAATTAGCGATTTCGCTCCAATTCACATTCCAAGTAATATTCGGCATGCTAATTACATTGCCGATTGCCAAATTGCATTACCCTTTATTGTTTCCGAGATATGGACTATCGACATCTGACAATATTGGCTCTGCTTCTAACTTGGGCCAGAATTGTAAAATGGTCTTATGAATTAGCGATTTCGTTCCAATTCACATTCCAAGTAATACTCGACATGCTAATTACATTGCCGATTGCCAAATTACATTATCTCTTATAGTTTCCGGGATATGGATTATCGACATCTGACAATATTGGCTCTGCTTCTTACTTGGGCCAGAATTGTAAAATGGTCTTATGAATTAGCGATTTCGTTCCAATTCACATTCCAAGTAATATTCGGCATGGTAATTATATTGCCGATTGCCAAATTGCATTATCTCTTATAGTTTGCGGGATATGGGAATCGAAATTTTACACCTTAGTGTCTGTTTCTAACTTGGGTCAAAATTGTAAAATAGTCTTATGAATTAGCGATTTTGCTCCAATTCACATTCCAAGTAATATTCGGCATGCTAATTACATTGCCGATTGCCAAATTGCATTACCTCCTATAGTTTCCAAGATATGGTCTATCGACATCTTACAATATTGGCTCTGCTTCTTATTTGGGCCAAAATTGTAAAATGGTCTTATGAATTAGCGATTTTGCTCCAATTCACATTCCAAGTAATATTCGGCATGCTAATTGCATTGCCGATTGCCAAATTGCATTACCTCCTATAGTTTCCAAGATATGGTCTATCGACATCTTACAATATTGGCTCTGCTTCTAACTTGGGCCAGAATTGTAAAATGGTCTTATGAATTAGCGATTTCGTTCCAATTCAGATTCCAAGTAATATTCGGCATGCTAATTACGTTGCCGATTGCTAAATTGCATTATCTCATATAGTTTCCGAGATATGGACTATCGACATCTTACAATATTGGCTGTGCTTCTAACTTGGGCCAAAATTGTAAAATGGTCTTATGAATTAGCGATTTCGTTCCAATTCACATTCCAAGTGTTATTCGGCATGCTAATTACATTGCCGGTTGCCAAATTGCATTATCTCCTATAGTTTCCAAGATATGGTCTATCGACATCTTACAATATTGGCTGTGCTTCTAACTTGGGCCAAAATTGTAAAATGGTCTTATGAATTAGCGATTTCGCTCCAATTCACATTCCAAGTAATATTCGGCATGCTAATTACATTGCCGATTGCCAAATTGCATTACCCTTTATTGTTTCCGAGATATGGACTATCGACATCTGACAATATTGGCTCTGCTTCTAACTTGGGCCAGAATTGTAAAATGGTCTTATGAATTAGCGATTTCGTTCCAATTCACATTCCAAGTATTATTCGGCATGCTAATTACATTGCCGGTTGCCAAATTGAATTATCTCCTATAGTTTCCAAGATATGGTCTATCGACATCTTACAATATTGGCTCTGCTTCTAACTTGGGCCAAAATTGTAAAATGGTCTTATGAATTAGCGATTTCGTTCCAATTCACATTCCAAGTAATATTCGGCATGCTAATTACGTTGCCGTTTTCCAAATTGCATTATCTCTTATAGTTTCCGAGATATGGGTAATTGAAATTTTACACCTTGGTGTCTGTTTCTAACTGAGGTCAAAATTGTAAAATGGTCTTATGAATTAGCGATTTCGTTCCAATTCACATTCTAAGTAATATTCGGCATGCTAATTACGTTGCCGTTTTCCAAATTGCTTTATCTCTTATAGTTTCCGAGATATGGGCAATTGAAATTTTACACCTTGGTGTCTGTTTCTAACTTGGGTCAAAATTGTAAAATGCTCTTATGAATTAGCGATTTCGTTCCAATTCACATTCAAAGTAATATTCGACATGCTAATTACGTTGCCTGTTGCCAAATTGCATTATCTCTTATAGTTTCCGAGATATGGACTATCGACATCTTACAATATTGGCTCTGCTTCTAACTTGGGTCAAAATTGTAAAATGGTCTTATGAATTAGCGATTTCGCTCCAATTCACATTCCAAGTAATATTCGGCATGCTAATTACATTGCCGATTGCCAAATTGCATTACCCTTTATTGTTTCCGAGATATGGACTATCGACATCTTACAATATTGGCTGTGCTTCTAACTTGGGCCAAAATTGAAAAATGGTCTTATGAATTAGCGATTTAGTTCCAATTCACATTCAAAGTAATATTCGGCATTGCTAATTACATTGCCGATTGCCAAATTGCATTATCTCCTATAGTTTCCAAGATATGGTCTATCGACATCTTACAACATTGGCACTGTTTCTAACTTGGTCCAAAATTGAAAAATGGTCTTATGAATTAGCGATTTCGTTCCAATTCACATTCAAAGTAATATTCAGCATTGCTAATTAAGTTGCCGATTTCCAAATTGCATTATCTCATATAGTTTCCGAGATATGGACTATCGACATCTTACAATATTGGCTCTGCTTCTTACTTGGGCCAAAATTGTAAAATGGTCTTATGAATTAGCGATTTCGTTCCAATTCACATTCCAAGTATTATTCGGCATGCTAATTACATTGCCGATTACCAAATTGCATTATCTCCTATAGTTTCTAAGATATGGTCTATCGACATCTTACAATATTGGCTCTGCTTCTAACTTGGGCCAAAATTGAAAAATGGTCTTATGAATTAGCGATTTCGTTCCAATTCACATTCCAAGTAATATTCGGCATGCTAATTACATTGCCGGTTGCCAAATTGCATTTTCTCCTATAGTTTCCAAGATATGGTCTATCGACATCTTACAATATTGGCTCTGCTTCTAACTTGGGCCAAAATTGTAAAATGGTCTTATGAATTAGCGATTTCGTTCCAATTCACATTCCAAGTAATATTCGGCATGCTAATTACGTTGCCGTTTTCCAAATTGCATTATCTCTTATAGTTTCCGAGATATGGGCAATTGAAATTTTACACCTTGGTGTCTGTTTCTAACTTGGGTCAAAATTGTAAAATGCTCTTATAAATTAGCGATTTCGTTCCAATTCACATTCAAAGTATTATTCGACATGCTAATTACGTTGCCTGTTGCCAAATTGCATTATCTCTTATAGTTTCCCAGATATGGACTATCGACATCTTACAATATTGACTCTGCTTCTAACTTGGGTCAAAATTGTAAAATGGTCTTATGAATTAGCGATTTCGCTCCAATTCACATTCCAAGTAATATTCGGCATGCTAATTACATTGCCGATTGCCAAATTGCATTACCCTTTATTGTTTCCGAGATATGGACTATCGACATCTGACAATATTGGCTCTGCTTCTAACTTGGGCCAGAATTGTAAAATGGTCTTATGAATTAGCGATTTCGTTCCAATTCAGATTCCAAGTAATATTCGGCATGCTAATTACGTTGCCGACTGCCAAATTGCATAATCTCATATAGTTTCCGAGATATGGACTATCGACATCTTACAATATTGGCTGTGCTTCTAACTTGGGCCAAAATTCTTAAATGGTCTTATGAATTAGCGATTTCGTTCCAATTCACATTCCAAGTATTATTCGGCATGCTAATTACATTGCCGGGTGCCAAATTGCATTATCTCCTATAGTTTCCAAGATATGGTCTATCGACATCTTACAATATTGGCTCTGCTTCTAACTTGGGCCAAAATTGTAAAATGGTCTTATGAATTAGCGATTTCGTTCCAATTCACATTCAAAGTAATATTCGGCATTGCTAATTACGTTGCCGATTGCCAAATTGCATTATCTCTTGTAGTTTCCGAGATATGGGCAATCGAAATTTTACACCTTAGAAGAGTCTGTTTCTAACTTGGATCAAAGTTGTAAAATGGTCTTATGAATTAGCGATTTCGCTCCAATTCACATTTCAAGTAATATTCGGCATGCTAATTACATTGCCGATTGCCAAATTGCATTATCTCTTATAGTTTCTGAGATATGGACTATCGACATCTTACAATATTGGTTCTGCTTTTAACTTGGGCCAAAATTGTAAAATGGTCTTATGAATTAGCGATTTCGTCCCAATACACATTCCAAGTAATATTCGGCATGCTAATTACGTTGCCGTTTTCCAAATTGCATTATCTCTTATAGTTTCCGAGATATGGGCAATTGAAATTTTACACCTTGGTGTCTGTTTCTAACTGGGGTCAAAATTGTAAAATGGTCTTATGAATTAGCGATTTCGTTCCAATTCACATTCTAAGTAATATTCGGCATGCTAATTACGTTGCCGTTTTCCAAATTGCATTATCTCTTATAGTTTCCGAGATATGGGCAATTGAAATTTTACACCTTGGTGTCTGTTTCTAACTGGGGTCAAAATTGTAAAATGGTCTTATGAATTAGTGACTTCGTTCCAATTCACATTCCAAGTAATATTCGACATGCTAATTACATTGCCGATTGCCAAATTGCATTATCTCCTATAGTTTCCAAGATATGGTCTATCGACATCTTACAATATTGGCTCTGCTTCTAACTTGGGCCAAAATTGAAAAATGGTCTTATGAATTAGCGATTTCGTTCCAATTCACATTCAAAGTAATATTCGGCATTGCTAATTACATTGCCGATTGCCAAATTGCATTATCTCCTATAGTTTCCAAGATATGGTCTATCGACATCTTACAATATTGGCTCTGTTTCTAACTTGGGCCAAAATTGAAAAATGGTCTTATGAATTAGCGATTTCGTTCCAATTCACATTCAAAGTAATATTCAGCATTGCTAATTACGTTGCCGATTGCCAAATTGCATTATCTCTTGTAGTTTCCGAGATATGGGCAATCGAAATTTTACACCTTAGAGTCTGTTTCTAACTTGGGTCAAAATTGTAAAATGGTCTTACGAATTAGCGATTTCGCTCCAATTGACATTCCTAGTAATATTCGGCCTGCTAATTACATTGCCGATTGCCAAATTGCATTATCCCTTATAGTTTCCGAGATATGGACTATCGATCTCTGACAATATTAGCTCTGCTTCTAACTTGGGCCAGAATTGTAAAATGGTCTTATGAATTAGCGATTTCGTTCCAATTCACATTCCAAGTAATATTCGGAATGCTAATTACGTTGCCGATTGCCAAATTGCATTATCTCATATAGTTTCCGAGATATGGACTATCGACATCTTACAATATTGGCTGTGCTTCTAACTTGGGCCAAAATTGTAAAATGGTCTTATGAATTAGCGATTTCGTTCCAATTCACATTCCAAGTATTATTCGGCATGCTAATTACATTGCCGATTGCCAAATTGCATTATCTCCTATAGTTTCTAAGATATGGTCTATCGACATCTTACAATATTGGCTCTGCTTCTAACTTGGGCCAAAATTGTAAAATGGTCTTATGAATTAGCGATTTCGTTCCAATTCACATTCCAAGTATTATTCAGCATGCTAATTACATTGCCGATTGCCAAATTGCATTATCTCCTATAGTTTCTAAGATATGGTCTATCGACATCTTACAATATTGGCTCTGCTTCTAACTTGGGCCAAAATTGTAAAATGGTCTTATGAATTAGCGATTTCGTTCCAATTCACATTCCAAGTATTATTCGGCATGCTAATTACATTGCCGATTGCCAAATTGCATTATCTCCTATAGTTTCTAAGATATGGTCTATCGACATCTTACAATATTGGCTCTGCTTCTAACTTGGGCCAAAATTGTAAAATGGTCTTATGAATTAGCGATTTCGTTCCAATTCACATTCCAAGTATTATTCGGCATGCTAATTACATTGCCGATTGCCAAATTGCATTATCTCCTATAGTTTCTAAGATATGGTCTATCGACATCTTACAATATTGGCTCTGCTTCTAACTTGGGCCAAAATTGAGAAATGGTCTTATGAATTAGCGATTTCGTTCTAATTCACATTCAAAGTATTATTCGGCATTGCTAATTACGTTGCCGATTGCCAAATTGCATTATCTCTTGTAGTTACCGAGATATGGGCAATCGAAATTTTACACCTTAGAGTCTGTTTCTAACTTGGGTCAAAATTGTAAAATGGTCTTATGAATTAGCGATTTCGCTCCAATTCACATTCCAAGTAATATTCGGCATGCTAATTACATTGCCAATTGCCAAATTGCATTATCTCTTATAGTTTCTGAGATATGGACTATCGACATCTTACAATATTGGCTCTTCTTCTAACTTGGGCCAGAATTGTAAAATGGTCTATTGGATTAGCGATTTCGTTCCAATTCAGATTCAAAGTAATATTCGGCATTGCTAATTACATTGCCGATTGCCAAATTGCATTATCTCTTGTAGTTTCCGAGATATGGGCAATCGAAATTTTACACCTTAGTGTCTGTTTCTAACTGGGGTCAAAATTGTTAAATGGTCTTATGAATTAGTGATTTCGTTCCAATTCACATTCCAAGTATTATTCGGCATGCTAATTACATTGCCGATTGCCAAATTGCATTATCTCTTATAGTTTCCGATATATGGGCAATCGAAATTTTACACCTTAGTGTCTGTTTCTAAGTTGGGCCAAAATTGTAAAATGGTCTTATGAATTAGTGATTTCGTTCCAATTCACATTCCAAGTAATATTCGGCATGCTAATTACGTTGCCGATTGCCAAATTGCATTATCTCTTGTAGTTTCCGAGATATAGGCAATCGAAATTTTACACCTTAGAGTCTGTTTCTAACTTGGGTCAAAATTGTAAAATGGTCTTACGAATTAGCGATTTCGCTCCAATTCACATTCCAAGTAATATTCGGCATGCTAATTACATTGCCGATTGCCAAATTGCATTATCTCTTATAGTTTCCGGGATAGGGATTATCGACATCTGACAATATTGGCTCTGCTTCTTACTTGGGCCAGAATTGTAAAATGGTCTTATGAATTAGCGATTTCGTTCCAATTCACATTCCAAGTAATATTCGGCATGGTAATTACGTTGCCGATTGCCAAATTGCCTTACCACCTATAGTTTCCTAGATATGGTCTATCGACATCTTACAATATTGGCTCTGCTTCTAATTTGGGCCAAAATTGTAAAATGCTCTTATGAATTAGCGATTTCGTTCCAATTCACATTCAAAGTAATATTCGGCATGCTAATTACGTTGCCTGTTGCCAAATTGCATTATCTCTTATAGTTTCCGAGATATGGACTATCGACATCTTACAATATTGGCTCTGCTTCTAACTTGGGCCAAAATTGTAAAATGGTCTTATTAATTAACGATTTCGTTCCAATTCACATTCTAAGTAATATTCGGCATGCTAATTAAGTTGCCATTTTCCAAATTGCATTATCTCTTATAGTTTCCGAGATATGGGCAATTGAAATTTTACACCTTGGTGTCTGTTTCTAACTGGGGTCAAAATTGTAAAATGGTCTTATGAATTAGCGATTTCGTTCCAATTCACATTCCAAGTATTATTCGGCATGCTAATTACATTGCCGGTTGTCAAATTGCATTATCTCCTATAGTTTCCAAGATATGGTCTATCGACATCTTACAATATTGGCTCTGCTTCTAACTTGGGCCAAAATTGTAAAATGGTCTTATGAATTAGCGATTTCGTTCCAATTCACATTCCAAGTATTATTCGGCATGCTAATTACATTGCCGATTGCCAAATTGCATTATCTCCTATAGTTTCCAAGATATGGTCTATCGACATCTTACAATATTGGCTCTGCTTCTAACTTGGGCCAAAATTGAAAAATGGTCTTATGAATTCGCGATTTCGTTCCAATTCACATTCAAAGTAATATTCGGCATTGCCAATTACGTTGCCGATTGCCAAATTGCATTATCTCTTGTAGTTACCGAGATATGGGCAATTGAAATTTTACACCTTGGTGTCTGTTTCTAACTGGGGTCAAAATTGTAAAATGGTCTTATGAATTAGTGGTTTCGTTCCAATTCACATTCCAAGTAATATTCGGGATGCTAATTACGTTGCCGATTGCCAAATTGCATTATCTCTTATAGTTTCCGAGATATGGACTATCGACATTTTACAATATTGGCTCTTCTTCTAACTTGGGTCAAAATTGTAAAATGGTCTTATGAATTAGCGATTTCGCTCCAGTTCACATTCCAAGTAATATTCGGGATGCTAATTACGTTGCCGATTGCCAAATTGCATTATCTCTTATAGTTTCCGAGATATGACTATCGACATCTTGCAATATTGGCTCTGCTTCTAACTTGGGCCAGAATTGTAAAATGGTCTCATGAATTAGCAATTTTGTTGTAATTCACATTCCAAGTAATATTCGGCATGCTAATTACGTTGCCGATTGCCAAATTGCATTATCTCTTATAGTTTCCGAGATATGGACTATCGACATCTTGCAATATTGGCTCTGCTTCTAACTTGGGCCAGAATTGTAAAATGGTCTTATGAATTAGCGATTTCGTTGTAATTCACATTTCAAGTAATATTCGGCATGCTAATTGCGTTGCCTATTGCCAAATTGCATTATCTCTTATAGTTTCCGAGATATGGACTATCGACATGTTACAATATTGGCTCTGCTTCTAAAATGGGTCAAAATTGTAAAATGGTCTTATGAATTAGCAATTTCGCTCCAATTCACATTCCAAGTAATATTCGGCATGCTAATTACGTTGCCGATTTCCAGATTGCATTATCTCTTATAGTTTCCAAGATATGGACTATCGACATCTTGCAATATTGGCTCTGCTTCTAACTTGGGCCAGAATTGTAAAATGGTCTTATGAATTAGCGATTTCGTTGTAATTC
The DNA here is from genome assembly GCF_030347505.1 of Rhynchophorus ferrugineus. Taxonomy (NCBI): domain Eukaryota; kingdom Metazoa; phylum Arthropoda; class Insecta; order Coleoptera; family Curculionidae; genus Rhynchophorus; species Rhynchophorus ferrugineus. Next base: position 687,164 of record NW_027472619.1, on the reverse strand, counting down.
ACATTCCAAGTAATATTCGGCATGCTAATTACGTTGCCGATTGCCAAATTGCATTATCTCTTATAGTTTCCGAGATATGGACTATCGACATTTTACAATATTGGCTCTTCTTCTAACTTGGGTCAAAATTGTAAAACGGTCTTATGAATTAGCTATTTCGCTCCAGTTCACATTCCAAGTAATATTCGGCATGCAAATTACGTTGCCGATTGCCAAATTGCATTATCTCTTATAGTTTCCGAGATATGGACTATCGACATCTTGCAATATTGGCTCTGCTTCTAACTTGGGCCAGAATTGTAAAATGGTCTTATGAATTAGCGATTTCGTTGTAATTCACATTCCAAGTAATATTCGGCATGCTAATTACGTTGCCGATTGCCAAATTGCATTATCTCTTATAGTTTCCGAGATATGGACTATCGACATTTTACAATATTGGCTCTGCTTCTAACTTGTGTCAAAATTGTAAAATGGTTTTATGAATTAGCAATTTCGCTCCAATTCACATTCCAAGTAATATTCGGCATGCTAATTACGTTGCCGATTGCCTAATTGCATTATCTCTTATAGTTTCCGAGATATGGACTATCGACATCTTGCAATATTGGCTCTGTTTCTAACTTGGGCCAGAATTGTAAAATGGTCTTATGAATTAGCGATTTCGTTGTAATTCACATTCCAAGTAATATTCGGCATGCTAATTACGTTGCCGATTGCCAAATTGCATTATCTCTTATAGTTTCCGAGATATGGACTATCGACATCTTGCAATATTGGCTCTGCTTCTAACTTGGGCCCGAATTGTAAAATGGTCTTATGAATTAGCGATTTTTTTGTAATTCACATTCCAAGTAATATTCGGCATGCTAATTACGTTGCCGATTGCCAAATTGCATTATCTCTTATAGTTTCCGAGATATGGACTATCGACATCTTGCAATATTGGCTCTGCTTCTAACTTGGGCCAGAATTGTAAAATGGTCTTATGAATTAGCGATTTCGTTGTAATTCACATTCCAAGTTATATTCGGCATGCTAATTACACTGCCGATGGCCAAATTGCATTATTTCTTATAGTTTCCGAGATATGGACTATCGACATTTTACAATATTACCTTTTCTTCTAACTTGGGTCAAAATTGTAAATTGGTCTTATGAATTAGCGATTTCGCTCCAGTTCACATTCCAAGTAATATTCGGCATGCTGATTACGTTGCCGATTGCCAAATTGCATTATCTCTTATAGTTTCCGAGATATGGACTATCGACATCTTGCAATATTGGCTCTGCTTCTAACTTGGGCCAGAATTGTAAAATGGTCTTATGAATTAGCGATTTCGTTGTAATTCACATTCCAAGTAATATTCGGCATGCTAATTACACTGCCGATGGCCAAATTGCATTATCTCTTATAGTTTCCGAGATATGGACTATCGACATTTTACAATATTGGCTCTTCTTCTAACTTGGGTCAAAATTGTAAATTGGTCTTATGAATTAGCGATTTCGTTGTAATTCACATTCCAAGTAATATTCGGCATGCTAATTACGTTGCCGATTGCCAAATTGCATTATCTCTTATAGTTTCCGAGATATGGACTATCGACATTTTACAATATTGGCTCTGCTTCTAACTTGGGTCAAAATTGTAAAATGGTCTTATGAATTAGCAATTTCGCTCCAATTCACATTCCAAGTAATATTCGGCATTCTAATTACGTTGCCGATTGCCAAATTGCATTATCTCTTATAGTTTCCGAGATATGGACTATCGACATCTTGCAATATTGGCTCTGCTTCTAACTTGGGCCAGAAATGTAAAATGGTCTTATGAATTAGCGATTTCGTTGTAATTCACATTCCAAGTAATATTCGGCATGCTAATTACGTTGCCGATTGCCAAATTGCATTATCTCTTATAGTTTCCGAGATATGGACTATCGACATCTTGCAATATTGGCTCTGCTTCTAACTTGGGCCAGAATTGTAAAATGGTCTTATGAATTAGCGATTTCGCTCCAATTCACATTCCAAGTAATATTCGGCATGCTAATTACATTGCCGGTTGCCAAATTGCATTATCTCTTATAGTTTCCGAGATATGGACTATCGATAATTTACACCTTAGGCTCTGCTTCTAACTTGGGCCCAAATTGTAAAATGGTCTTATCTATTGGCGATTTCGTTCCAATTCACATTCCAAGTAATATTCGGCATGCTAATTACGTTGCCGATTGCCAAATTGCATTATCTCTTATAGTTTCCGAGATATGGACTATCGACATTTTACAATATTGGCTCTGCTTCTAACTTGGGTCAAAATTGTAAAATGGTCTTATGAATTAGCAATTTCGCTCCAATTCACATTCCAAGTAATATTCGGCATGCTAATTACGTTGCCGATTGCCAAATTGCATTATCTCTTATAGTTTCCGAGATATGGACTATCGACATCTTGCAATATTGGCTCTGCTTCTAACTTGGGCCAGAAATGTAAAATGGTCTTATGAATTAGCAATTTCGTTGTAATTCACATTCCAAGTAATATTCGGCATGCTAATTACGTTGCCGATTGCCAAATTGCATTATCTCTTATAGTTTCCGAGATATGGACTATCGACATCTTGCAATATTGGCTCTGCTTCTAACTTGGGCCAGAATTGTAAAATGGTCTTATGAATTAGCGATATCGTTGTAATTCACATTCCAAGTAATATTCGGCATGCTAATTACGTTGCCGATTGCCAGATTGCATTACCTCTTATAGTTTCCGAGATATGGACTATCGACATCTTGCAATATTGGCTCTGCTTCTAACTTGAGCCAGAATTGTAAAATAGTCTTATGAATTAGCGATTTCGTTTTAATTCACATTCCAAGTAATATTCGGCATGCTAATTACGTTGCCGATTGCCAAATTGCATTATCTCTTATAGTTTCCGAGATATGGACTATCGACATTTTACAATATTGGCTCTTCTTCTAACTTGGGTCAAAATTGTAAAATGGTCTTATGAATTAGCGATTTCGCTCCAGTTCACATTCCAAGTAATATTCGGCATGCTAATTACGTTGCCGATTGCCAAGTTGCATTATCTCTTATAGTTTCCGAGATATGGACTATCGACATCTTGCAATATTGGCTCTGCTTCTAACTTGGGCCAGAATTGTAAAATGGTCTTATGAATTAGCGATTTCGCTCCAATTCACATTCCAAGTAATATTCGGCATGCTAATTACGTTGCCGATTGCCAAATTGCATTATCTCTTATAGTTTCCGAGATATGGACTATCGACATCTTGCAATATTGGCTCTGCTTCTAACTTGGGCCAGAATTGTAAAATGGTCTTATGAATTAGCGATTTCGTTGTAATTCACATTCCAAGTAATATTCGGCATGCTAATTACGTTGCCGATTGCCAAATTGCATTATCTCTTATAGTTTCCGAGATATGGACTATCGACATCTTGCAATATTGGCTCTGCTTCTAACTTGGGCCAGAATTGTAAAATGGTCTTATGAATTAGCGATTTCGTTGTAATTCACATTCCAAGTAATATTCGGCATGCTAATTACGTTGCCGATTGCCAAATTGCATTATCTCTTATAGTTTCCGAGATATGGACTATCGACATCTTGCAATATTGGCTCTGCTTCTAACTTGGGCCAGAATTGTAAAATGGTCTTATGAATTAGCGATTTCGTTGTAATTCACATTCCAAGTAATGTTCGGCATGCTAATTACGTTGCCGATTGCCAAATTGCATTATCTCTTATAGTTTCCGAGATATGGACTATCGACATTTTACAATATTGGCTCTTCTTCTAACTTGGGTCAAAATTGTAAAATGGTCTTATGAATTAGCGATTTCGCTCCAGTTCACATTCCAAGTAATATTCGGGATGCTAATTACGTTGCCGATTGCCAAATTGCATTATCTCTTATAGTTTCCGAGATATGACTATCGACATCTTGCAATATTGGCTCTGCTTCTAACTTGGGCCAGAATTGTAAAATGGTCTCATGAATTAGCAATTTTGTTGTAATTCACATTCCAAGTAATATTCGGCATGCTAATTACGTTGCCGATTGCCAAATTGCATTATCTCTTATAGTTTCCGAGATATGGACTATCGACATCTTGCAATATTGGCTCTGCTTCTAACTTGGGCCAGAATTGTAAAATGGTCTTATGAATTAGCGATTTCGTTCTAATTCACATTCCAAGTAATATTCGGCATGCTAATTACACTGCCGATGGCCAAATTGCATTATCTCTAATAGTTTCCGAGATATGGACTATCGACATTTTACAATATTGGCTTTTCTTCTAACTTGGGTCAACATTGTAAATTGGTCTTATGAATTAGCGATTTCGCTCCAGTTCACATTCCAAGTAATATTCGGCATGCTAATTACGTTGCCGATTGCCAAATTGCATTATCTCTTATAGTTTCCGAGATATGGACTATCGACATCTTGCAATATTGGCTCTGCTTCTAACTTGGGCCAGAATTGTAAAATGGTCTTATGAATTAGCGATTTCGCTCCAATTCACATTCCAAGTAATATTCGGCATGCTAATTACGTTGCCGATTGCCAAATTGCATTATCTCTTATAGTTTCCGAGATATGGACTATCGACATTTTACAATATTGGCTCTTCTTCTAACTTGGGTCAAAATTGTAAAATGGTCTTATGAATTAGCGATATCGCTCCAGTTCACATTCCAAGTAATATTCGGCATGCTAATTACGTTGCCAATTGCCAAATTGCATTATCTCTTATAGTTTACGAGATATGGACTATCGACATCTTGCAATATTGGCTCTGCTTCTAACTTGGGCCAGAATTGTAAAATGGTCTTATGAATTAGCGATTTCGCTCCAATTCACATTCCAAGTAATATTCGGCATGCTAATTACGTTGCCGATTGCCAAATTGCATTATCTCTTATAGTTTCCGAGATATGGACTATCGACATCTTGCAATATTGGCTCTGCTTCTAACTTGGGCCAGAATTGTAAAATGGTCTTATGAATTAGCGATTTCGTTGTAATTCACATTCCAAGTAATATTCGGCATGCTAATTACGTTGCCGATTGCCAAATTGCATTATCTCTTATAGTTTCGGAGATATGGACTATCGACATTTTACAATATTGGCTCTTCTACTAACTTGGGTCAAAATTGTAAAATGGTCTTATGAATTAGCGATTTCGCTCCAGTTCACATTCCAAGTAATATTCGGCATGCTAATTACGTTGCCGATTGCCAAATTGCATTATCTCTTAAAGTTTCCGCGATATGGATTATCGACATCTTGCAATATTGGCTCTGCTTCTAACTTGGGCCAGAATTGTAAAATGGTCTTATGAATTAGCGATTTCGTTGTAATTCACATTCCAAGTAATATTCGGCATGCTAATTACGTTACCGATTGCCAAATTGCATTATCTCTTATAGTTTCCGGGATATGGACTATCGACATCTTGCAATATTGGCTCTGCTTCTAACTTGGGCCAGAATTGTAAAATGGTGTTATGAATTGGCGATTTCGTTGTTATTCACATTCCAAGTAATATTCGGCATGCAAATTACACTGCCGATGGCCAAATTGCATTATCTCTTATAGTTTCCGAGATATGGACTATCAACATTTTACAATATTGGCTCTTCTTCTAACTTGGGTTAAAATTGTAAAATGGTCTTATGAATTAGCGATTTCGCTCCAGTTCACATTCCAAGTAATATTCGGCATGCTAATTACGTTGCCGATTGCCAAATTGCATTATCTCTTATAGTTTCCGAGATATGGACTATCGACATCTTGCAATATTGGCTCTGCTTCTAACTTGGGCCAGAATTGTAAAATGGTCTTATGAATTAGCGATTTCGCTCCAATTCACATTCCAAGTAATATTTGGCATGCTAATTACGTTGCCGATTGCCAAATTGCATTATCTCTTATAGTTTCCGAGATATGGACTATCGACATCTTGCAATATAGGCTCTGCTTCTAACTTGGGCCAGAATTGTAAAATGGTCTTATGAATTAGCGATTTCGTTGTAATTCACATTCCAAGTAATATTCGGCATGCTAATTACGTTGCCGATTGCCAAATTGCATTATCTCTTATAGTTTCCGAGATATGGACTATCGACATCTTGCAATATTGGCTCTGCTTCTAACTTGGGCCAGAATTGTAAAATGGTCTTATGAATTAGCGATTTCGTTGTAATTCACATTCCAAGTAATATTCGTCATGCTTATTACGTTGCCGATTGTAAATTGCATTATCTCTTATAGTTTCCGAGATATGGACTATCGACATTTTACAATATTGGCTCTTCTTCTAACTTGGGTCAAAATTGTAAAATGGTCTTATGAATTAGCGATTTCGCTCCAGTTCACATTCCAAGTAATATTCGGCATGCAAATTACACTGCCGATGGCCAAATTGCATTATCTCTTATAGTTTCCGAGATATGGACTATCAACATTTTACAATATTGGCTCTTCTTCTAACTTGGGTCAAAATTGTAAAATGGTCTTATGAATTAGCGATTTCGCTCCAGTTCACATTCCAAGTAATATTCGGCATGCTAATTACGTTGCCGATTGCCAAATTGCATTATCTCTTATAGTTTCCGAGATATGGACTATCAACATCTTGCAATATTGGCTCTGCTTCTAACTTGGGCCAGAATTGTAAAATGGTCTTATGAATTAGCGATTTCGTTGTAATTCACATTCCAAGTAATATTCGGCATGCTAATTACGTTGCCGATTGCCAAATTGCATTATCTCTTATAGTTTCCGAGATATGGACTATCGACATCTTGCAATATTGGCTCTGCTTCTAACTTGGGCCAGAATTGTAAAATGGTCTTATGAATTAGCGATTTCGCTCCAATTCACATTCCAAGTAATATTCGGCATGCTAATTACGTTGCCGATTGCCAAATTGCATTATCTCTTATAGTTTCCGAGATATGGACTATCGACATCTTGCAATATTGGCTCTGCTTCTAACTTGGGCCAGAATTGTAAAATGGTCTTATGAATTAGCGATTTCGTTGTAATTCACATTCCAAGTAATATTCGGCATGCTAATTACGTTGCCGATTGCCAAATTGCATTATCTCTTATAGTTTCCGAGATATGGACTATCGACATTTTACAATATTGGCTCTGCTTCTAACTTGGGTCAAAATTGTAAAATGGTCTTATGAATTAGCAATTTCGCTCCAATTCACATTCCAAGTAATATTCGGCATGCTAATTACGTTGCCGATTGCCAGATTGCATTATCTCTTATAGTTTCCGAGATATGGACTATCGACATCTTGCAATATTGGCTCTGCTTCTAACTTGAACCAGAATTGTAAAATGGCCTTATGAATTAGCGATTTCGTTGTAATTCGCATTCCAAGTAATATTCGGCATGCTAATTACGTTGCCGATTGCCAAATTGCATTATCTCATAGTTTCCGAAATATGGACTATCGACATTTTACAATATTGGCTCTTCTTCTAACTTGGGTCAAAATTGTAAAATGGTCTTATGAATTAGCGATATCGCTCCAGTTCACATTCCAAGTAATATTCGGCATTCTAATTACGTTGCCAATTGCCAAATTGCATTATCTCTTATAGTTTACGAGATATGGACTATCGACATCTTGCAATATTGGCTCTGCTTCTAACTTGGGCCAGAATTGTAAAATGGTCTTATGAATTAGCGATTTCGCTCCAATTCACATTCCAAGTAATATTCGGCATGCTAATTACGTTGCCGATTGCCAAATTGCATTATCTCTTATAGTTTCCGAGATATGGACTATCGACATCTTGCAATATTGGCTCTGCTTCTAACTTGGGCCAGAATTGTAAAATGGTCTTATGAATTAGCGATTTCGTTGTAATTCACATTCCAAGTAATATTCGGCATGCTAATTACGTTGCCGATTGCCAAATTGCATTATCTCTTATAGTTTCCGAGATATGGACTATCGACATTTTACAATATTGGCTCTTCTTCTAACTTGGGTCAAAATTGTAAAATGGTTTTATGAATTAGCGATTTCGCTCCAGTTCACATTCCAAGTAATATTCGGCATGCTAATTACGTTGCCGATTGCCAAATTGCATTATCTCTTATAGTTTCCGAGATATGGACTATCGACATCTTGCAATATTGGCTCTGCTTCTAACTTGGGCCAGAATTGTAAAATGGTCTTATGAATTAGCGATTTCGTTGTAATTCACATTCCAAGTAATATTCGGCATGCTAATTACGTTGCCGATTGCCAAATTGCATTATCTCTTATAGTTTCCGAGATATGGATTATCGACATTTTACAATATTGGCTCTGCTTCTAACTTGGGTCAAAATTGTAAAATGGTCTTATGAATTAGCAATTTCGCTCCAATTCACATTCCAAGTAATATTCGGCATGCTAATTACGTTGCCGATTGCCAAATTGCATTATCTATTATAGTTTCCGAGATATGGACTATCGACATCTTGCAATATTGGCTCTGCTTCTAACTTGGGCCAGAATTGTAAAATGGTCTTATGAATTAGCGATTTCGATGTAATTCACATTCCAAGTAATGTTCGGCATGCTAATTACGTTGCCGATTGCCAAATTCCATTATCTCTTATAGTTTCCGAGATATGGACTATCGACATTTTACAATATTGGCTCTTCTTCTAACTTGGGTCAAAATTGTAAAATGGTCTTATGAATTAGCGATTTCGCTCCAGTTCACATTCCAAGTAATATTCGGGATGCTAATTACGTTGCCGATTGCCAAATTGCATTATCTCTTATAGTTTCCGAGATATGACTATCGACATCTTGCAATATTGGCTCTGCTTCTAACTTGGGCCAGAATTGTAAAATGGTCTCATCAATTAGCAATTTTGTTGTAATTCACATTCCAAGTAATATTCGGCATGCTAATTACGTTGCCGATTGCCAAATTGCATTATCTCTTATAGTTTCCGAGATATGGACTATCGACATCTTGCAATATTGGCTCTGCTTCTAACTTGGGCCAGAATTGTAAAATGGTCTTATGAATTAGCGATTCCGTTCTAATTCACATTCCAAGTAATATTCGGCATTCTAATTACACTGCCGATGGCCAAATTGCATTATCTCTAATAGTTTCCGAGATATGGACTATCGACATTTTACAATATTGGCTTTTCTTCTAACTTGGGTCAACATTGTAAATAGGTCTTATGAATTAGCGATTTCGCTCCAGTTCACATTCCAAGTAATATTCGGCATGCTAATTACGTTGCCGATTGCCAAATTGCATTATCTCTTATAGTTTCCGAGATATGGACTATCGACATCTTGCAATATTGGCTCTGTTTCTAACTTGGACCAGAATTGTAAAATGGTCTTATGAATTAGCGATTTCGTTGTAATTCACATTCCAAGTAATGTTCGGCATGCTAATTACGTTGCCGATTGCCAAATTGCATTATCTCTTATAGTTTCCGAGATATGGACTATCGACATTTTACAATATTGGCTCTTCTTCTAACTTGGGTCAAAATTGTAAAATGGTCTTATGAATTAGCGATTTCGCTCCAGTTCACATTCCAAGTAATATTCGGGATGCTAATTACGTTGCCGATTGCCAAATTGCATTATCTCTTATAGTTTCCCTGATATGACTATCGACATCTTGCAATATTGGCTCTGCTTCTAACTTGGGCCAGAATTGTAAAATGGTGTCATGAATTAGCAATTTTGTTGTAATTCACATTCCAAGTAATATTCGGCATGCTAATTACGTTGCCGATTGCCAAATTGCATTATCTCTTATAGTTTCCGAGATATGGACTATCGACATCTTGCAATATTGGCTCTGCTTCTAACTTGGGCCAGAATTGTAAAATGGTCTTATGAATTAGCGATTTCGTTCTAATTCACATTCCAAGTAATATTCGGCATGCTAATTACGTTGCCGATTGCCAAATTGCATTATCTCTAATAGTTTCCGAGATATGGACTATCGACATTTTACAATATTGGCTTTTCTTCTAACTTGGGTCAACATTGTAAATTGGTCTTATGAATTAGCGATTTCGCTCCAGTTCACATTCCAAGTAATATTCGGCATGCTAATTACGTTGCCGATTACCAAATTGCATTATCTCTTATAGTTTCCGAGATATGGACTATCGACATCTTACAATATTGGCTCTGCTTCTAACTTGGGCCAGAATTGTAAAATGGTCTTATGAATTAGCGATTTCGCTCCAATTCACATTCCAAGCAATATTCGGCATGCTAATTACGTTGCCGATTGCCAAATTGCATTATCTCTTATAGTTTCCGAGATATGGACTATCGACATCTTGCAATATTGGCTCTGCTTCTAACTTGGGCCAGAATTGTAAAATGGTCTTATGAATTAGCGATTTCGCTCCAGTTCACATTCCAAGTAATATTCGGCATGGTAATTATATTGCCGATTGCCAAATTGCATTATCTCTTATAGTTTGCGGGATATGGGAATCGAAATTTTACACCTTAGTGTCTGTTTCTAACTTGGGTCAAAATTGTAAAATAGTCTTATGAATTAGCGATTTTGCTCCAATTCACATTCCAAGTAATATTCGGCATGCTAATTACATTGCCGATTGCCAAATTGCATTACCTCCTATAGTTTCCAAGATATGGTCTATCGACATCTTACAATATTGGCTCTGCTTCTTATTTGGGCCAAAATTGTAAAATGGTCTTATGAATTAGCGATTTTGCTCCAATTCACATTCCAAGTAATATTCGGCATGCTAATTGCATTGCCGATTGCCAAATTGCATTACCTCCTATAGTTTCCAAGATATGGTCTATCGACATCTTACAATATTGGCTCTGCTTCTAACTTGGGCCAGAATTGTAAAATGGTCTTATGAATTAGCGATTTCGTTCCAATTCAGATTCCAAGTAATATTCGGCATGCTAATTACGTTGCCGATTGCTAAATTGCATTATCTCATATAGTTTCCGAGATATGGACTATCGACATCTTACAATATTGGCTGTTCTTCTAACTTGGGCCAAAATTGTAAAATGGTCTTATGAATTAGCGATTTCGTTCCAATTCACATTCCAAGTGTTATTCGGCATGCTAATTACATTGCCGGTTGCCAAATTGCATTATCTCCTATAGTTTCCAAGGTATGGTCTATCGACATCTTACAATATTGGCTGTGCTTCTAACTTGGGCCAAAATTGTAAAATGGTCTTATGAATTAGCGATTTCGCTCCAATTCACATTCCAAGTAATATTCGGCATGCTAATTACATTGCCGATTGCCAAATTGCATTACCCTTTATTGTTTCCGAGATATGGACTATCGACATCTGACAATATTGGCTCTGCTTCTAACTTGGGCCAGAATTGTAAAATGGTCTTATGAATTAGCGATTTCGTTCCAATTCACATTCCAAGTATTATTCGGCATGCTAATTACATTGCCGGTTGCCAAATTGAATTATCTCCTATAGTTTCCAAGATATGGTCTATCGACATCTTACAATATTGGCTCTGCTTCTAACTTGGGCCAAAATTGTAAAATGGTCTTATGAATTAGCGATTTCGTTCCAATTCACATTCCAAGTAATATTCGGCATGCTAATTACGTTGCCGTTTTCCAAATTGCATTATCTCTTATAGTTTCCGAGATATGGACTATCGACATCTTGCAATATTGGCTCTGCTTCTAACTTGGGCCAGAATTGTAAAATGGTCTTATGAATTAGCGATTTCGTTGTAATTCACATTCCAAGTAATATTCGGCATGCTAATTACGTTGCCGATTGCCAAATTGCATTATCTCTTATAGTTTCCGAGATATGGACTATCGACATTTTACAATATTGGCTCTGCTTCTAACTTGGGTCAAAATTGTAAAATGGTCTTATGAATTAGCAATTTCGCTCCAATTCACATTCCAAGTAATATTCGGCATGCTAATTACGTTGCCGATTGCCAGATTGCATTATCTCTTATAGTTTCCGAGATATGGACTATCGACATCTTGCAATATTGGCTCTGCTTCTAACTTGAACCAGAATTGTAAAATGGCCTTATGAATTAGCGATTTCGTTGTAATTCGCATTCCAAGTAATATTCGGCATGCTAATTACGTTGCCGATTGCCAAATTGCATTATCTCTTATAGTTTCCGAAATATGGACTATCGACATTTTACAATATTGGCTCTTCTTCTAACTTGGGTCAAAATTGTAAAATGGTCTTATGAATTAGCGATATCGCTCCAGTTCACATTCCAAGTAATATTCGGCATTCTAATTACGTTGCCAATTGCCAAATTGCATTATCTCTTATAGTTTACGAGATATGGACTATCGACATCTTGCAATATTGGCTCTGCTTCTAACTTGGGCCAGAATTGTAAAATGGTCTTATGAATTAGCGATTTCGCTCCAATTCACATTCCAAGTAATATTCGGCATGCTAATTACGTTGCCGATTGCCAAATTGCATTATCTCTTATAGTTTCCGAGATATGGACTATCGACATCTTGCAATATTGGCTCTGCTTCTAACTTGGGCCAGAATTGTAAAATGGTCTTATGAATTAGCGATTTCGTTGTAATTCACATTCCAAGTAATATTCGGCATGCTAATTACGTTGCCGATTGCCAAATTGCATTATCTCTTATAGTTTCCGAGATATGGACTATCGACATTTTACAATATTGGCTCTTCTTCTAACTTGGGTCAAAATTGTAAAATGGTCTTATGAATTAGCGATTTCGCTCCAGTTCACATTCCAAGTAATATTCGGCATGCTAATTACGTTGCCGATTGCCAAATTGCATTATCTCTTATAGTTTCCGAGATATGGACTATCGACATCTTGCAATATTGGCTCTGCTTCTAACTTGGGCCAGAATTGTAAAATGGTCTTATGAATTAGCGATTTCGTTGTAATTCACATTCCAAGTAATGTTCGGCATGCTAATTACGTTGCCGATTGCCAAATTGCATTATCTCTTATAGTTTCCGAGATATGGACTATCGACATTTTACAATATTGGCTCTTCTTCTAACTTGGGTCAAAATTGTAAAATGGTCTTATGAATTAGCGATTTCGCTCCAGTTCACATTCCAAGTAATATTCGGGATGCTAATTACGTTGCCGATTGCCAAATTGCATTATCTCTTATAGTTTCCCTGATATGACTATCGACATCTTGCAATATTGGCTCTGCTTCTAACTTGGGCCAGAATTGTAAAATGGTGTCATGAATTAGCAATTTTGTTGTAATTCACATTCCAAGTAATATTCGGCATGCTAATTACGTTGCCGATTGCCAAATTGCATTATCTCTTATAGTTTCCGAGATATGGACTATCGACATCTTGCAATATTGGCTCTGCTTCTAACTTGGGCCAGAATTGTAAAATGGTCTTATGAATTAGCGATTTCGTTCTAATTCACATTCCAAGTAATATTCGGCATGCTAATTACACTGCCGATGGCCAAATTGCATTATCTCTAATAGTTTCCGAGATATGGACTATCGACATTTTACAATATTGGCTTTTCTTCTAACTTGGGTCAACATTGTAAATTGGTCTTATGAATTAGCGATTTCGCTCCAGTTCACATTCCAAGTAATATTCGGCATGCTAATTACGTTGCCGATTACCAAATTGCATTATCTCTTATAGTTTCCGAGATATGGACTATCGACATCTTACAATATTGGCTCTGCTTCTAACTTGGGCCAGAATTGTAAAATGGTCTTATGAATTAGCGATTTCGCTCCAATTCACATTCCAAGCAATATTCGGCATGCTAATTACGTTGCCGATTGCCAAATTGCATTATCTCTTATAGTTTCCGAGATATGGACTATCGACATCTTGCAATATTGGCTCTGCTTCTAACTTGGGCCAGAATTGTAAAATGGTCTTATGAATTAGCGATTTCGTTGTAATTCACATTCCAAGTAATATTCGGCATGCTAATTACGTTGCGATTGCCAAATTGCATTATCTCTTATAGTTTCCGAGATATGGACTATCGACATTTTACAATATTGGCTCTGCTTCTAACTTGGGTCAAAATTGTAAAATGGTCTTATGAATCAGCAATTTCGCTCCAATTCACATTCCAAGTAATATTCGGCATGCTAATTACGTTGCCGATTGCCAGATTGCATTATCTCTTATAGTTTCCGAGATATGGACTATCGACATCTTGCAATATTGGCTCTGCTTCTAACTTGGGCCAGAATTGTAAAATGGTCTTATGAATTAGCGATTTCGCTCCAATTCACATTCCAAGTAATATTCGGCATGCTAATTACATTGCCGATTGCCAAATTGCATTACCCTTTATTGTTTCCGAGATATGGACTATCGACATCTGACAATATTGGCTCTGCTTCTAACTTGGGCCAGAATTGTAAAATGGTCTTATGAATTAGCGATTTCGTTCCAATTCACATTCCAAGTAATACTCGACATGCTAATTACATTGCCGATTGCCAAATTACATTATCTCTTATAGTTTCCGGGATATGGATTATCGACATCTGACAATATTGGCTCTGCTTCTTACTTGGGCCAGAATTGTAAAATGGTCTTATGAATTAGCGATTTCGTTCCAATTCACATTCCAAGTAATATTCGGCATGGTAATTATATTGCCGATTGCCAAATTGCATTATCTCTTATAGTTTGCGGGATATGGGAATCGAAATTTTACACCTTAGTGTCTGTTTCTAACTTGGGTCAAAATTGTAAAATAGTCTTATGAATTAGCGATTTTGCTCCAATTCACATTCCAAGTAATATTCGGCATGCTAATTACATTGCCGATTGCCAAATTGCATTACCTCCTATAGTTTCCAAGATATGGTCTATCGACATCTTACAATATTGGCTCTGCTTCTTATTTGGGCCAAAATTGTAAAATGGTCTTATGAATTAGCGATTTTGCTCCAATTCACATTCCAAGTAATATTCGGCATGCTAATTGCATTGCCGATTGCCAAATTGCATTACCTCCTATAGTTTCCAAGATATGGTCTATCGACATCTTACAATATTGGCTCTGCTTCTAACTTGGGCCAGAATTGTAAAATGGTCTTATGAATTAGCGATTTCGTTCCAATTCAGATTCCAAGTAATATTCGGCATGCTAATTACGTTGCCGATTGCTAAATTGCATTATCTCATATAGTTTCCGAGATATGGACTATCGACATCTTACAATATTGGCTGTGCTTCTAACTTGGGCCAAAATTGTAAAATGGTCTTATGAATTAGCGATTTCGTTCCAATTCACATTCCAAGTGTTATTCGGCATGCTAATTACATTGCCGGTTGCCAAATTGCATTATCTCCTATAGTTTCCAAGATATGGTCTATCGACATCTTACAATATTGGCTGTGCTTCTAACTTGGGCCAAAATTGTAAAATGATCTTATGAATTAGCGATTTCGCTCCAATTCACATTCCAAGTAATATTCGGCATGCTAATTACATTGCCGATTGCCAAATTGCATTACCCTTTATTGTTTCCGAGATATGGACTATCGACATCTGACAATATTGGCTCTGCTTCTAACTTGGGCCAGAATTGTAAAATGGTCTTATGAATTAGCGATTTCGTTCCAATTCACATTCCAAGTATTATTCGGCATGCTAATTACATTGCCGGTTGCCAAATTGAATTATCTCCTATAGTTTCCAAGATATGGTCTATCGACATCTTACAATATTGGCTCTGCTTCTAACTTGGGCCAAAATTGTAAAATGGTCTTATGAATTAGCGATTTCGTTCCAATTCACATTCCAAGTAATATTCGGCATGCTAATTACGTTGCCGTTTTCCAAATTGCATTATCTCTTATAGTTTCCGAGATATGGGTAATTGAAATTTTACACCTTGGTGTCTGTTTCTAACTGAGGTCAAAATTGTAAAATGGTCTTATGAATTAGCGATTTCGTTCCAATTCACATTCTAAGTAATATTCGGCATGCTAATTACGTTGCCGTTTTCCAAATTGCATTATCTCTTATAGTTTCCGAGATATGGGCAATTGAAATTTTACACCTTGGTGTCTGTTTCTAACTTGGGTCAAAATTGTAAAATGCTCTTATGAATTAGCGATTTCGTTCCAATTCACATTCAAAGTAATATTCGACATGCTAATTACGTTGCCTGTTGCCAAATTGCATTATCTCTTATAGTTTCCGAGATATGGACTATCGACATCTTACAATATTGGCTCTGCTTCTAACTTGGGTCAAAATTGTAAAATGGTCTTATGAATTAGCGATTTCGCTCCAATTCACATTCCAAGTAATATTCGGCATGCTAATTACATTGCCGATTGCCAAATTGCATTACCCTTTATTGTTTCCGAGATATGGACTATCGACATCTTACAATATTGGCTGTGCTTCTAACTTGGGCCAAAATTGAAAAATGGTCTTATGAATTAGCGATTTAGTTCCAATTCACATTCAAAGTAATATTCGGCATTGCTAATTACATTGCCGATTGCCAAATTGCATTATCTCCTATAGTTTCCAAGATATGGTCTATCGACATCTTACAACATTGGCACTGTTTCTAACTTGGTCCAAAATTGAAAAATGGTCTTATGAATTAGCGATTTCGTTCCAATTCACATTCAAAGTAATATTCAGCATTGCTAATTAAGTTGCCGATTTCCAAATTGCATTATCTCATATAGTTTCCGAGATATGGACTATCGACATCTTACAATATTGGCTCTGCTTCTTACTTGGGCCAAAATTGTAAAATGGTCTTATGAATTAGCGATTTCGTTCCAATTCACATTCCAAGTATTATTCGGCATGCTAATTACATTGCCGATTACCAAATTGCATTATCTCCTATAGTTTCTAAGATATGGTCTATCGACATCTTACAATATTGGCTCTGCTTCTAACTTGGGCCAAAATTGAAAAATGGTCTTATGAATTAGCGATTTCGTTCCAATTCACATTCCAAGTAATATTCGGCATGCTAATTACATTGCCGGTTGCCAAATTGCATTTTCTCCTATAGTTTCCAAGATATGGTCTATCGACATCTTACAATATTGGCTCTGCTTCTAACTTGGGCCAAAATTGTAAAATGGTCTTATGAATTAGCGATTTCGTTCCAATTCACATTCCAAGTAATATTCGGCATGCTAATTACGTTGCCGTTTTCCAAATTGCATTATCTCTTATAGTTTCCGAGATATGGGCAATTGAAATTTTACACCTTGGTGTCTGTTTCTAACTTGGGTCAAAATTGTAAAATGCTCTTATAAATTAGCGATTTCGTTCCAATTCACATTCAAAGTATTATTCGACATGCTAATTACGTTGCCTGTTGCCAAATTGCATTATCTCTTATAGTTTCCCAGATATGGACTATCGACATCTTACAATATTGACTCTGCTTCTAACTTGGGTCAAAATTGTAAAATGGTCTTATGAATTAGCGATTTCGCTCCAATTCACATTCCAAGTAATATTCGGCATGCTAATTACATTGCCGATTGCCAAATTGCATTACCCTTTATTGTTTCCGAGATATGGACTATCGACATCTGACAATATTGGCTCTGCTTCTAACTTGGGCCAGAATTGTAAAATGGTCTTATGAATTAGCGATTTCGTTCCAATTCAGATTCCAAGTAATATTCGGCATGCTAATTACGTTGCCGACTGCCAAATTGCATAATCTCATATAGTTTCCGAGATATGGACTATCGACATCTTACAATATTGGCTGTGCTTCTAACTTGGGCCAAAATTCTTAAATGGTCTTATGAATTAGCGATTTCGTTCCAATTCACATTCCAAGTATTATTCGGCATGCTAATTACATTGCCGGGTGCCAAATTGCATTATCTCCTATAGTTTCCAAGATATGGTCTATCGACATCTTACAATATTGGCTCTGCTTCTAACTTGGGCCAAAATTGTAAAATGGTCTTATGAATTAGCGATTTCGTTCCAATTCACATTCAAAGTAATATTCGGCATTGCTAATTACGTTGCCGATTGCCAAATTGCATTATCTCTTGTAGTTTCCGAGATATGGGCAATCGAAATTTTACACCTTAGAAGAGTCTGTTTCTAACTTGGATCAAAGTTGTAAAATGGTCTTATGAATTAGCGATTTCGCTCCAATTCACATTTCAAGTAATATTCGGCATGCTAATTACATTGCCGATTGCCAAATTGCATTATCTCTTATAGTTTCTGAGATATGGACTATCGACATCTTACAATATTGGTTCTGCTTTTAACTTGGGCCAAAATTGTAAAATGGTCTTATGAATTAGCGATTTCGTTCCAATTCACATTCCAAGTAATATTCGGCATGCTAATTACGTTGCCGTTTTCCAAATTGCATTATCTCTTATAGTTTCCGAGATATGGGCAATTGAAATTTTACACCTTGGTGTCTGTTTCTAACTGGGGTCAAAATTGTAAAATGGTCTTATGAATTAGCGATTTCGTTCCAATTCACATTCTAAGTAATATTCGGCATGCTAATTACGTTGCCGTTTTCCAAATTGCATTATCTCTTATAGTTTCCGAGATATGGGCAATTGAAATTTTACACCTTGGTGTCTGTTTCTAACTGGGGTCAAAATTGTAAAATGGTCTTATGAATTAGTGACTTCGTTCCAATTCACATTCCAAGTAATATTCGACATGCTAATTACATTGCCGATTGCCAAATTGCATTATCTCCTATAGTTTCCAAGATATGGTCTATCGACATCTTACAATATTGGCTCTGCTTCTAACTTGGGCCAAAATTGAAAAATGGTCTTATGAATTAGCGATTTCGTTCCAATTCACATTCAAAGTAATATTCGGCATTGCTAATTACATTGCCGATTGCCAAATTGCATTATCTCCTATAGTTTCCAAGATATGGTCTATCGACATCTTACAATATTGGCTCTGTTTCTAACTTGGGCCAAAATTGAAAAATGGTCTTATGAATTAGCGATTTCGTTCCAATTCACATTCAAAGTAATATTCAGCATTGCTAATTACGTTGCCGATTGCCAAATTGCATTATCTCTTGTAGTTTCCGAGATATGGGCAATCGAAATTTTACACCTTAGAGTCTGTTTCTAACTTGGGTCAAAATTGTAAAATGGTCTTACGAATTAGCGATTTCGCTCCAATTGACATTCCTAGTAATATTCGGCCTGCTAATTACATTGCCGATTGCCAAATTGCATTATCCCTTATAGTTTCCGAGATATGGACTATCGATCTCTGACAATATTAGCTCTGCTTCTAACTTGGGCCAGAATTGTAAAATGGTCTTATGAATTAGCGATTTCGTTCCAATTCACATTCCAAGTAATATTCGGAATGCTAATTACGTTGCCGATTGCCAAATTGCATTATCTCATATAGTTTCCGAGATATGGACTATCGACATCTTACAATATTGGCTGTGCTTCTAACTTGGGCCAAAATTGTAAAATGGTCTTATGAATTAGCGATTTCGTTCCAATTCACATTCCAAGTATTATTCGGCATGCTAATTACATTGCCGATTGCCAAATTGCATTATCTCCTATAGTTTCTAAGATATGGTCTATCGACATCTTACAATATTGGCTCTGCTTCTAACTTGGGCCAAAATTGTAAAATGGTCTTATGAATTAGCGATTTCGTTCCAATTCACATTCCAAGTATTATTCAGCATGCTAATTACATTGCCGATTGCCAAATTGCATTATCTCCTATAGTTTCTAAGATATGGTCTATCGACATCTTACAATATTGGCTCTGCTTCTAACTTGGGCCAAAATTGTAAAATGGTCTTATGAATTAGCGATTTCGTTCCAATTCACATTCCAAGTATTATTCGGCATGCTAATTACATTGCCGATTGCCAAATTGCATTATCTCCTATAGTTTCTAAGATATGGTCTATCGACATCTTACAATATTGGCTCTGCTTCTAACTTGGGCCAAAATTGTAAAATGGTCTTATGAATTAGCGATTTCGTTCCAATTCACATTCCAAGTATTATTCGGCATGCTAATTACATTGCCGATTGCCAAATTGCATTATCTCCTATAGTTTCTAAGATATGGTCTATCGACATCTTACAATATTGGCTCTGCTTCTAACTTGGGCCAAAATTGAGAAATGGTCTTATGAATTAGCGATTTCGTTCTAATTCACATTCAAAGTATTATTCGGCATTGCTAATTACGTTGCCGATTGCCAAATTGCATTATCTCTTGTAGTTACCGAGATATGGGCAATCGAAATTTTACACCTTAGAGTCTGTTTCTAACTTGGGTCAAAATTGTAAAATGGTCTTATGAATTAGCGATTTCGCTCCAATTCACATTCCAAGTAATATTCGGCATGCTAATTACATTGCCAATTGCCAAATTGCATTATCTCTTATAGTTTCTGAGATATGGACTATCGACATCTTACAATATTGGCTCTTCTTCTAACTTGGGCCAGAATTGTAAAATGGTCTATTGGATTAGCGATTTCGTTCCAATTCAGATTCAAAGTAATATTCGGCATTGCTAATTACATTGCCGATTGCCAAATTGCATTATCTCTTGTAGTTTCCGAGATATGGGCAATCGAAATTTTACACCTTAGTGTCTGTTTCTAACTGGGGTCAAAATTGTTAAATGGTCTTATGAATTAGTGATTTCGTTCCAATTCACATTCCAAGTATTATTCGGCATGCTAATTACATTGCCGATTGCCAAATTGCATTATCTCTTATAGTTTCCGATATATGGGCAATCGAAATTTTACACCTTAGTGTCTGTTTCTAAGTTGGGCCAAAATTGTAAAATGGTCTTATGAATTAGTGATTTCGTTCCAATTCACATTCCAAGTAATATTCGGCATGCTAATTACGTTGCCGATTGCCAAATTGCATTATCTCTTGTAGTTTCCGAGATATAGGCAATCGAAATTTTACACCTTAGAGTCTGTTTCTAACTTGGGTCAAAATTGTAAAATGGTCTTACGAATTAGCGATTTCGCTCCAATTCACATTCCAAGTAATATTCGGCATGCTAATTACATTGCCGATTGCCAAATTGCATTATCTCTTATAGTTTCCGGGATAGGGATTATCGACATCTTACAATATTGGCTCTGCTTCTAATTTGGGCCAAAATTGTAAAATGCTCTTATGAATTAGCGATTTCGTTCCAATTCACATTCAAAGTAATATTCGGCATGCTAATTACGTTGCCTGTTGCCAAATTGCATTATCTCTTATAGTTTCCGAGATATGGACTATCGACATCTTACAATATTGGCTCTGCTTCTAACTTGGGCCAAAATTGTAAAATGGTCTTATTAATTAACGATTTCGTTCCAATTCACATTCTAAGTAATATTCGGCATGCTAATTAAGTTGCCATTTTCCAAATTGCATTATCTCTTATAGTTTCCGAGATATGGGCAATTGAAATTTTACACCTTGGTGTCTGTTTCTAACTGGGGTCAAAATTGTAAAATGGTCTTATGAATTAGCGATTTCGTTCCAATTCACATTCCAAGTATTATTCGGCATGCTAATTACATTGCCGGTTGTCAAATTGCATTATCTCCTATAGTTTCCAAGATATGGTCTATCGACATCTTACAATATTGGCTCTGCTTCTAACTTGGGCCAAAATTGTAAAATGGTCTTATGAATTAGCGATTTCGTTCCAATTCACATTCCAAGTATTATTCGGCATGCTAATTACATTGCCGATTGCCAAATTGCATTATCTCCTATAGTTTCCAAGATATGGTCTATCGACATCTTACAATATTGGCTCTGCTTCTAACTTGGGCCAAAATTGAAAAATGGTCTTATGAATTCGCGATTTCGTTCCAATTCACATTCAAAGTAATATTCGGCATTGCCAATTACGTTGCCGATTGCCAAATTGCATTATCTCTTGTAGTTACCGAGATATGGGCAATTGAAATTTTACACCTTGGTGTCTGTTTCTAACTGGGGTCAAAATTGTAAAATGGTCTTATGAATTAGTGGTTTCGTTCCAATTCACATTCCAAGTAATATTCGGGATGCTAATTACGTTGCCGATTGCCAAATTGCATTATCTCTTATAGTTTCCGAGATATGGACTATCGACATTTTACAATATTGGCTCTTCTTCTAACTTGGGTCAAAATTGTAAAATGGTCTTATGAATTAGCGATTTCGCTCCAGTTCACATTCCAAGTAATATTCGGGATGCTAATTACGTTGCCGATTGCCAAATTGCATTATCTCTTATAGTTTCCGAGATATGACTATCGACATCTTGCAATATTGGCTCTGCTTCTAACTTGGGCCAGAATTGTAAAATGGTCTCATGAATTAGCAATTTTGTTGTAATTCACATTCCAAGTAATATTCGGCATGCTAATTACGTTGCCGATTGCCAAATTGCATTATCTCTTATAGTTTCCGAGATATGGACTATCGACATCTTGCAATATTGGCTCTGCTTCTAACTTGGGCCAGAATTGTAAAATGGTCTTATGAATTAGCGATTTCGTTGTAATTCACATTTCAAGTAATATTCGGCATGCTAATTACGTTGCCTATTGCCAAATTGCATTATCTCTTATAGTTTCCGAGATATGGACTATCGACATGTTACAATATTGGCTCTGCTTCTAAAATGGGTCAAAATTGTAAAATGGTCTTATGAATTAGCAATTTCGCTCCAATTCACATTCCAAGTAATATTCGGCATGCTAATTACGTTGCCGATTTCCAGATTGCATTATCTCTTATAGTTTCCAAGATATGGACTATCGACATCTTGCAATATTGGCTCTGCTTCTAACTTGGGCCAGAATTGTAAAATGGTCTTATGAATTAGCGATTTCGTTGTAATTCACATTCCAAGTAATATTCGGCATGCTAATTACGTTGCCGATTGCCAAATTGCATTATCTCTTATAGTTTCCGAGATATGGACTATCGACATTTTACAATATTGGCTCTTCTTCTAACTTGGGTCAAAATTGTAAAACGGTCTTATGAATTAGCTATTTCGCTCCAGTTCACATTCCAAGTAATATTCGGCATGCAAATTACGTTGCCGATTGCCAAATTGCATTATCTCTTATAGTTTCCGAGATATGGACTATCGACATCTTGCAATATTGGCTCTGCTTCTAACTTGGGCCAGAATTGTAAAATGGTCTTATGAATTAGCGATTTCGTTGTAATTCACATTCCAAGTAATATTCGGCATGCTAATTACGTTGCCGATTGCCAAATTGCATTATCTCTTATAGTTTCCGAGATATGGACTATCGACATTTTACAATATTGGCTCTGCTTCTAACTTGTGTCAAAATTGTAAAATGGTTTTATGAATTAGCAATTTCGCTCCAATTCACATTCCAAGTAATATTCGGCATGCTAATTACGTTGCCGATTGCCTAATTGCATTATCTCTTATAGTTTCCGAGATATGGACTATCGACATCTTGCAATATTGGCTCTGTTTCTAACTTGGGCCAGAATTGTAAAATGGTCTTATGAATTAGCGATTTCGTTGTAATTCACATTCCAAGTAATATTCGGCATGCTAATTACGTTGCCGATTGCCAAATTGCATTATCTCTTATAGTTTCCGAGATATGGACTATCGACATCTTGCAATATTGGCTCTGCTTCTAACTTGGGCCCGAATTGTAAAATGGTCTTATGAATTAGCGATTTTTTTGTAATTCACATTCCAAGTAATATTCGGCATGCTAATTACGTTGCCGATTGCCAAATTGCATTATCTCTTATAGTTTCCGAGATATGGACTATCGACATCTTGCAATATTGGCTCTGCTTCTAACTTGGGCCAGAATTGTAAAATGGTCTTATGAATTAGCGATTTCGTTGTAATTCACATTCCAAGTTATATTCGGCATGCTAATTACACTGCCGATGGCCAAATTGCATTATTTCTTATAGTTTCCGAGATATGGACTATCGACATTTTACAATATTACCTTTTCTTCTAACTTGGGTCAAAATTGTAAATTGGTCTTATGAATTAGCGATTTCGCTCCAGTTCACATTCCAAGTAATATTCGGCATGCTGATTACGTTGCCGATTGCCAAATTGCATTATCTCTTATAGTTTCCGAGATATGGACTATCGACATCTTGCAATATTGGCTCTGCTTCTAACTTGGGCCAGAATTGTAAAATGGTCTTATGAATTAGCGATTTCGTTGTAATTCACATTCCAAGTAATATTCGGCATGCTAATTACACTGCCGATGGCCAAATTGCATTATCTCTTATAGTTTCCGAGATATGGACTATCGACATTTTACAATATTGGCTCTTCTTCTAACTTGGGTCAAAATTGTAAATTGGTCTTATGAATTAGCGATTTCGTTGTAATTCACATTCCAAGTAATATTCGGCATGCTAATTACGTTGCCGATTGCCAAATTGCATTATCTCTTATAGTTTCCGAGATATGGACTATCGACATTTTACAATATTGGCTCTGCTTCTAACTTGGGTCAAAATTGTAAAATGGTCTTATGAATTAGCAATTTCGCTCCAATTCACATTCCAAGTAATATTCGGCATTCTAATTACGTTGCCGATTGCCAAATTGCATTATCTCTTATAGTTTCCGAGATATGGACTATCGACATCTTGCAATATTGGCTCTGCTTCTAACTTGGGCCAGAAATGTAAAATGGTCTTATGAATTAGCGATTTCGTTGTAATTCACATTCCAAGTAATATTCGGCATGCTAATTACGTTGCCGATTGCCAAATTGCATTATCTCTTATAGTTTCCGAGATATGGACTATCGACATCTTGCAATATTGGCTCTGCTTCTAACTTGGGCCAGAATTGTAAAATGGTCTTATGAATTAGCGATTTCGTTGTAATTCACATTCCAAGTAATATTCGGCATGCTAATTACACTGCCGATGGCCAAATTGCATTATCTCTTATAGTTTCCGAGATATGGACTATCGAAATTTTACAATATTGGCTCTTCTTCTAACTTGGGTCAAAATTGTAAATTGGTCTTATGAATTAGCGATTTCGTTGTAATTCACATTCCAAGTAATATTCGGCATGCTAATTACGTTGCCGATTGCCAAATTGCATTATCTCTTATAGTTTCCGAGATATGGACTATCGACATTTTACAATATTGGCTCTGCTTCTAACTTGGGCCAGAATTGTAAAATGGTCTTATGAATTAGCGATTTCGTTGTAATTCACATTCCAAGTAATATTCGGCATGCTAATTACGTTGCCGATTGCCAAATTGCATTATCTCTTATAGTTTCCGAGATATGGACTATCGACATCTTGCAATATTGGCTCTGCTTCTAACTTGGGCCAGAATTGTAAAATGGTCTTATGAATTAGCGATTTCGCTCCAATTCACATTCCAAGTAATATTCGGCATGCTAATTACGTTGCCGATTGCCAAATTGCATTATCTCTTATAGTTTCCGAGATATGGACTATCGACATCTTGCAATATTGGCTCTGCTTCTAACTTGGGCCAGAATTGTAAAATGGTCTTATGAATTAGCGATTTCGTTGTAATTCACATTCCAAGTAATATTCGGCATGCTAATTACGTTGCCGATTGCCAAATTGCATTATCTCTTATAGTTTCCGAGATATGGACTATCGACATTTTACAATATTGGCTCTGCTTCTAACTTGGGTCAAAATTGTAAAATGGTCTTATGAATTAGCAATTTCGCTCCAATTCACATTCCAAGTAATATTCGGCATGCTAATTACGTTGCCGATTGCCAGATTGCATTATCTCTTATAGTTTCCGAGATATGGACTATCGACATCTTGCAATATTGGCTCTGCTTCTAACTTGAACCAGAATTGTAAAATGGCCTTATGAATTAGCGATTTCGTTGTAATTCGCATTCCAAGTAATATTCGGCATGCTAATTACGTTGCCGATTGCCAAATTGCATTATCTCATAGTTTCCGAAATATGGACTATCGACATTTTACAATATTGGCTCTTCTTCTAACTTGGGTCAAAATTGTAAAATGGTCTTATGAATTAGCGATATCGCTCCAGTTCACATTCCAAGTAATATTCGGCATTCTAATTACGTTGCCAATTGCCAAATTGCATTATCTCTTATAGTTTACGAGATATGGACTATCGACATCTTGCAATATTGGCTCTGCTTCTAACTTGGGCCAGAATTGTAAAATGGTCTTATGAATTAGCGATTTCGCTCCAATTCACATTCCAAGTAATATTCGGCATGCTAATTACGTTGCCGATTGCCAAATTGCATTATCTCTTATAGTTTCCGAGATATGGACTATCGACATCTTGCAATATTGGCTCTGCTTCTAACTTGGGCCAGAATTGTAAAATGGTCTTATGAATTAGCGATTTCGTTGTAATTCACATTCCAAGTAATATTCGGCATGCTAATTACGTTGCCGATTGCCAAATTGCATTATCTCTTATAGTTTCCGAGATATGGACTATCGACATTTTACAATATTGGCTCTTCTTCTAACTTGGGTCAAAATTGTAAAATGGTTTTATGAATTAGCGATTTCGCTCCAGTTCACATTCCAAGTAATATTCGGCATGCTAATTACGTTGCCGATTGCCAAATTGCATTATCTCTTATAGTTTCCGAGATATGGACTATCGACATCTTGCAATATTGGCTCTGCTTCTAACTTGGGCCAGAATTGTAAAATGGTCTTATGAATTAGCGATTTCGTTGTAATTCACATTCCAAGTAATATTCGGCATGCTAATTACGTTGCCGATTGCCAAATTGCATTATCTCTTATAGTTTCCGAGATATGGATTATCGACATTTTACAATATTGGCTCTGCTTCTAACTTGGGTCAAAATTGTAAAATGGTCTTATGAATTAGCAATTTCGCTCCAATTCACATTCCAAGTAATATTCGGCATGCTAATTACGTTGCCGATTGCCAAATTGCATTATCTATTATAGTTTCCGAGATATGGACTATCGACATCTTGCAATATTGGCTCTGCTTCTAACTTGGGCCAGAATTGTAAAATGGTCTTATGAATTAGCGATTTCGATGTAATTCACATTCCAAGTAATGTTCGGCATGCTAATTACGTTGCCGATTGCCAAATTCCATTATCTCTTATAGTTTCCGAGATATGGACTATCGACATTTTACAATATTGGCTCTTCTTCTAACTTGGGTCAAAATTGTAAAATGGTCTTATGAATTAGCGATTTCGCTCCAGTTCACATTCCAAGTAATATTCGGGATGCTAATTACGTTGCCGATTGCCAAATTGCATTATCTCTTATAGTTTCCGAGATATGACTATCGACATCTTGCAATATTGGCTCTGCTTCTAACTTGGGCCAGAATTGTAAAATGGTCTCATCAATTAGCAATTTTGTTGTAATTCACATTCCAAGTAATATTCGGCATGCTAATTACGTTGCCGATTGCCAAATTGCATTATCTCTTATAGTTTCCGAGATATGGACTATCGACATCTTGCAATATTGGCTCTGCTTCTAACTTGGGCCAGAATTGTAAAATGGTCTTATGAATTAGCGATTCCGTTCTAATTCACATTCCAAGTAATATTCGGCATTCTAATTACACTGCCGATGGCCAAATTGCATTATCTCTAATAGTTTCCGAGATATGGACTATCGACATTTTACAATATTGGCTTTTCTTCTAACTTGGGTCAACATTGTAAATAGGTCTTATGAATTAGCGATTTCGCTCCAGTTCACATTCCAAGTAATATTCGGCATGCTAATTACGTTGCCGATTGCCAAATTGCATTATCTCTTATAGTTTCCGAGATATGGACTATCGACATCTTGCAATATTGGCTCTGTTTCTAACTTGGACCAGAATTGTAAAATGGTCTTATGAATTAGCGATTTCGTTGTAATTCACATTCCAAGTAATGTTCGGCATGCTAATTACGTTGCCGATTGCCAAATTGCATTATCTCTTATAGTTTCCGAGATATGGACTATCGACATTTTACAATATTGGCTCTTCTTCTAACTTGGGTCAAAATTGTAAAATGGTCTTATGAATTAGCGATTTCGCTCCAGTTCACATTCCAAGTAATATTCGGGATGCTAATTACGTTGCCGATTGCCAAATTGCATTATCTCTTATAGTTTCCCTGATATGACTATCGACATCTTGCAATATTGGCTCTGCTTC
This sequence comes from Rhynchophorus ferrugineus, assembly GCF_030347505.1. Lineage (NCBI taxonomy): Eukaryota > Metazoa > Arthropoda > Insecta > Coleoptera > Curculionidae > Rhynchophorus > Rhynchophorus ferrugineus. The sequence goes on along the minus strand of NW_027472619.1, from coordinate 658,832 downwards.
TAACTTGGGCCAGAATTGTAAAATGGTGTCATGAATTAGCAATTTTGTTGTAATTCACATTCCAAGTAATATTCGGCATGCTAATTACGTTGCCGATTGCCAAATTGCATTATCTCTTATAGTTTCCGAGATATGGACTATCGACATCTTGCAATATTGGCTCTGCTTCTAACTTGGGCCAGAATTGTAAAATGGTCTTATGAATTAGCGATTTCGTTCTAATTCACATTCCAAGTAATATTCGGCATGCTAATTACGTTGCCGATTGCCAAATTGCATTATCTCTAATAGTTTCCGAGATATGGACTATCGACATTTTACAATATTGGCTTTTCTTCTAACTTGGGTCAACATTGTAAATTGGTCTTATGAATTAGCGATTTCGCTCCAGTTCACATTCCAAGTAATATTCGGCATGCTAATTACGTTGCCGATTACCAAATTGCATTATCTCTTATAGTTTCCGAGATATGGACTATCGACATCTTACAATATTGGCTCTGCTTCTAACTTGGGCCAGAATTGTAAAATGGTCTTATGAATTAGCGATTTCGCTCCAATTCACATTCCAAGCAATATTCGGCATGCTAATTACGTTGCCGATTGCCAAATTGCATTATCTCTTATAGTTTCCGAGATATGGACTATCGACATCTTGCAATATTGGCTCTGCTTCTAACTTGGGCCAGAATTGTAAAATGGTCTTATGAATTAGCGATTTCGCTCCAGTTCACATTCCAAGTAATATTCGGCATGGTAATTATATTGCCGATTGCCAAATTGCATTATCTCTTATAGTTTGCGGGATATGGGAATCGAAATTTTACACCTTAGTGTCTGTTTCTAACTTGGGTCAAAATTGTAAAATAGTCTTATGAATTAGCGATTTTGCTCCAATTCACATTCCAAGTAATATTCGGCATGCTAATTACATTGCCGATTGCCAAATTGCATTACCTCCTATAGTTTCCAAGATATGGTCTATCGACATCTTACAATATTGGCTCTGCTTCTTATTTGGGCCAAAATTGTAAAATGGTCTTATGAATTAGCGATTTTGCTCCAATTCACATTCCAAGTAATATTCGGCATGCTAATTGCATTGCCGATTGCCAAATTGCATTACCTCCTATAGTTTCCAAGATATGGTCTATCGACATCTTACAATATTGGCTCTGCTTCTAACTTGGGCCAGAATTGTAAAATGGTCTTATGAATTAGCGATTTCGTTCCAATTCAGATTCCAAGTAATATTCGGCATGCTAATTACGTTGCCGATTGCTAAATTGCATTATCTCATATAGTTTCCGAGATATGGACTATCGACATCTTACAATATTGGCTGTGCTTCTAACTTGGGCCAAAATTGTAAAATGGTCTTATGAATTAGCGATTTCGTTCCAATTCACATTCCAAGTGTTATTCGGCATGCTAATTACATTGCCGGTTGCCAAATTGCATTATCTCCTATAGTTTCCAAGGTATGGTCTATCGACATCTTACAATATTGGCTGTGCTTCTAACTTGGGCCAAAATTGTAAAATGGTCTTATGAATTAGCGATTTCGCTCCAATTCACATTCCAAGTAATATTCGGCATGCTAATTACATTGCCGATTGCCAAATTGCATTACCCTTTATTGTTTCCGAGATATGGACTATCGACATCTGACAATATTGGCTCTGCTTCTAACTTGGGCCAGAATTGTAAAATGGTCTTATGAATTAGCGATTTCGTTCCAATTCACATTCCAAGTATTATTCGGCATGCTAATTACATTGCCGGTTGCCAAATTGAATTATCTCCTATAGTTTCCAAGATATGGTCTATCGACATCTTACAATATTGGCTCTGCTTCTAACTTGGGCCAAAATTGTAAAATGGTCTTATGAATTAGCGATTTCGTTCCAATTCACATTCCAAGTAATATTCGGCATGCTAATTACGTTGCCGTTTTCCAAATTGCATTATCTCTTATAGTTTCCGAGATATGGACTATCGACATCTTGCAATATTGGCTCTGCTTCTAACTTGGGCCAGAATTGTAAAATGGTCTTATGAATTAGCGATTTCGTTGTAATTCACATTCCAAGTAATATTCGGCATGCTAATTACGTTGCCGATTGCCAAATTGCATTATCTCTTATAGTTTCCGAGATATGGACTATCGACATTTTACAATATTGGCTCTGCTTCTAACTTGGGTCAAAATTGTAAAATGGTCTTATGAATTAGCAATTTCGCTCCAATTCACATTCCAAGTAATATTCGGCATGCTAATTACGTTGCCGATTGCCAGATTGCATTATCTCTTATAGTTTCCGAGATATGGACTATCGACATCTTGCAATATTGGCTCTGCTTCTAACTTGAACCAGAATTGTAAAATGGCCTTATGAATTAGCGATTTCGTTGTAATTCGCATTCCAAGTAATATTCGGCATGCTAATTACGTTGCCGATTGCCAAATTGCATTATCTCTTATAGTTTCCGAAATATGGACTATCGACATTTTACAATATTGGCTCTTCTTCTAACTTGGGTCAAAATTGTAAAATGGTCTTATGAATTAGCGATATCGCTCCAGTTCACATTCCAAGTAATATTCGGCATTCTAATTACGTTGCCAATTGCCAAATTGCATTATCTCTTATAGTTTACGAGATATGGACTATCGACATCTTGCAATATTGGCTCTGCTTCTAACTTGGGCCAGAATTGTAAAATGGTCTTATGAATTAGCGATTTCGCTCCAATTCACATTCCAAGTAATATTCGGCATGCTAATTACGTTGCCGATTGCCAAATTGCATTATCTCTTATAGTTTCCGAGATATGGACTATCGACATCTTGCAATATTGGCTCTGCTTCTAACTTGGGCCAGAATTGTAAAATGGTCTTATGAATTAGCGATTTCGTTGTAATTCACATTCCAAGTAATATTCGGCATGCTAATTACGTTGCCGATTGCCAAATTGCATTATCTCTTATAGTTTCCGAGATATGGACTATCGACATTTTACAATATTGGCTCTTCTTCTAACTTGGGTCAAAATTGTAAAATGGTCTTATGAATTAGCGATTTCGCTCCAGTTCACATTCCAAGTAATATTCGGCATGCTAATTACGTTGCCGATTGCCAAATTGCATTATCTCTTATAGTTTCCGAGATATGGACTATCGACATCTTGCAATATTGGCTCTGCTTCTAACTTGGGCCAGAATTGTAAAATGGTCTTATGAATTAGCGATTTCGTTGTAATTCACATTCCAAGTAATGTTCGGCATGCTAATTACGTTGCCGATTGCCAAATTGCATTATCTCTTATAGTTTCCGAGATATGGACTATCGACATTTTACAATATTGGCTCTTCTTCTAACTTGGGTCAAAATTGTAAAATGGTCTTATGAATTAGCGATTTCGCTCCAGTTCACATTCCAAGTAATATTCGGGATGCTAATTACGTTGCCGATTGCCAAATTGCATTATCTCTTATAGTTTCCCTGATATGACTATCGACATCTTGCAATATTGGCTCTGCTTCTAACTTGGGCCAGAATTGTAAAATGGTGTCATGAATTAGCAATTTTGTTGTAATTCACATTCCAAGTAATATTCGGCATGCTAATTACGTTGCCGATTGCCAAATTGCATTATCTCTTATAGTTTCCGAGATATGGACTATCGACATCTTGCAATATTGGCTCTGCTTCTAACTTGGGCCAGAATTGTAAAATGGTCTTATGAATTAGCGATTTCGTTCTAATTCACATTCCAAGTAATATTCGGCATGCTAATTACACTGCCGATGGCCAAATTGCATTATCTCTAATAGTTTCCGAGATATGGACTATCGACATTTTACAATATTGGCTTTTCTTCTAACTTGGGTCAACATTGTAAATTGGTCTTATGAATTAGCGATTTCGCTCCAGTTCACATTCCAAGTAATATTCGGCATGCTAATTACGTTGCCGATTACCAAATTGCATTATCTCTTATAGTTTCCGAGATATGGACTATCGACATCTTACAATATTGGCTCTGCTTCTAACTTGGGCCAGAATTGTAAAATGGTCTTATGAATTAGCGATTTCGCTCCAATTCACATTCCAAGCAATATTCGGCATGCTAATTACGTTGCCGATTGCCAAATTGCATTATCTCTTATAGTTTCCGAGATATGGACTATCGACATCTTGCAATATTGGCTCTGCTTCTAACTTGGGCCAGAATTGTAAAATGGTCTTATGAATTAGCGATTTCGTTGTAATTCACATTCCAAGTAATATTCGGCATGCTAATTACGTTGCGATTGCCAAATTGCATTATCTCTTATAGTTTCCGAGATATGGACTATCGACATTTTACAATATTGGCTCTGCTTCTAACTTGGGTCAAAATTGTAAAATGGTCTTATGAATCAGCAATTTCGCTCCAATTCACATTCCAAGTAATATTCGGCATGCTAATTACGTTGCCGATTGCCAGATTGCATTATCTCTTATAGTTTCCGAGATATGGACTATCGACATCTTGCAATATTGGCTCTGCTTCTAACTTGGGCCAGAATTGTAAAATGGTCTTATGAATTAGCGATTTCGCTCCAATTCACATTCCAAGTAATATTCGGCATGCTAATTACATTGCCGATTGCCAAATTGCATTACCCTTTATTGTTTCCGAGATATGGACTATCGACATCTGACAATATTGGCTCTGCTTCTAACTTGGGCCAGAATTGTAAAATGGTCTTATGAATTAGCGATTTCGTTCCAATTCACATTCCAAGTAATACTCGACATGCTAATTACATTGCCGATTGCCAAATTGCATTATCTCTTATAGTTTCCGGGATATGGATTATCGACATCTGACAATATTGGCTCTGCTTCTTACTTGGGCCAGAATTGTAAAATGGTCTTATGAATTAGCGATTTCGTTCCAATTCACATTCCAAGTAATATTCGGCATGGTAATTATATTGCCGATTGCCAAATTGCATTATCTCTTATAGTTTGCGGGATATGGGAATCGAAATTTTACACCTTAGTGTCTGTTTCTAACTTGGGTCAAAATTGTAAAATAGTCTTATGAATTAGCGATTTTGCTCCAATTCACATTCCAAGTAATATTCGGCATGCTAATTACATTGCCGATTGCCAAATTGCATTACCTCCTATAGTTTCCAAGATATGGTCTATCGACATCTTACAATATTGGCTCTGCTTCTTATTTGGGCCAAAATTGTAAAATGGTCTTATGAATTAGCGATTTTGCTCCAATTCACATTCCAAGTAATATTCGGCATGCTAATTGCATTGCCGATTGCCAAATTGCATTACCTCCTATAGTTTCCAAGATATGGTCTATCGACATCTTACAATATTGGCTCTGCTTCTAACTTGGGCCAGAATTGTAAAATGGTCTTATGAATTAGCGATTTCGTTCCAATTCAGATTCCAAGTAATATTCGGCATGCTAATTACGTTGCCGATTGCTAAATTGCATTATCTCATATAGTTTCCGAGATATGGACTATCGACATCTTACAATATTGGCTGTGCTTCTAACTTGGGCCAAAATTGTAAAATGGTCTTATGAATTAGCGATTTCGTTCCAATTCACATTCCAAGTGTTATTCGGCATGCTAATTACATTGCCGGTTGCCAAATTGCATTATCTCCTATAGTTTCCAAGATATGGTCTATCGACATCTTACAATATTGGCTGTGCTTCTAACTTGGGCCAAAATTGTAAAATGGTCTTATGAATTAGCGATTTCGCTCCAATTCACATTCCAAGTAATATTCGGCATGCTAATTACATTGCCGATTGCCAAATTGCATTACCCTTTATTGTTTCCGAGATATGGACTATCGACATCTGACAATATTGGCTCTGCTTCTAACTTGGGCCAGAATTGTAAAATGGTCTTATGAATTAGCGATTTCGTTCCAATTCACATTCCAAGTATTATTCGGCATGCTAATTACATTGCCGGTTGCCAAATTGAATTATCTCCTATAGTTTCCAAGATATGGTCTATCGACATCTTACAATATTGGCTCTGCTTCTAACTTGGGCCAAAATTGTAAAATGGTCTTATGAATTAGCGATTTCGTTCCAATTCACATTCCAAGTAATATTCGGCATGCTAATTACGTTGCCGTTTTCCAAATTGCATTATCTCTTATAGTTTCCGAGATATGGGTAATTGAAATTTTACACCTTGGTGTCTGTTTCTAACTGAGGTCAAAATTGTAAAATGGTCTTATGAATTAGCGATTTCGTTCCAATTCACATTCTAAGTAATATTCGGCATGCTAATTACGTTGCCGTTTTCCAAATTGCATTATCTCTTATAGTTTCCGAGATATGGGCAATTGAAATTTTACACCTTGGTGTCTGTTTCTAACTTGGGTCAAAATTGTAAAATGCTCTTATGAATTAGCGATTTCGTTCCAATTCACATTCAAAGTAATATTCGACATGCTAATTACGTTGCCTGTTGCCAAATTGCATTATCTCTTATAGTTTCCGAGATATGGACTATCGACATCTTACAATATTGGCTCTGCTTCTAACTTGGGTCAAAATTGTAAAATGGTCTTATGAATTAGCGATTTCGCTCCAATTCACATTCCAAGTAATATTCGGCATGCTAATTACATTGCCGATTGCCAAATTGCATTACCCTTTATTGTTTCCGAGATATGGACTATCGACATCTTACAATATTGGCTGTGCTTCTAACTTGGGCCAAAATTGAAAAATGGTCTTATGAATTAGCGATTTAGTTCCAATTCACATTCAAAGTAATATTCGGCATTGCTAATTACATTGCCGATTGCCAAATTGCATTATCTCCTATAGTTTCCAAGATATGGTCTATCGACATCTTACAACATTGGCACTGTTTCTAACTTGGTCCAAAATTGAAAAATGGTCTTATGAATTAGCGATTTCGTTCCAATTCACATTCAAAGTAATATTCAGCATTGCTAATTAAGTTGCCGATTTCCAAATTGCATTATCTCATATAGTTTCCGAGATATGGACTATCGACATCTTACAATATTGGCTCTGCTTCTTACTTGGGCCAAAATTGTAAAATGGTCTTATGAATTAGCGATTTCGTTCCAATTCACATTCCAAGTATTATTCGGCATGCTAATTACATTGCCGATTACCAAATTGCATTATCTCCTATAGTTTCTAAGATATGGTCTATCGACATCTTACAATATTGGCTCTGCTTCTAACTTGGGCCAAAATTGAAAAATGGTCTTATGAATTAGCGATTTCGTTCCAATTCACATTCCAAGTAATATTCGGCATGCTAATTACATTGCCGGTTGCCAAATTGCATTTTCTCCTATAGTTTCCAAGATATGGTCTATCGACATCTTACAATATTGGCTCTGCTTCTAACTTGGGCCAAAATTGTAAAATGGTCTTATGAATTAGCGATTTCGTTCCAATTCACATTCCAAGTAATATTCGGCATGCTAATTACGTTGCCGTTTTCCAAATTGCATTATCTCTTATAGTTTCCGAGATATGGGCAATTGAAATTTTACACCTTGGTGTCTGTTTCTAACTTGGGTCAAAATTGTAAAATGCTCTTATAAATTAGCGATTTCGTTCCAATTCACATTCAAAGTATTATTCGACATGCTAATTACGTTGCCTGTTGCCAAATTGCATTATCTCTTATAGTTTCCCAGATATGGACTATCGACATCTTACAATATTGACTCTGCTTCTAACTTGGGTCAAAATTGTAAAATGGTCTTATGAATTAGCGATTTCGCTCCAATTCACATTCCAAGTAATATTCGGCATGCTAATTACATTGCCGATTGCCAAATTGCATTACCCTTTATTGTTTCCGAGATATGGACTATCGACATCTGACAATATTGGCTCTGCTTCTAACTTGGGCCAGAATTGTAAAATGGTCTTATGAATTAGCGATTTCGTTCCAATTCAGATTCCAAGTAATATTCGGCATGCTAATTACGTTGCCGACTGCCAAATTGCATAATCTCATATAGTTTCCGAGATATGGACTATCGACATCTTACAATATTGGCTGTGCTTCTAACTTGGGCCAAAATTCTTAAATGGTCTTATGAATTAGCGATTTCGTTCCAATTCACATTCCAAGTATTATTCGGCATGCTAATTACATTGCCGGGTGCCAAATTGCATTATCTCCTATAGTTTCCAAGATATGGTCTATCGACATCTTACAATATTGGCTCTGCTTCTAACTTGGGCCAAAATTGTAAAATGGTCTTATGAATTAGCGATTTCGTTCCAATTCACATTCAAAGTAATATTCGGCATTGCTAATTACGTTGCCGATTGCCAAATTGCATTATCTCTTGTAGTTTCCGAGATATGGGCAATCGAAATTTTACACCTTAGAAGAGTCTGTTTCTAACTTGGATCAAAGTTGTAAAATGGTCTTATGAATTAGCGATTTCGCTCCAATTCACATTTCAAGTAATATTCGGCATGCTAATTACATTGCCGATTGCCAAATTGCATTATCTCTTATAGTTTCTGAGATATGGACTATCGACATCTTACAATATTGGTTCTGCTTTTAACTTGGGCCAAAATTGTAAAATGGTCTTATGAATTAGCGATTTCGTTCCAATTCACATTCCAAGTAATATTCGGCATGCTAATTACGTTGCCGTTTTCCAAATTGCATTATCTCTTATAGTTTCCGAGATATGGGCAATTGAAATTTTACACCTTGGTGTCTGTTTCTAACTGGGGTCAAAATTGTAAAATGGTCTTATGAATTAGCGATTTCGTTCCAATTCACATTCTAAGTAATATTCGGCATGCTAATTACGTTGCCGTTTTCCAAATTGCATTATCTCTTATAGTTTCCGAGATATGGGCAATTGAAATTTTACACCTTGGTGTCTGTTTCTAACTGGGGTCAAAATTGTAAAATGGTCTTATGAATTAGTGACTTCGTTCCAATTCACATTCCAAGTAATATTCGACATGCTAATTACATTGCCGATTGCCAAATTGCATTATCTCCTATAGTTTCCAAGATATGGTCTATCGACATCTTACAATATTGGCTCTGCTTCTAACTTGGGCCAAAATTGAAAAATGGTCTTATGAATTAGCGATTTCGTTCCAATTCACATTCAAAGTAATATTCGGCATTGCTAATTACATTGCCGATTGCCAAATTGCATTATCTCCTATAGTTTCCAAGATATGGTCTATCGACATCTTACAATATTGGCTCTGTTTCTAACTTGGGCCAAAATTGAAAAATGGTCTTATGAATTAGCGATTTCGTTCCAATTCACATTCAAAGTAATATTCAGCATTGCTAATTACGTTGCCGATTGCCAAATTGCATTATCTCTTGTAGTTTCCGAGATATGGGCAATCGAAATTTTACACCTTAGAGTCTGTTTCTAACTTGGGTCAAAATTGTAAAATGGTCTTACGAATTAGCGATTTCGCTCCAATTGACATTCCTAGTAATATTCGGCCTGCTAATTACATTGCCGATTGCCAAATTGCATTATCCCTTATAGTTTCCGAGATATGGACTATCGATCTCTGACAATATTAGCTCTGCTTCTAACTTGGGCCAGAATTGTAAAATGGTCTTATGAATTAGCGATTTCGTTCCAATTCACATTCCAAGTAATATTCGGAATGCTAATTACGTTGCCGATTGCCAAATTGCATTATCTCATATAGTTTCCGAGATATGGACTATCGACATCTTACAATATTGGCTGTGCTTCTAACTTGGGCCAAAATTGTAAAATGGTCTTATGAATTAGCGATTTCGTTCCAATTCACATTCCAAGTATTATTCGGCATGCTAATTACATTGCCGATTGCCAAATTGCATTATCTCCTATAGTTTCTAAGATATGGTCTATCGACATCTTACAATATTGGCTCTGCTTCTAACTTGGGCCAAAATTGTAAAATGGTCTTATGAATTAGCGATTTCGTTCCAATTCACATTCCAAGTATTATTCAGCATGCTAATTACATTGCCGATTGCCAAATTGCATTATCTCCTATAGTTTCTAAGATATGGTCTATCGACATCTTACAATATTGGCTCTGCTTCTAACTTGGGCCAAAATTGTAAAATGGTCTTATGAATTAGCGATTTCGTTCCAATTCACATTCCAAGTATTATTCGGCATGCTAATTACATTGCCGATTGCCAAATTGCATTATCTCCTATAGTTTCTAAGATATGGTCTATCGACATCTTACAATATTGGCTCTGCTTCTAACTTGGGCCAAAATTGTAAAATGGTCTTATGAATTAGCGATTTCGTTCCAATTCACATTCCAAGTATTATTCGGCATGCTAATTACATTGCCGATTGCCAAATTGCATTATCTCCTATAGTTTCTAAGATATGGTCTATCGACATCTTACAATATTGGCTCTGCTTCTAACTTGGGCCAAAATTGAGAAATGGTCTTATGAATTAGCGATTTCGTTCTAATTCACATTCAAAGTATTATTCGGCATTGCTAATTACGTTGCCGATTGCCAAATTGCATTATCTCTTGTAGTTACCGAGATATGGGCAATCGAAATTTTACACCTTAGAGTCTGTTTCTAACTTGGGTCAAAATTGTAAAATGGTCTTATGAATTAGCGATTTCGCTCCAATTCACATTCCAAGTAATATTCGGCATGCTAATTACATTGCCAATTGCCAAATTGCATTATCTCTTATAGTTTCTGAGATATGGACTATCGACATCTTACAATATTGGCTCTTCTTCTAACTTGGGCCAGAATTGTAAAATGGTCTATTGGATTAGCGATTTCGTTCCAATTCAGATTCAAAGTAATATTCGGCATTGCTAATTACATTGCCGATTGCCAAATTGCATTATCTCTTGTAGTTTCCGAGATATGGGCAATCGAAATTTTACACCTTAGTGTCTGTTTCTAACTGGGGTCAAAATTGTTAAATGGTCTTATGAATTAGTGATTTCGTTCCAATTCACATTCCAAGTATTATTCGGCATGCTAATTACATTGCCGATTGCCAAATTGCATTATCTCTTATAGTTTCCGATATATGGGCAATCGAAATTTTACACCTTAGTGTCTGTTTCTAAGTTGGGCCAAAATTGTAAAATGGTCTTATGAATTAGTGATTTCGTTCCAATTCACATTCCAAGTAATATTCGGCATGCTAATTACGTTGCCGATTGCCAAATTGCATTATCTCTTGTAGTTTCCGAGATATAGGCAATCGAAATTTTACACCTTAGAGTCTGTTTCTAACTTGGGTCAAAATTGTAAAATGGTCTTACGAATTAGCGATTTCGCTCCAATTCACATTCCAAGTAATATTCGGCATGCTAATTACATTGCCGATTGCCAAATTGCATTATCTCTTATAGTTTCCGGGATAGGGATTATCGACATCTTACAATATTGGCTCTGCTTCTAATTTGGGCCAAAATTGTAAAATGCTCTTATGAATTAGCGATTTCGTTCCAATTCACATTCAAAGTAATATTCGGCATGCTAATTACGTTGCCTGTTGCCAAATTGCATTATCTCTTATAGTTTCCGAGATATGGACTATCGACATCTTACAATATTGGCTCTGCTTCTAACTTGGGCCAAAATTGTAAAATGGTCTTATTAATTAACGATTTCGTTCCAATTCACATTCTAAGTAATATTCGGCATGCTAATTAAGTTGCCATTTTCCAAATTGCATTATCTCTTATAGTTTCCGAGATATGGGCAATTGAAATTTTACACCTTGGTGTCTGTTTCTAACTGGGGTCAAAATTGTAAAATGGTCTTATGAATTAGCGATTTCGTTCCAATTCACATTCCAAGTATTATTCGGCATGCTAATTACATTGCCGGTTGTCAAATTGCATTATCTCCTATAGTTTCCAAGATATGGTCTATCGACATCTTACAATATTGGCTCTGCTTCTAACTTGGGCCAAAATTGTAAAATGGTCTTATGAATTAGCGATTTCGTTCCAATTCACATTCCAAGTATTATTCGGCATGCTAATTACATTGCCGATTGCCAAATTGCATTATCTCCTATAGTTTCCAAGATATGGTCTATCGACATCTTACAATATTGGCTCTGCTTCTAACTTGGGCCAAAATTGAAAAATGGTCTTATGAATTCGCGATTTCGTTCCAATTCACATTCAAAGTAATATTCGGCATTGCCAATTACGTTGCCGATTGCCAAATTGCATTATCTCTTGTAGTTACCGAGATATGGGCAATTGAAATTTTACACCTTGGTGTCTGTTTCTAACTGGGGTCAAAATTGTAAAATGGTCTTATGAATTAGTGGTTTCGTTCCAATTCACATTCCAAGTAATATTCGGGATGCTAATTACGTTGCCGATTGCCAAATTGCATTATCTCTTATAGTTTCCGAGATATGGACTATCGACATTTTACAATATTGGCTCTTCTTCTAACTTGGGTCAAAATTGTAAAATGGTCTTATGAATTAGCGATTTCGCTCCAGTTCACATTCCAAGTAATATTCGGGATGCTAATTACGTTGCCGATTGCCAAATTGCATTATCTCTTATAGTTTCCGAGATATGACTATCGACATCTTGCAATATTGGCTCTGCTTCTAACTTGGGCCAGAATTGTAAAATGGTCTCATGAATTAGCAATTTTGTTGTAATTCACATTCCAAGTAATATTCGGCATGCTAATTACGTTGCCGATTGCCAAATTGCATTATCTCTTATAGTTTCCGAGATATGGACTATCGACATCTTGCAATATTGGCTCTGCTTCTAACTTGGGCCAGAATTGTAAAATGGTCTTATGAATTAGCGATTTCGTTGTAATTCACATTTCAAGTAATATTCGGCATGCTAATTACGTTGCCTATTGCCAAATTGCATTATCTCTTATAGTTTCCGAGATATGGACTATCGACATGTTACAATATTGGCTCTGCTTCTAAAATGGGTCAAAATTGTAAAATGGTCTTATGAATTAGCAATTTCGCTCCAATTCACATTCCAAGTAATATTCGGCATGCTAATTACGTTGCCGATTTCCAGATTGCATTATCTCTTATAGTTTCCAAGATATGGACTATCGACATCTTGCAATATTGGCTCTGCTTCTAACTTGGGCCAGAATTGTAAAATGGTCTTATGAATTAGCGATTTCGTTGTAATTCACATTCCAAGTAATATTCGGCATGCTAATTACGTTGCCGATTGCCAAATTGCATTATCTCTTATAGTTTCCGAGATATGGACTATCGACATTTTACAATATTGGCTCTTCTTCTAACTTGGGTCAAAATTGTAAAACGGTCTTATGAATTAGCTATTTCGCTCCAGTTCACATTCCAAGTAATATTCGGCATGCAAATTACGTTGCCGATTGCCAAATTGCATTATCTCTTATAGTTTCCGAGATATGGACTATCGACATCTTGCAATATTGGCTCTGCTTCTAACTTGGGCCAGAATTGTAAAATGGTCTTATGAATTAGCGATTTCGTTGTAATTCACATTCCAAGTAATATTCGGCATGCTAATTACGTTGCCGATTACCAAATTGCATTATCTCTTATAGTTTCCGAGATATGGACTATCGACATTTTACAATATTGGCTCTGCTTCTAACTTGTGTCAAAATTGTAAAATGGTTTTATGAATTAGCAATTTCGCTCCAATTCACATTCCAAGTAATATTCGGCATGCTAATTACGTTGCCGATTGCCTAATTGCATTATCTCTTATAGTTTCCGAGATATGGACTATCGACATCTTGCAATATTGGCTCTGTTTCTAACTTGGGCCAGAATTGTAAAATGGTCTTATGAATTAGCGATTTCGTTGTAATTCACATTCCAAGTAATATTCGGCATGCTAATTACGTTGCCGATTGCCAAATTGCATTATCTCTTATAGTTTCCGAGATATGGACTATCGACATCTTGCAATATTGGCTCTGCTTCTAACTTGGGCCCGAATTGTAAAATGGTCTTATGAATTAGCGATTTTTTTGTAATTCACATTCCAAGTAATATTCGGCATGCTAATTACGTTGCCGATTGCCAAATTGCATTATCTCTTATAGTTTCCGAGATATGGACTATCGACATCTTGCAATATTGGCTCTGCTTCTAACTTGGGCCAGAATTGTAAAATGGTCTTATGAATTAGCGATTTCGTTGTAATTCACATTCCAAGTTATATTCGGCATGCTAATTACACTGCCGATGGCCAAATTGCATTATTTCTTATAGTTTCCGAGATATGGACTATCGACATTTTACAATATTACCTTTTCTTCTAACTTGGGTCAAAATTGTAAATTGGTCTTATGAATTAGCGATTTCGCTCCAGTTCACATTCCAAGTAATATTCGGCATGCTGATTACGTTGCCGATTGCCAAATTGCATTATCTCTTATAGTTTCCGAGATATGGACTATCGACATCTTGCAATATTGGCTCTGCTTCTAACTTGGGCCAGAATTGTAAAATGGTCTTATGAATTAGCGATTTCGTTGTAATTCACATTCCAAGTAATATTCGGCATGCTAATTACACTGCCGATGGCCAAATTGCATTATCTCTTATAGTTTCCGAGATATGGACTATCGACATTTTACAATATTGGCTCTTCTTCTAACTTGGGTCAAAATTGTAAATTGGTCTTATGAATTAGCGATTTCGTTGTAATTCACATTCCAAGTAATATTCGGCATGCTAATTACGTTGCCGATTGCCAAATTGCATTATCTCTTATAGTTTCCGAGATATGGACTATCGACATTTTACAATATTGGCTCTGCTTCTAACTTGGGTCAAAATTGTAAAATGGTCTTATGAATTAGCAATTTCGCTCCAATTCACATTCCAAGTAATATTCGGCATTCTAATTACGTTGCCGATTGCCAAATTGCATTATCTCTTATAGTTTCCGAGATATGGACTATCGACATCTTGCAATATTGGCTCTGCTTCTAACTTGGGCCAGAAATGTAAAATGGTCTTATGAATTAGCGATTTCGTTGTAATTCACATTCCAAGTAATATTCGGCATGCTAATTACGTTGCCGATTGCCAAATTGCATTATCTCTTATAGTTTCCGAGATATGGACTATCGACATCTTGCAATATTGGCTCTGCTTCTAACTTGGGCCAGAATTGTAAAATGGTCTTATGAATTAGCGATTTCGTTGTAATTCACATTCCAAGTAATATTCGGCATGCTAATTACACTGCCGATGGCCAAATTGCATTATCTCTTATAGTTTCCGAGATATGGACTATCGAAATTTTACAATATTGGCTCTTCTTCTAACTTGGGTCAAAATTGTAAATTGGTCTTATGAATTAGCGATTTCGTTGTAATTCACATTCCAAGTAATATTCGGCATGCTAATTACGTTGCCGATTGCCAAATTGCATTATCTCTTATAGTTTCCGAGATATGGACTATCGACATTTTACAATATTGGCTCTGCTTCTAACTTGGGTCAAAATTGTAAAATGGTCTTATGAATTAGCAATTTCGCTCCAATTCACATTCCAAGTAATATTCGGCATGCTAATTACGTTGCCGATTGCCAAATTGCATTATCTCTTATAGTTTCCGAGATATGGACTATCGACATCTTGCAATATTGGCTCTGCTTCTAACTTGGGCCAGAAATGTAAAATGGTCTTATGAATTAGCAATTTCGTTGTAATTCACATTCCAAGTAATATTCGGCATGCTAATTACGTTGCCGATTGCCAAATTGCATTATCTCTTATAGTTTCCGAGATATGGACTATCGACATCTTGCAATATTGGCTCTGCTTCTAACTTGGGCCAGAATTGTAAAATGGTCTTATGAATTAGCGATATCGTTGTAATTCACATTCCAAGTAATATTCGGCATGCTAATTACGTTGCCGATTGCCAGATTGCATTACCTCTTATAGTTTCCGAGATATGGACTATCGACATCTTGCAATATTGGCTCTGCTTCTAACTTGAGCCAGAATTGTAAAATAGTCTTATGAATTAGCGATTTCGTTTTAATTCACATTCCAAGTAATATTCGGCATGCTAATTACGTTGCCGATTGCCAAATTGCATTATCTCTTATAGTTTCCGAGATATGGACTATCGACATTTTACAATATTGGCTCTTCTTCTAACTTGGGTCAAAATTGTAAAATGGTCTTATGAATTAGCGATTTCGCTCCAGTTCACATTCCAAGTAATATTCGGCATGCTAATTACGTTGCCGATTGCCAAGTTGCATTATCTCTTATAGTTTCCGAGATATGGACTATCGACATCTTGCAATATTGGCTCTGCTTCTAACTTGGGCCAGAATTGTAAAATGGTCTTATGAATTAGCGATTTCGCTCCAATTCACATTCCAAGTAATATTCGGCATGCTAATTACGTTGCCGATTGCCAAATTGCATTATCTCTTATAGTTTCCGAGATATGGACTATCGACATCTTGCAATATTGGCTCTGCTTCTAACTTGGGCCAGAATTGTAAAATGGTCTTATGAATTAGCGATTTCGTTGTAATTCACATTCCAAGTAATATTCGGCATGCTAATTACGTTGCCGATTGCCAAATTGCATTATCTCTTATAGTTTCCGAGATATGGACTATCGACATCTTGCAATATTGGCTCTGCTTCTAACTTGGGCCAGAATTGTAAAATGGTCTTATGAATTAGCGATTTCGTTGTAATTCACATTCCAAGTAATATTCGGCATGCTAATTACGTTGCCGATTGCCAAATTGCATTATCTCTTATAGTTTCCGAGATATGGACTATCGACATCTTGCAATATTGGCTCTGCTTCTAACTTGGGCCAGAATTGTAAAATGGTCTTATGAATTAGCGATTTCGTTGTAATTCACATTCCAAGTAATGTTCGGCATGCTAATTACGTTGCCGATTGCCAAATTGCATTATCTCTTATAGTTTCCGAGATATGGACTATCG
Organism: Rhynchophorus ferrugineus; assembly: GCF_030347505.1. Lineage (NCBI taxonomy): Eukaryota > Metazoa > Arthropoda > Insecta > Coleoptera > Curculionidae > Rhynchophorus > Rhynchophorus ferrugineus. The sequence goes on along the minus strand of NW_027472619.1, from coordinate 641,783 downwards.
ACATTTTACAATATTGGCTCTTCTTCTAACTTGGGTCAAAATTGTAAAATGGTCTTATGAATTAGCGATTTCGCTCCAGTTCACATTCCAAGTAATATTCGGGATGCTAATTACGTTGCCGATTGCCAAATTGCATTATCTCTTATAGTTTCCGAGATATGACTATCGACATCTTGCAATATTGGCTCTGCTTCTAACTTGGGCCAGAATTGTAAAATGGTCTCATGAATTAGCAATTTTGTTGTAATTCACATTCCAAGAAATATTCGGCATGCTAATTACGTTGCCGATTGCCAAATTGCATTATCTCTTATAGTTTCCGAGATATGGACTATCGACATCTTGCAATATTGGCTCTGCTTCTAACTTGGGCCAGAATTGTAAAATGGTCTTATGAATTAGCGATTTCGTTCTAATTCACATTCCAAGTAATATTCGGCATGCTAATTACACTGCCGATGGCCAAATTGCATTATCTCTAATAGTTTCCGAGATATGGACTATCGACATTTTACAATATTGGCTTTTCTTCTAACTTGGGTCAACATTGTAAATTGGTCTTATGAATTAGCGATTTCGCTCCAGTTCACATTCCAAGTAATATTCGGCATGCTAATTACGTTGCCGAATGCCAAATTGCATTATCTCTTATAGTTTCCGAGATATGGACTATCGACATCTTGCAATATTGGCTCTGCTTCTAACTTGGGCCAGAATTGTAAAATGGTCTTATGAATTAGCGATTTCGCTCCAATTCACATTCCAAGTAATATTCGGCATGCTAATTACGTTGCCGATTGCCAAATTGCATTATCTCTTATAGTTTCCGAGATATGGACTATCGACATTTTACAATATTGGCTCTTCTTCTAACTTGGGTCAAAATTGTAAAATGGTCTTATGAATTAGCGATATCGCTCCAGTTCACATTCCAAGTAATATTCGGCATGCTAATTACGTTGCCAATTGCCAAATTGCATTATCTCTTATAGTTTACGAGATATGGACTATCGACATCTTGCAATATTGGCTCTGCTTCTAACTTGGGCCAGAATTGTAAAATGGTCTTATGAATTAGCGATTTCGCTCCAATTCACATTCCAAGTAATATTCGGCATGCTAATTACGTTGCCGATTGCCAAATTGCATTATCTCTTATAGTTTCCGAGATATGGACTATCGACATCTTGCAATATTGGCTCTGCTTCTAACTTGGGCCAGAATTGTAAAATGGTCTTATGAATTAGCGATTTCGTTGTAATTCACATTCCAAGTAATATTCGGCATGCTAATTACGTTGCCGATTGCCAAATTGCATTATCTCTTATAGTTTCCGAGATATGGACTATCGACATTTTACAATATTGGCTCTTCTACTAACTTGGGTCAAAATTGTAAAATGGTCTTATGAATTAGCGATTTCGCTCCAGTTCACATTCCAAGTAATATTCGGCATGCTAATTACGTTGCCGATTGCCAAATTGCATTATCTCTTATAGTTTCCGCGATATGGATTATCGACATCTTGCAATATTGGCTCTGCTTCTAACTTGGGCCAGAATTGTAAAATGGTCTTATGAATTAGCGATTTCGTTGTAATTCACATTCCAAGTAATATTCGGCATGCTAATTACGTTACCGATTGCCAAATTGCATTATCTCTTATAGTTTCCGGGATATGGACTATCGACATCTTGCAATATTGGCTCTGCTTCTAACTTGGGCCAGAATTGTAAAATGGTGTTATGAATTAGCGATTTCGTTGTTATTCACATTCCAAGTAATATTCGGCATGCAAATTACACTGCCGATGGCCAAATTGCATTATCTCTTATAGTTTCCGAGATATGGACTATCAACATTTTACAATATTGGCTCTTCTTCTAACTTGGGTTAAAATTGTAAAATGGTCTTATGAATTAGCGATTTCGCTCCAGTTCACATTCCAAGTAATATTCGGCATGCTAATTACGTTGCCGATTGCCAAATTGCATTATCTCTTATAGTTTCCGAGATATGGACTATCGACATCTTGCAATATTGGCTCTGCTTCTAACTTGGGCCAGAATTGTAAAATGGTCTTATGAATTAGCGATTTCGCTCCAATTCACATTCCAAGTAATATTTGGCATGCTAATTACGTTGCCGATTGCCAAATTGCATTATCTCTTATAGTTTCCGAGATATGGACTATCGACATCTTGCAATATAGGCTCTGCTTCTAACTTGGGCCAGAATTGTAAAATGGTCTTATGAATTAGCGATTTCGTTGTAATTCACATTCCAAGTAATATTCGGCATGCTAATTACGTTGCCGATTGCCAAATTGCATTATCTCTTATAGTTTCCGAGATATGGACTATCGACATCTTGCAATATTGGCTCTGCTTCTAACTTGGGCCAGAATTGTAAAATGGTCTTATGAATTAGCGATTTCGTTGTAATTCACATTCCAAGTAATATTCGTCATGCTTATTACGTTGCCGATTGTAAATTGCATTATCTCTTATAGTTTCCGAGATATGGACTATCGACATTTTACAATATTGGCTCTTCTTCTAACTTGGGTCAAAATTGTAAAATGGTCTTATGAATTAGCGATTTCGCTCCAGTTCACATTCCAAGTAATATTCGGCATGCAAATTACACTGCCGATGGCCAAATTGCATTATCTCTTATAGTTTCCGAGATATGGACTATCAACATTTTACAATATTGGCTCTTCTTCTAACTTGGGTCAAAATTGTAAAATGGTCTTATGAATTAGCGATTTCGCTCCAGTTCACATTCCAAGTAATATTCGGCATGCTAATTACGTTGCCGATTGCCAAATTGCATTATCTCTTATAGTTTCCGAGATATGGACTATCAACATCTTGCAATATTGGCTCTGCTTCTAACTTGGGCCAGAATTGTAAAATGGTCTTATGAATTAGCGATTTCGTTGTAATTCACATTCCTAGTAATATTCGGCATGCTAATTACGTTGCCGATTGCCAAATTGCATTATCTCTTATAGTTTCCGAGATATGGACTATCGACATCTTGCAATATTGGCTCTGCTTCTAACTTGGGCCAGAAATGTAAAATGGTCTTATGAATTAGCGATTTCGCTCCAATTCACATTCCAAGTAATATTCGGCATGCTAATTACGTTGCCGATTGCCAAATTGCATTATCTCTTATAGTTTCCGAGATATGGACTATCGACATCTTGCAATATTGGCTCTGCTTCTAACTTGGGCCAGAATTGTAAAATGGTCTTATGAATTAGCGATTTCGTTGTAATTCACATTCCAAGTAATATTCGGCATGCTAATTACGTTGCCGATTGCCAAATTGCATTATCTCTTATAGTTTCCGAGATATGGACTATCGACATTTTACAATATTGGCTCTGCTTCTAACTTGGGTCAAAATTGTAAAATGGTCTTATGAATTAGCAATTTCGCTCCAATTCACATTCCAAGTAATATTCGGCATGCTAATTACGTTGCCGATTGCCAGATTGCATTATCTCTTATAGTTTCCGAGATATGGACTATCGACATCTTGCAATATTGGCTCTGCTTCTAACTTGAACCAGAATTGTAAAATGGCCTTATGAATTAGCGATTTCGTTGTAATTCGCATTCCAAGTAATATTCGGCATGCTAATTACGTTGCCGATTGCCAAATTGCATTATCTCTTATAGTTTCCGAAATATGGACTATCGACATTTTACAATATTGGCTCTTCTTCTAACTTGGGTCAAAATTGTAAAATGGTCTTATGAATTAGCGATATCGCTCCAGTTCACATTCCAAGTAATATTCGGCATTCTAATTACGTTGCCAATTGCCAAATTGCATTATCTCTTATAGTTTACGAGATATGGACTATCGACATCTTGCAATATTGGCTCTGCTTCTAACTTGGGCCAGAATTGTAAAATGGTCTTATGAATTAGCGATTTCGCTCCAATTCACATTCCAAGTAATATTCGGCATGCTAATTACGTTGCCGATTGCCAAATTGCATTATCTCTTATAGTTTCCGAGATATGGACTATCGACATCTTGCAATATTGGCTCTGCTTCTAACTTGGGCCAGAATTGTAAAATGGTCTTATGAATTAGCGATTTCGTTGTAATTCACATTCCAAGTAATATTCGGCATGCTAATTACGTTGCCGATTGCCAAATTGCATTATCTCTTATAGTTTCCGAGATATGGACTATCGACATTTTACAATATTGGCTCTTCTTCTAACTTGGGTCAAAATTGTAAAATGGTCTTATGAATTAGCGATTTCGCTCCAGTTCACATTCCAAGTAATATTCGGCATGCTAATTACGTTGCCGATTGCCAAATTGCATTATCTCTTATAGTTTCCGAGATATGGACTATCGACATCTTGCAATATTGGCTCTGCTTCTAACTTGGGCCAGAATTGTAAAATGGTCTTATGAATTAGCGATTTCGTTGTAATTCACATTCCAAGTAATATTCGGCATGCTAATTACGTTGCCGATTGCCAAATTGCATTATCTCTTATAGTTTCCGAGATATGGATTATCGACATTTTACAATATTGGCTCTGCTTCTAACTTGGGTCAAAATTGTAAAATGGTCTTATGAATTAGCAATTTCGCTCCAATTCACATTCCAAGTAATATTCGGCATGCTAATTACGTTGCCGATTGCCAAATTGCATTATCTATTATAGTTTCCGAGATATGGACTATCGACATCTTGCAATATTGGCTCTGCTTCTAACTTGGGCCAGAATTGTAAAATGGTCTTATGAATTAGCGATTTCGATGTAATTCACATTCCAAGTAATGTTCGGCATGCTAATTACGTTGCCCATTGCCAAATTCCATTATCTCTTATAGTTTCCGAGATATGGACTATCGACATTTTACAATATTGGCTCTTCTTCTAACTTGGGTCAAAATTGTAAAATGGTCTTATGAATTAGCGATTTCGCTCCAGTTCACATTCCAAGTAATATTCGGGATGCTAATTACGTTGCCGATTGCCAAATTGCATTATCTCTTATAGTTTCCGAGATATGACTATCGACATCTTGCAATATTGGCTCTGCTTCTAACTTGGGCCAGAATTGTAAAATGGTCTCATCAATTAGCAATTTTGTTGTAATTCACATTCCAAGTAATATTCGGCATGCTAATTACGTTGCCGATTGCCAAATTGCATTATCTCTTATAGTTTCCGAGATATGGACTATCGACATCTTGCAATATTGGCTCTGCTTCTAACTTGGGCCAGAATTGTAAAATGGTCTTATGAATTAGCGATTCCGTTCTAATTCACATTCCAAGTAATATTCGGCATTCTAATTACACTGCCGATGGCCAAATTGCATTATCTCTAATAGTTTCCGAGATATGGACTATCGACATTTTACAATATTGGCTTTTCTTCTAACTTGGGTCAACATTGTAAATTGGTCTTATGAATTAGCGATTTCGCTCCAGTTCACATTCCAAGTAATATTCGGCATGCTAATTACGTTGCCGATTACCAAATTGCATTATCTCTTATAGTTTCCGAGATATGGACTATCGACATCTTACAATATTGGCTCTGCTTCTAACTTGGGCCAGAATTGTAAAATGGTCTTATGAATTAGCGATTTCGCTCCAATTCACATTCCAAGCAATATTCGGCATGCTAATTACGTTGCCGATTGCCAAATTGCATTATCTCTTATAGTTTCCGAGATATGGACTATCGACATCTTGCAATATTGGCTCTGCTTCTAACTTGGGCCAGAATTGTAAAATGGTCTTATGAATTAGCGATTTCGTTGTAATTCACATTCCAAGTAATATTCGGCATGCTAATTACGTTGCGATTGCCAAATTGCATTATCTCTTATAGTTTCCGAGATATGGACTATCGACATTTTACAATATTGGCTCTGCTTCTAACTTGGGTCAAAATTGTAAAATGGTCTTATGAATCAGCAATTTCGCTCCAATTCACATTCCAAGTAATATTCGGCATGCTAATTACGTTGCCGATTGCCAGATTGCATTATCTCTTATAGTTTCCGAGATATGGACTATCGACATCTTGCAATATTGGCTCTGCTTCTAACTTGGGCCAGAATTGTAAAATGGTCTTATGAATTAGCGATTTCGCTCCAATTCACAATCCAAGTAATATTCGGCATGCTAATTACGTTGCCGATTGCCAAATTGCATTATCTCTTATAGTTTGCGAGATATGGACTATCGACATCTTACAATATTGGCTCTTCTTCTAACTTAGGTCAAAATTGTAAAATGGTCTTATGAATTAGCGATTTCGCTCCAGTTCACATTCCAAGTAATATTCGGGATGCTAATTACGTTGCCGATTGCCAAATTGCATTATCTCTTATAGTTTCCCTGATATGACTATCGACATCTTGCAATATTGGCTCTGCTTCTAACTTGGGCCAGAATTGTAAAATGGTCTCATGAATTAGCAATTTTGTTGTAATTCACATTCCAAGTAATATTCGGCATGCTAATTACGTTGCCGATTGCCAAATTGCATTATCTCTTATAGTTTCCGAGATATGGACTATCGACATCTTGCAATATTGGCTCTGCTTCTAACTTGGGCCAGAATTGTAAAATGGTCTTATGAATTAGCGATTTCGTTCTAATTCACATTCCAAGTAATATTCGGCATGCTAATTACACTGCCGATGGCCAAATTGCATTATCTCTAATAGTTTCCGAGATATGGACTATCGACATTTTACAATATTGGCTTTTCTTCTAACTTGGGTCAACATTGTAAATTGGTCTTATGAATTAGCGATTTCGCTCCAGTTCACATTCCAAGTAATATTCGGCATGCTAATTACGTTGTCGATTGCCAAATTGCATTATCTCTTATAGTTTCCGAGATATGGACTATCGACATCTTGCAATATTGGCTCTGCTTCTAACTTGGGCCAGAATTGTAAAATGGTCTTATGAATTAGCGATTTCGCTCCAATTCACATTCCAAGCAATATTCGGCATGCTAATTACGTTGCCGATTGCCAAATTGCATTATATCTTATAGTTTCCGAGATATGGACTATCGACCTCTTGCAATATTGGCTCTGCTTCTAACTTGGGCCAGAATTGTAAAATGGTCTTATGAATTAGCGATTTCGTTGTAATTCACATTCCAAGTAATATTCGGCATGCTAATTACGTTGCCGATTGCCAAATTGCATTATCTCTTATAGTTTCCGAGATATGGACTATCGACATTTTACAATATTGGCTCTGCTTCTAACTTGGGTCAAAATTGTAAAATGGTCTTATGAATTAGCAATTTCGCTCCAATTCACATTCCAAGTAATATTCGGCATGCTAATTACGTTGCCGATTGCCAGATTGCATTATCTCTTATAGTTTCCGAGATATGGACTATCGACATCTTGCAATATTGGCTCTGCTTCTAACTTGGGCCAGAATTGTAAAATGGTCTTATGAATTAGCGATTTCGCTCCAATTCACATTCCAAGTAATATTCGGCATGCTAATTACGTTGCCGATTGCCAAATTGCATTATCTCTTATAGTTTCCGAGATATGGACTATCGATAATTTACACCTTAGGCTCTGCTTCTAACTTGGGCCCAAATTGTAAAATGGTCTTATCTATTGGCGATTTAGTTGCAATTCACATTCCAAGTAATATTCGGCATGCTAATTACATTGCCGGTTGCCAAATTGCATTATCTCTTATAGTTTCCGAGATATGGACTATCGATAATTTACACCTTAGGCTCTGCTTCTAACTTGGGCCCAAATTGTAAAATGGTCTTATCTATTGGCGATTTCGTTCCAATTCACATTCCAAGTAATATTCGGCATGCTAATTACATTGCCGGTTGCCAAATTGCATTATCTCTTATAGTTTCCGAGATATGGACTATCGACATCTTGCAATATTGGCTCTGCTTCTAACTTGGGCCAGAATTGTAAAATGGTCTTATGAATTAGCGATTTCGCTCCAATTCACATTCCAAGTAATATTCGGCATGCTAATTACGTTGCCGATTGCCAAATTGCATTATCTCTTATAGTTTCCGAGATATGGACTATCGACATTTTACAATATTGGCTCTGCTTCTAACTTGGGTCAAAATTGTTAAATGGTCTTATGAATTAGCAATTTCGCTCCAATTCACATTCCAAGTAATATTCGGCATGCTAATTACGTTGCCGATTGCCAGATTGCATTATCTCTTATAGTTTCCGAGATATGGACTATCGACATCTTGCAATATTGGCTCTGCTTCTAACTTGAGCCAGAATTGTAAAATGGCCTTATGAATTAGCGATTTCGTTGTAATTCGCATGCCAAGTAATATTCGGCATGCTAATTTAATTACGTTGCCGATTGCCAAATTGCATTATCTCTTATAGTTTCCGAGATATGGACTATCGACATTTTACAATATTGGCTCTTCTTCTAACTTGGGTCAAAATTGTAAAATGGTCTTATGAATTAGCGATATCGCTCCAGTTCACATTCCAAGTAATATTCGGCATGCTAATTACGTTGCCAATTGCCAAATTGCATTATCTCTTATAGTTTACGAGATATGGACTATCGACATCTTGCAATATTGGCTCTGCTTCTAACTTGGGCCAGAATTGTAAAATGGTCTCATGAATTAGCGATTTCGCTCCAATTCACATTCCAAGTAATATTCGGCATGCTAATTACGTTGCCGATTGCCAAATTGCATTATCTCTTATAGTTTCCGAGATATGGACTATCGACATCTTGCAATATTGGCTCTGCTTCTAACTAGGGCCAGAATTGTAAAATGGTCTTATGAATTAGCGATTTCGTTGTAATTCACATTCCAAGTAATATTCGGCATGCTAATTACGTTGCCGATTGCCAAATTGCATTATCTCTTATAGTTTCCGAGATATGGACTATCGACATTTTACAATATTGGCTCTTCTTCTAACTTGGGTCAAAATTGTAAAATGGTCTTATGAATTAGCGATTTCGCTCCAGTTCACATTCCAAGTAATATTCGGCATGCTAATTACGTTGCCGATTGCCAAATTGCATTATCTCTTATAGTTTCCGAGATATGGATTATCGACATCTTGCAATATTGGCTCTGCTTCTAACTTGGGCCAGAATTGTAAAATGGTCTTATGAATTAGCGATTTCGTTGTAATTCACATTCCAAGTAATATTCGGCATGCTAATTACGTTGCCGATTGCCAAATTGCATTATCTCTTATAGTTTCCGAGATATGGACTATCGACATCTTGCAATATTGGCTCTGCTTCTAACTTGGGCCAGAATTGTAAAATGGTCTTATGAATTAGCGATTTCGTTGTTATTCACATTCCAAGTAATATTTGGCATGCAAATTACACTGCCGATGGCCAAATTGCATTATCTCTTATAGTTTCCGAGATATGGACTATCAACATTTTACAATATTGGCTCTTCTTCTAACTTGGGTCAAAATTGTAAAATGGTCTTATGAATTAGCGATTTCGCTCCAGTTCACATTCCAAGTAATATTCGACATGCTAATTACGTTGCCGATTGCCAAATTGCATTATCTCTTATAGTTTCCGAGATATGGACTATCGACATCTTGCAATATTGGCTCTGCTTCTAACTTGGGCCAGAATTGTAAAATGGTCTTATGAATTAGCGATTTCGCTCCAATTCACATTCCAAGTAATATTTGGCATGCTAAATACGTTGCCGATTGCCAAATTGCATTATCTCTTATAGTTTCCGAGATATGGACTATCGACATCTTGCAATATTGGCTCTGCTTCTAACTTGGGCCAGAATTGTAAAATGGTCTTATGAATTAGCGATTTCGTTGTAATTCACATTCCAAGTAATATTCGTCATGCTTATTACGTTGCCGATTGTAAATTGCATTATCTCTTATAGTTTCCGAGATATGGACTATCGACATTTTACAATATTGGCTCTTCTTCTAACTTGGGTCAAAATTGTAAAATGGTCTTATGAATTAGCGATTTCGCTCCAGTTCACATTCCAAGTAATATTCGGCATGCAAATTACACTGCCGATGGCCAAATTGCATTATCTCTTATAGTTTCCGAGATATGGACTATCAACATTTTACAATATTGGCTCTTCTTCTAACTTGGGTCAAAATTGTAAAATGGTCTTAAGAATTAGCGATTTCGCTCCAGTTCACATTCCAAGTAATATTCGGCATGCTAATTACGTTGCCGATTGCCAAATTGCATTATCTCTTATAGTTTCCGAGATATGGACTATCGACATCTTGCAATATTGGCTCTGCTTCTAACTTGGGCCAGAATTGTAAAATGGTCTTATGAATTAGCGATTTCGTTGTAATTCACATTCCAAGTAATATTCGGCATGCTAATTACGTTGCCGATTGCCAAATTGCATTATCTCTTATAGTTTCCGAGATATGGACTATCGACATCTTGCAATATTGGCTCTGCTTCTAACTTGGGCCAGAATTGTAAAATGGTCTTATGAATTAGCGATTTCGTTGTAATTCACATTCCAAGTAATATTCGGCATGCTAATTACGTTGCCGATTGCCAAATTGCATTATCTCTTATAGTTTCCGAGATATGGACTATCGACATTTTACAATATTGGCTCTGCTTCTAACTTGGGTCAAAATTGTAAAATGGTCTTATGAATTAGCAATTTCGCTCCAATTCACATTCCAAGTAATATTCGGCATGCTAATTACGTTGCCGATTGCCAGATTGCATTATCTCTTATAGTTTCCGAGATATGGACTATCGACATCTTGCAATATTGGCTCTGCTTCTAACTTGAGCCAGAATTGTAAAATGGCCTTATGAATTAGCGATTTCGTTGTAATTCGCATTCCAAGTAATATTCGGCATGCTAATTACGTTGCTGATTGCCAAATTGCATTATCTCTTATAGTTTCCGAGATATGGACTATCGACATTTTACAATATTGGCTCTTCTTCTAACTTATGTCAAAATTGTAAAATGGTCTTATGAATTAGCGATATCGCTCCAGTTCACATTCCAAGTAATATTCGGCATTCTAATTACGTTGCCAATTGCCAAATTGCATTATCTCTTATAGTTTACGAGATATGGACTATCGACATCTTGCAATATTGGCTCTGCTTCTAACTTGGGCCAGAATTGTAAAATGGTCTTATGAATTAGCGATTTCGCTCCAATTCACATTCCAAGTAATATTCGGCATGCTAATTACGTTGCCGATTGCCAAATTGCATTATCTCTTATAGTTTCCGAGATATGGACTATCGACATCTTGCAATATTGGCTCTGCTTCTAACTTGGGCCAGAATTGTAAAATGGTCTTATGAATTAGCGATTTCGTTGTAATTCACATTCCAAGTAATATTCGGCATGCTAATTACGTTGCCGATTGCCAAATTGCATTATCTCTTATAGTTTCCGAGATATGCACTATCGACATTTTATAATATTGGCTCTTCTTCTAACTTGGGTCAAAATTGTAAAATGGTCTTATGAATTAGCGATTTCGCTCCAATTCACATTCCAAGTAATATTCGGCATGCTAATTACGTTGCCGATTGCCAAATTGCATTATCTCTTATAGTTTCCGAGATATGGACTATCGACATCTTGCAATATTGGCTCTGCTTCTAACTTGGGCCAGAATTGTAAAATGGTCTTATGAATTAGCGATTTCGTTGTAATTCACATTCCAAGTAATATTCGGCATGCTAATTACGTTGCCGATTGCCAAATTGCATTATCTCTTATAGTTTCCGAGATATGGACCATCGACATCTTGCAATATTGGCTCTGCTTCTAACTTGGGCCAGAATTGTAAAATGGTCTTATGAATTAGCGATTTCGTTGTAATTCACATTCCAAGTAATATTCGTCATGCTTATTACGTTGCCGATTGTAAATTGCATTATCTCTTATAGTTTCCGAGATATGGACTATCGACATTTTACAATATTGGCTCTTCTTCTAACTTGGGTCAAAATTGTAAAATGGTCTTATGAATTAGCGATTTCGCTCCAGTTCACATTCCAAGTAATATTCGGCATGCTAATTACACTGCCGATGGCCAAATTGCATTATCTCTTATAGTTTCCGAGATATGGACTATCGACATTTTACAATATTGGCTCTTCTTCTAACTTGGGTCAAAATTGTAAAATGGTCTTATGAATTAGCGATTTCGCTCCAGTTCACATTCCAAGTAATATTCGGCATGCTAATTACGTTGCCGATTACCAAATTGCATTATCTCTTATAGTTTCCGAGATATGGACTATCGACATCTTGCAATATTGGCTCTGCTTCTAACTTGGGCCAGAATTGTAAAATGGTCTTATGAATTAGCGATTTCGCTCCAATTCACATTCCAAGTAATATTCGGCATGCTAATTACGTTGCCGATTGCCAAATTGCATTATCTCTTATAGTTTCCGAGATATGGACTATCGACATCTTGCAATATTGGCTCTGCTTCTAACTTGGACCAGAATTGTAAAATGGTCTTATGAATTAGCGATTTCGTTGTAATTCACATTCCAAGTAATATTCGGCATGCTAATTACGTTGCCGATTGCCAAATTGCATTATCTCTTATAGTTTCCGAGATATGGACTATCGACATCTTGCAATATTGGCTCTGCTTCTAACTTGGGCCAGAATTGTAAAATGGTCTTATGAATTAGCGATTTCGTTGTAATTCACATTCCAAGTAATATTCGGCATGCTAATTACACTGCCGATGGCCAAATTGCATTATCTCTTATAGTTTCCGAGATATGGACTATCGACATTTTACAATATTGGCTCTTCTTCTAACTTGGGTCAAAATTGTAAATTGGTCTTATGAATTAGCGATTTCGTTGTAATTCACATTCCAAGTAATATTCGGCATGCTAATTACGTTGCCGATTGCCAAATTGCATTATCTCTTATAGTTTCCGAGATATGGACTATCGACATTTTACAATATTGGCTCTGCTTCTAACTTGGGTCAAAATTGTAAATTGGTCTTATGAATTAGCGATTTCGTTGTAATTCACATTCCAAGTAATATTCGGCATGCTAATTACACTGCCGATGGCCAAATTGCATTATCTCTTATAGTTTCCGAGATATGGACTATCGACATTTTACAATATTGGCTCTTCTTCTAACTTGGGTCAAAATTGTAAAATGGTCTTATGAATTAGCGATTTCGTTGTAATTCACATTCCAAGTAATATTCGGCATGCTAATTACGTTGCCGATTACCAAATTGCATTATCTCTTATAGTTTCCGAGATATGGACTATCGACATTTTACAATATTGGCTCTTCTTCTAACTTGGGTCAAAATTGTAAATTGGTCTTATGAATTAGCGATTTCGTTGTAATTCACATTCCAAGTAATATTCGGCATGCTAATTACACTGCCGATGGCCAAATTGCATTATCTCTTATAGTTTCCGAGATATGGACTATCGACATTTTACAATATTGGCTCTTCTTCTAACTTGGGTCAAAATTGTAAAATGGTCCTATGAATTAGCGATTTCGCTCCAGTTCACATTCCAAGTAATATTCGGCATGCTAATTACGTTGCCGATTACCAAATTGCATTATCTCTTATAGTTTCCGAGATATGGACTATCGACATCTTGCAATATTGGCTCTGCTTCTAAGTTGGGCCAAAATTGTAAAATGGTCTTATGAATTAGCGATTTCGCTCCAATTCACATTCCAAGTAATATTCGGCATGCTAATTACGTTGCCGATTGCCAAATTGCATTATCTCTTATAGTTTCCGAGATATGGACTATCGACATCTTGCAATATTGGCTCTGCTTCTAACTTGGACCAGAATTGTAAAATGGACTTATGAATTAGCGATTTCGTTGTAATTCACATTCCAAGTAATATTCGGCATGCTAATTACGTTGCCGATTGCCAAATTGCATTATCTCTTATAGTTTCCGAGATATGGACTATCGACATCTTGCAATATTGGCTCTGCTTCTAACTTGGGCCAGAATTGTAAAATGGTCTTATGAATTAGCCATTTCGTTGTAATTCACATTCCAAGTAATATTCGGCATGCTAATTACACTGCCGATGGCCAAATTGCATTATCTCTTATAGTTTCCGAGATATGGACTATCGACATTTTACAATATTGGCTCTTTTTCTAACTTGGGTCAAAATTGTAAATTGGTCTTATGAATTAGCGATTTCGTTGTAATTCACATTCCAAGTAATATTCGGCATGCTAATTACGTTGCCGATTGCCAAATTGCATTATCTCTTATAGTTTCCGAGATATGGACTATCGACATTTTACAATATTGGCTCTGCTTCTAACTTGGGTCAAAATTGTAAAATGGTCTTATGAATTAGCAGTTTCGCTCCAATTCACATTCCAAGTAATATTCGGCATGCTAATTACGTTGCCGATTGCCAAATTTTATTATCTCTTATAGTTTCCGAGATATGGACTATCGACATCTTGCAATATTGGCTCTGCTTCTAACTTGGGCCAGAATTATAAAATGGTCTTATGAATTAGCGATTTCGTTGTAATTCACATTCCAAGTAATATTCGGCATGCTAATTACGTTGCCGATTGCCAAATTGCATTATCTCTTACAGTTTCCGAGATATGGACTATCGACATCTTGCAATATTGGCTCTGCTTCTAACTTGGGCCAGAATTGTAAAATGGTCTTATGAATTAGCGATTTCGTTGTAATTCACATTCCAAGTAATATTCGGCATGCTAATTACGTTGCCGATTGCCAAATTGCAGTATATCTTATAGTTTCCGAGATATGGACTATCGACATCTTGCAATATTGGCTCTGCTTCTAACTTGGGCCAGAATTGTAAAATGGTCTTATGAATTAGCGATTTCGTTGTAATTCACATTCCAAGTAATATTCGGCATGCTAATTACGTTGCCGATTGCCAAATTGCATTATCTCTTATAGTTTCCGAGATATGGACTATCGACATCTTGCAATATTGGCTCTGCTTCTAACTTGGGCCAGAATTGTAAAATGGTCTTATGAATTAGCGATTTCGTTGTAATTCACATTCCAAGTAATATTCGGCATGCTAATTACGTTGCCGATTGCCAAATTGCATTATCTCTTATAGTTTCCGAGATATGGACTATCGACATCTTGCAATATTGGCTCTGCTTCTAACTTGGGCCAGAATTGTAAAATGGTCTTATGAATTAGCGATTTCGTTGTAATTCACATTCCAAGTAATATTCGGCATGCTAATTACACTGCCGATGGCCAAATTGCATTATCTCTTATAGTTTCCGAGATATGGACTATCGACATTTTACAATATTGGCTCTTCTTCTAACTTGGGTCAAAATTGTAAATTGGTCTTATGAATTAGCGATTTCGTTGTAATTCACATTCCAAGTAATATTCGGCATGCTAATTACGTTGCCTATTGCCAAATTGCATTATCTCTTATAGTTTCCGAGATATGGACTATCGACATCTTGCAATATTGGCACAGCTTCTAACTTAGCCCAGAATTGTAAAATGGTCTTATGAATTAGCGATTTCGTTGTAATTCACATTCCAAGTAATATTCGGCATGCTAATTACGTTGCCGATTACCAAATTGCATTATCTCTTATAGTTTCCGAGATATGGACTATCGACATTTTACAATATTGGCTCTTCTTCTAATTTGGGTCAAAATTGTAAATTGGTCTTATGAATTAGCGATTTCGTTGTAATTCACATTCCAAGTAATATTCGGCATGCTAATTACACTGCCGATGGCCAAATTGCATTATCTCTTATAGTTTCCGAGATATGGACTATCGACATTTTACAATATTGGCACTGCTTCTAACTTGGGTCAGAATTGTAAAATGGTCTTATGAATTAGCGATTTCGTTGTAATTCACATTCCAAGTAATATTCGGCATGCTAATTACGTTGCCGATTGCCAAATTGCATTATCTCTTATAGTTTCCGAGATATGGACTATCGACATATTGCAATATTGGCTCTGTTTCTAACTTGGGCCAGAATTGTAAAATGGTCTTATGAATTAGCGATTTCGTTGTAATTCACATTCCAAGTATTATTCGGCATGCTAATTACGTTGCCGATTGCCAAATTGCATTATCTCTTATAGTTTCCGAGATATGGACTATCGACATCTTGCAATATTGGCACTGCTTCTAACTTGGGTCAGAATTGTAAAATGGTCTTATGAATTAGCGATTTCGTTGTAATTCACATTCCAAGTAATATTCGGCATGCTAATTACGTTGCCGAATGCCAAATTGCATTATCTCTTATAGTTTCCGAGATATGGACTATCGACATCTTGCAATATTGGCTCTGCTTCTAACTTGGGCCAGAATTGTAAAATGGTCTTATGAATTAGCGATTTCGTTGTAATTCACATTCCAAGTAATATTCGGCATGCTAATTACGTTGCCGATTGCCAAATTGCATTATCTCTTATAGTTTCCGAGATATGGACTATCGACATCTTGCAATATTGGCACTGCTTCTAACTTGGGCCAGAATTGTAAAATGGTCTTATGAATTAGCGATTTCGTTGTAATTCACATTCCAAGTAATATTCGGCATGCTAATTACGTTGCCGATTGCCAAATTGCATTATCTCTTATAGTTTCCGAGATATGGACTATCGACATCTTGCAATATTGGCTCTGCTTCTAACTTAGGCCAGAATTGTAAAATGGTCTTATGAATTAGCGATTTCGTTGTAATTCACATTCCAAGTAATATTCGGCATGCTAATTACGTTGCCGATTGCCAAATTGCATTATCTCTTATAGTTTCCGAGATATGGACTATCGACATCTTGCAATATTGGCACTGCTTCTAACTTGGGCCAGAATTGTAAAATGGTCTTATGAATTAGCGATTTCGTTGTAATTCACATTCCAAGTAATATTCGGCATGCTAATTACGTTGCCGATTGCCAAATTGCATTATCTCTTATAGTTTCCGAGATATGGACTATCGACATTTTACAATATTGGCTCTGCTTCTAACTTGTGTCAAAATTGTAAAATGGTCTTATGAATTAGCAATTTCGCTCCAATTCACATTCCAAGTAATATTCGGCATGCTAATTACGTTGCCGATTGCCAAATTGCATTATCTCTTATAGTTTCCGAGATATGGACTATCGACATCTTGCAATATTGGCTCTGCTTCTAACTTGGGCCAGAATTGTAAAATGGTCTTATGAATTAGCGATTTCGTTGTAATTCACATTCCAAGTAATATTCGGCATGCTAATTATGTTGCCGATTGCCAAATTGCATTATCTCTTATAGTTTCCGAGATATGGACTATCGACATCTTGCAATATTGGCTCTGCTTCTAACTTGGGCCCGAATTGTAAAATGGTCTTATGAATTAGCGATTTTGTTGTAATTCACATTCCAAGTAATATTCGGCATGCTAATTACGTTGCCGATTGCCAAATTGCATTATCTCTTATAGTTTCCGAGATATGGACTATCGACATCTTGCAATATTGGCCCTGCTTCTAACTTGGGCCAGAATTGTAAAATGGTCTTATGAATTAGCGATTTCGTTGTAATTCACATTCCAAGTAATATTCGGCATGCTAATTACACTGCCGATGGCCAAATTGCATTATTTCTTATAGTTTCCGAGATATGGACTATCGACATTTTAAAATATTACCTTTTCTTCTAACTTGGGTCAAAATTGTAAATTGGTCTTATGAATTAGCGATTTCGCTCCAGTTCACATTCCAAGTAATATTCGGCATGCTGATTACGCTGCCGATTGCCAAATTGCATTATCTCTTATAGTTTCCGAGATATGGACTATCGACATCTTGCAATATTGGCTCTGCTTCTAACTTGGGCCAGAATTGTAAAATGGTCTTATGAATTAGCGATTTCGTTGTAATTCACATTCCAAGTAATATTCGGCATGCTAATTACACTGCCGATGGCCAAATTGCATTATCTCTTATAGTTTCCGAGATATGGACTATCGACATTTTACAATATTGGCTCTTCTTCTAACTTGGGTCAAAATTGTAAATTGGTCTTATGAATTAGCGATTTCGTTGTAATTCACATTCCAAGTAATATTCGGCATGCTAATCACGTTGCCGATTGCCAAATTGCATTATCTCTTATAGTTTCCGAGATATAGACTATCGACATTTTACAATATTGGCTCTTCTTCTAACTTGGGTCAAAATTGTAAATTGGTCTTATGAATTAGCGATTTCGTTGTAATTCACATTCCAAGTAATATTCGGCATGCTAATTACGTTGCCGATTGCCAAATTGCATTATCTCTTATAGTTTCCGAGATATGGACTATCGACATTTTACAATATTGGCTCTGCTTCTAACTTGGGTCAAAATTGTAAAATGGTCTTATGAATTAGCAATTTCGCTCCAATTCACATTCCAAGTAATATTCGGCATGCTAATTACGTTGCCGATTGCCAAATTGCATTATCTCTTATAGTTTCCGAGATATGGACTATCGACATCTTGCAATATTGGCTCTGCTTCTAACTTAGGCCAGAATTGTAAAATGGTCTTATGAATTAGCGATTTCGTTGTAATTCACATTCCAAGTAATATTCGGCATGCTAATTACGTTGCCGATTGCCAAATTGCATTATCTCTTATAGTTTCCGAGATATGGACTATCGACATCTTGCAATATTGGCACTGCTTCTAACTTGGGCCAGAATTGTAAAATGGTCTTATGAATTAGCGATTTCGCTCCAATTCACATTCCAAGTAATATTTGGCATGCTAATTACGTTGCCGATTGCCAAATTGCATTATCTCTTATAGTTTCCGAGATATGGACTATCGACATCTTGCAATATTGGCTCTGCTTCTAACTTGGGCCAGAATTGTATAATGGTCTTATGAATTAGCGATTTCGTTGTAATTCACATTCCAAGTAATATTCGGCATGCTAATTACGTTGCCGATTGCCAAATTGCATTATCTCTTATAGTTTCCGAGATATGGACTATCGACATCTTGCAATATTGGCTCTGCTTCTAACTTGGGCCAGAATTGTAAAATGGTCTTATGAATTAGCGATTTCGTTGTAATTCACATTCCAAGTAATATTCGTCATGCTTATTACGTTGCCGATTGTAAATTGCATTATCTCTTATAGTTTCCGAGATATGGACTATCGACATTTTACAATATTGGCTCTTCTTCTAACTTGGGTCAAAATTGTAAAATGGTCTTATGAATTAGCGATTTCGCTCCAGTTCACATTCCAAGTAATATTCGGCATGCAAATTACACTGCCGATGGCCAAATTGCATTATCTCTTATAGTTTCCGAGATATGGACTATCAACATTTTACAATATTGGCTCTTCTTCTAACTTGGGTCAAAATTGTAAAATGGTCTTATGAATTAGCGATTTCGCTCCAGTTCACATTCCAAGTAATATTCGGCATGCTAATTACGTTGCCGATTGCCAAATTGCATTATCTCTTATAGTTTCCGAGATATGGACTATCGACATCTTGCAATATTGGCTCTGCTTCTAACTTGGGCCAGAATTGTAAAATGGTCTTATGAATTAGCGATTTCGTTGTAATTCACATTCCAAGTAATATTCGGCATGCTAATTACGTTGCCGATTGCCAAATTGCATTATCTCTTATAGTTTCCGAGATATGGACTATCGACATCTTGCAATATTGGCTCTGCTTCTAACTTGGGCCAGAATTGTAAAATGGTCTTATGAATTAGCGATTTCGCTCCAATTCACATTCCAAGTAATATTCGGCATGCTAATTACGTTGCCGATTGCCAAATTGCATTATCTCTTATAGTTTCCGAGATATGGACTATCGACATCTTGCAATATTGGCTCTGCTTCTAACTTGGGCCAGAATTGTAAAATGGTCTTATGAATTAGCGATTTCGTTGTAATTCACATTCCAAGTAATATTCGGCATGCTAATTACGTTGCCGATTGCCAAATTGCATTATCTCTTATAGTTTCCGAGATATGGACTATCGACATTTTACAATATTGGCTCTGCTTCTAACTTGGGTCAAAATTGTAAAATGGTCTTATGAATTAGCAATTTCGCTCCAATTCACATTCCAAGTAATATTCGGCATGCTAATTACGTTGCCGATTGCCAGATTGCATTATCTCTTATAGTTTCCGAGATATGGACTATCGACATCTTGCAATATTGGCTCTGCTTCTAACTTGAGCCAGAATTGTAAAATGGCCTTATGAATTAGCGATTTCGTTGTAATTCGCATTCCAAGTAATATTCGGCATGCTAATTACGTTGCCGATTGCCAAATTGCATTATCTCTTATAGTTTCCGAAATATGGACTATCGACATTTTACAATATTGGCTCTTCTTCTAACTTGGGTCAAAATTGTAAAATGGTCTTATGAATTAGCGATATCGCTCCAGTTCACATTCCAAGTAATATTCGGCATTCTAATTACGTTGCCAATTGCCAAATTGCATTATCTCTTATAGTTTACGAGATATGGACTATCGACATCTTGCAATATTGGCTCTGCTTCTAACTTGGGCCAGAATTGTAAAATGGTCTTATGAATTAGCGACTTCGCTCCAATTCACATTCCAAGTAATATTCGGCATGCTAATTACGTTGCCGATTGCCAAATTGCATTATCTCTTATAGTTTCCGAGATATGGACTATCGACATCTTGCAATATTGGCTCTGCTTCTAACTTGGGCCATAATTGTAAAATGGTCTTATGAATTAGCGATTTCGTTGTAATTCACATTCCAAGTAATATTCGGCATGCTAATTACGTTGCCGATTGCCAAATTGCATTATCTCTTATAGTTTCCGAGATATGGACTATCGACATTTTACAATATTGGCTCTTCTTCTAACTTGGGTCAAAATTGTAAAATGGTCTTATGAATTAGCGATTTCGCTCCAGTTCACATTCCAAGTAATATTCGGCATGCTAATTACGTTGCCGATTGCCAAATTGCATTATCTCTTATAGTTTCCGAGATATGGACTATCGACATCTTGCAATATTGGCTCTGCTTCTAACTTGGGCCAGAATTGTAAAATGGTCTTATGAATTAGCGATTTCGTTGTAATTCACATTCCAAGTAATATTCGGCATGCTAATTACGTTGCCGATTGCCAAATTGCATTATCTCTTATAGTTTCCGAGATATGGACTATCGACATTTTACAATATTGGCTCTGCTTCTAACTTGGGTCAAAATTGTAAAATGGTCTTATGAATTAGAATTTCGCTCCAATTCACATTCCAAGTAATATTCGGCATGCTAATTACGTTGCCGATTGCCAAATTGCATTATCTCTTATAGTTTCCGAGATATGGACTATCGACATCTTGCAATATTGGCTCTGCTTCTAACTTGGGCCAGAATTGTAAAATGGTCTCATGAATTAGCAATTTTGTTGTAATTCACATTCCAAGTAATATTCGGCATGCTAATTACGTTGCCGATTGCCAAATTGCATTATCTCTTATAGTTTCCGAGATATGGACTATCGACATCTTGCAATATTGGCTCTGCTTCTAACTTGGGCCAGAATTGTAAAATGGTCTTATGAATTAGCGATTTCGTTCTAATTCACATTCCAAGTAATATTCGGCATGCTAATTACACTGCCGATGGCCAAATTGCATTATCTCTAATAGTTTCCGAGATATGGACTATCGACATTTTACAATATTGGCTTTTCTTCTAACTTGGGTCAACATTGTAAATTGGTCTTATGAATTAGCGATTTCGCTCCAGTTCACATTCCAAGTAATATTCGGCATGCTAATTACGTTGCCGATTGCCAAATTGCATTATCTCTTATAGTTTCCGAGATATGGACTATCGACATCTTGAAATATTGGCTCTGCTTCTAACTTGGGCCAGAATTGTAAAATGGTCTTATGAATTAGCGATTTCGTTGTAATTCACATTCCTAGTAATGTTCGGCATGCTAATTACGTTGCCGATTGCCAAATTGCATTATCTCTTATAGTTTTCGAGATATGGACTATCGACATTTTACAATATTGGCTCTTCTTCTAACTTGGGTCAAAATTGTAAAATGGTCTTATGAATTAGCGATTTCGCTCCAGTTCACATTCCAAGTAATATTCGGGATGCTAATTACGTTGCCGATTGCCAAATTGCATTATCTCTTATAGTTTCCCTGATATGACTATCGACATCTTGCAATATTGGCTCTGCTTCTAACTTGGGCCAGAATTGTAAAACGGTGTCATGAATTAGCAATTTTGTTGTAATTCACATTCCAAGTAATATTCGGCATGCTAATTACGTTGCCGATTGCCAAATTGCATTATCTCTTATAGTTTCCGAGATATGGACTATCGACATCTTGCAATATTGGCTCTGCTTCTAACTTGGGCCAGAATTGTAAAATGGTCTTATGAATTAGCGATTTCGTTCTAATTCACATTCCAAGTAATATTCGGCATGCTAATTACACTGCCGATGGCCAAATTGCATTATCTCTAATAGTTTCCGAGATATGGACTATCGACATTTTACAATATTGGCTTTTCTTCTAACTTGGGTCAACATTGTAAATTGGTCTTATGAATTAGCGATTTCGCTCCAGTTCACATTCCAAGTAATATTCGGCATGCTAATTACGTTGCCGATTGCCAAATTGCATTATCTCTTATAGTTTCCGAGATATGGACTATCGACATCTTGCAATATTGGCTCTGCTTCTAACTTGGGCCAGAATTGTAAAATGGTCTTATGAATTAGCGATTTCGCTCCAATTCACATTCCAAGCAATATTCGGCATGCTAATTACGTTGCCGATTGCCAAATTGCATTATCTCTTATAGTTTCCGAGATATGGACTATCGACATCTTGCAATATTGGCTCTGCTTCTAACTTGGGCCAGAATTGTAAAATGGTCTTATGAATTAGCGATTTCGTTGTAATTCACATTCCAAGTAATATTCGGCATGCTAATTACGTTGCCGATTGCCAAATTGCATTATCTCTTATAGTTTCCGAGATATGGACTATCGACATTTTACAATATTGGCTCTGCTTCTAACTTGGGTCAAAATTGTAAAATGGTCTTATGAATTAGCAATTTCGCTCCAATTCACATTCCAAGTAATATTCGGCATGCTAATTACGTTGCCGATTGCCAGATTGCATTATCTCTTATAGTTTCCGAGATATGGACTATCGACATCTTGCAATATTGGCTCTGCTTCTAACTTGGGCCAGAATTGTAAAATGGTCTTATGAATTAGCGATTTCGCTCCAATTCACATTCCAAGTAATATTCGGCATGCTAATTACGTTGCCGATTGCCAAATTGCATTATCTCTTATAGTTTCCGAGATATGGACTATCGACATTTTACAATATTGGCTCTTCTTCTAACTTAGGTCAAAATTGTAAAATGGTCTTATGAATTAGCGATTTCGCTCCAGTTCACATTCCAAGTAATATTCGGGATGCTAATTACGTTGCCGATTGCCAAATTGCATTATCTCTTATAGTTTCCCTGATATGACTATCGACATCTTGCAATATTGGCTCTGCTTCTAACTTGGGCCAGAATTGTAAAATGGTCTCATGAATTAGCAATTTTGTTGTAATTCACATTCCAAGTAATATTCGGCATGCTAATTACGTTGCCGATTGCCAAATTGCATTATCTCTTATAGTTTCCGAGATATGGACTATCGACATCTTGCAATATTGGCTCTGCTTCTAACTTGGGCCAGAATTGTAAAATGGTCTTATGAATTAGCGATTTCGTTCTAATTCACATTCCAAGTAATATTCGGCATGCTAATTACACTGCCGATGGCCAAATTGCATTATCTCTAATAGTTTCCGAGATATGGACTATCGACATTTTACAATATTGGCTTTTCTTCTAACTTGGGTCAACATTGTAAATTGGTCTTATGAATTAGCGATTTCGCTCCAGTTCACATTCCAAGTAATATTCGGCATGCTAATTACGTTGCCGATTGCCAAATTGCATTATCTCTTATAGTTTCCGAGATATGGATTATCGACATCTTGCAATATTGGCTCTGCTTCTAACTTGGGCCAGAATTGTAAAATGGTCTTATGAATTAGCGATTTCGCTCCAATTCACATTCCAAGCAATATTCGGCATGCTAATTACGTTGCCGATTGCCAAATTGCATTATCTCTTATAGTTTCCGAGATATGGACTATCGACATCTTGCAATATTGGCTCTGCTTCTAACTTGGGCCAGAATTGTAAAATGGTCTTATGAATTAGCGATTTCGTTGTAATTCACATTCCAAGTAATATTCGGCATGCTAATTACGTTGCCGATTGCCAAATTGCATTATCTCTTATAGTTTCCGAGATATGGACTATCGACATTTTACAATATTGGCTCTGCTTCTAACTTGGGTCAAAATTGTAAAATGGTCTTATGAATTAGCAATTTCGCTCCAATTCACATTCCAAGTAATATTCGGCATGCTAATTACGTTGCCGATTGCCAGATTGCATTATCTCTTATAGTTTCCGAGATATGGACTATCGACATCTTGCAATATTGGCTCTGCTTCTAACTTGGGCCAGAATTGTAAAATGGTCTTATGAATTAGCGATTTCGCTCCAATTCACATTCCAAGTAATATTCGGCATGCTAATTACGTTGCCGATTGCCAAATTGCATTATCTCTTATAGTTTCCGAGATATGGACTATCGATAATTTACACCTTAGGCTCTGCTTCTAACTTGGGCCCAAATTGTAAAATGGTCTTATCTATTGGCGATTTAGTTGCAATTCACATTCCAAGTAATATTCGGCATGCTAATTACATTGCCGGTTGCCAAATTGCATTATCTCTTATAGTTTCCGAGATATGGACTATCGATAATTTACACCTTAGGCTCTGCTTCTAACTTGGGCCCAAATTGTAAAATGGTCTTATCTATTGGCGATTTCGTTCCAATTCACATTCCAAGTAATATTCGGCATGCTAATTACATTGCCGGTTGCCAAATTGCATTATCTCTTATAGTTTCCGAGATATGGACTATCGACATCTTGCAATATTGGCTCTGCTTCTAACTTGGGCCAGAATTGTAAAATGGTCTTATGAATTAGCGATTTCGCTCCAATTCACATTCCAAGTAATATTCGGCATGCTAATTACGTTGCCGATTGCCAAATTGCATTATCTCTTATAGTTTCCGAGATATGGACTATCGACATTTTACAATATTGGCTCTGCTTCTAACTTGGGTCAAAATTGTTAAATGGTCTTATGAATTAGCAATTTCGCTCCAATTCACATTCCAAGTAATATTCGGCATGCTAATTACGTTGCCGATTGCCAGATTGCATTATCTCTTATAGTTTCCGAGATATGGACTATCGACATCTTGCAATATTGGCTCTGCTTCTAACTTGAGCCACAATTGTAAAATGGCCTTATGAATTAGCGATTTCGTTGTAATTCGCATTCCAAGTAATATTCGGCATGCTAATTACGTTGCCGATTGCCAAATTGCATTATCTCTTATAGTTTCCGAGATATGGACTATCGACATTTTACAATATTGGCTCTTCTTCTAACTTGGGTCAAAATTGTAAAATGGTCTTATGAATTAGCGATATCGCTCCAGTTCACATTCCAAGTAATATTCGGCATGCTAATTACGTTGCCAATTGCCAAATTGCATTATCTCTTATAGTTTACGAGATATGGACTATCGACATCTTGCAATATTGGCTCTGCTTCTAACTTGGGCCAGAATTGTAAAATGGTCTTATGAATTAGCGATTTCGCTCCAATTCACATTCCAAGTAATATTCGGCATGCTAATTACGTTGCCGATTGCCAAATTGCATTATCTCTTATAGTTTCCGAGATATGGACTATCGACATCTTGCAATATTGGCTCTGCTTCTAACTAGGGCCAGAATTGTAAAATGGTCTTATGAATTAGCGATTTCGTTGTAATTCACATTCCAAGTAATATTCGGCATGCTAATTACGTTGCCGATTGCCAAATTGCATTATCTCTTATAGTTTCCGAGATATGGACTATCGACATTTTACAATATTGGCTCTTCTTCTAACTTGGGTCAAAATTGTAAAATGGTCTTATGAATTAGCGATTTCGCTCCAGTTCACATTCCAAGTAATATTCGGCATGCTAATTACGTTGCCGATTGCCAAATTGCATTATCTCTTATAGTTTCCGAGATATGGATTATCGACATCTTGCAATATTGGCTCTGCTTCTAACTTGGGCCAGAATTGTAAAATGGTCTTATGAATTAGCGATTTCGTTGTAATTCACATTCCAAGTAATATTCGGCATGCTAATTACGTTGCCGATTGCCAAATTGCATTATCTCTTATAGTTTCCGAGATATGGACTATCGACATCTTGCAATATTGGCTCTGCTTCTAACTTGGGCCCGAATTGTAAAATGGTCTTATGAATTAGCGATTTCGTTGTTATTCACATTCCAAGTAATATTTGGCATGCAAATTACACTGCCGATGGCCAAATTGCATTATCTCTTATAGTTTCCGAGATATGGACTATCAACATTTTACAATATTGGCTCTTCTTCTAACTTGGGTCAAAATTGTAAAATGGTCTTATGAATTAGCGATTTCGCTCCAGTTCACATTCCAAGTAATATTCGGCATGCTAATTACGTTGCCGATTGCCAAATTGCATTATCTCTTATAGTTTCCGAGATATGGACTATCGACATCTTGCAATATTGGCTCTGCTTCTAACTTGGGCCAGAATTGTAAAATGGTCTTATGAATTAGCGATTTCGCTCCAATTCACATTCCAAGTAATATTTGGCATGCTAATTACGTTGCCGATTGCCAAATTGCATTATCTCTTATAGTTTCCGAGATATGGACTATCGACATCTTGCAATATTGGCTCTGCTTCTAACTTGGGCCAGAATTGTAAAATGGTCTTATGAATTAGCGATTTCGTTGTAATTCACATTCCAAGTAATATTCGTCATGCTTATTACGTTGCCGATTGTAAATTGCATTATCTCTTATAGTTTCCGAGATATGGACTATCGACATTTTACAATATTGGCTCTTCTTCTAACTTGGGTCAAAATTGTAAAATGGTCTTATGAATTAGCGATTTCGCTCCAGTTCACATTCCAAGTAATATTCGGCATGCAAATTACACTGCCGATGGCCAAATTGCATTATCTCTTATAGTTTCCGAGATATGGACTATCAACATTTTACAATATTGGCTCTTCTTCTAACTTGGGTCAAAATTGTAAAATCGTCTTAAGAATTAGCGATTTCGCTCCAGTTCACATTCCAAGTAATATTCGGCATGCTAATTACGTTGCCGATTGCCAAATTGCATTATCTCTTATAGTTTCCGAGATATGGACTATCGACATCTTGCAATATTGGCTCTGCTTCTAACTTGGGCCAGAATTGTAAAATGGTCTTATGAATTAGCGATTTCGTTGTAATTCACATTCCAAGTAATATTCGGCATGCTAATTACGTTGCCGATTGCCAAATTGCATTATCTCTTATAGTTTCCGAGATATGGACTATCGACATCTTGCAATATTGGCTCTGCTTCTAACTTGGGCCAGAATTGTAAAATGGTCTTATGAATTAGCGATTTCGTTGTAATTCACATTCCAAGTAATATTCGGCATGCTAATTACGTTGCCGATTGCCAAATTGCATTATCTCTTATAGTTTCCGAGATATGGACTATCGACATTTTACAATATTGGCTCTGCTTCTAACTTGGGTCAAAATTGTAAAATGGTCTTATGAATTAGCAATTTCGCTCCAATTCACATTCCAAGTAATATTCGGCATGCTAATTACGTTGCCGATTGCCAGATTGCATTATCTCTTATAGTTTCCGAGATATGGACTATCGACATCTTGCAATATTGGCTCTGCTTCTAACTTGAGCCAGAATTGTAAAATGGCCTTATGAATTAGCGATTTCGTTGTAATTCGCATTCCAAGTAATATTCGGCATGCTAATTACGTTGCCGATTGCCAAATTGCATTATCTCTTATAGTTTCCGAGATATGGACTATCGACATTTTACAATATTGGCTCTTCTTCTAACTTATGTCAAAATTGTAAAATGGTCTTATGAATTAGCGATATCGCTCCAGTTCACATTCCAAGTAATATTTGGCATTCTAATTACGTTGCCAATTGCCAAATTGCATTATCTCTTATAGTTTACGAGATATGGACTATCGACATCTTGCAATATTGGCTCTGCTTCTAACTTGGGCCAGAATTGTAAAATGGTCTTATGAATTAGCGATTTCGCTCCAATTCACATTCCAAGTAATATTCGGCATGCTAATTACGTTGCCGATTGCCAAATTGCATTATCTCTTATAGTTTCCGAGATATGGACTATCGACATCTTGCAATATTGGCTCTGCTTCTAACTTGGGCCAGAATTGTAAAATGGTCTTATGAATTAGCGATTTCGTTGTAATTCACATTCCAAGTAATATTCATCATGCTAATTACGTTGCCGATTGCCAAATTGCATTATCTCTTATAGTTTCCGAGATATGGACTATCGACATCTTGCAATATTGGCTCTGCTTCTAACTTGGGCCAGAATTGTAAAATGGTCTTATGAATTAGCGATTTCGCTCCAATTCACATTCCAAGTAATATTCGGCATGCTAATTACGTTGCCGATTGCCAAATTGCATTATCTCTTATAGTTTCCGAGATATGGACTATCGACATCTTGCAATATTGGCTCTGCTTCTAACTTGGGCCAGAATTGTAAAATGGTCTTATGAATTAGCGATTTCGTTGTAATTCACATTCCAAGTAATATTCGGCATGCTAATTACGTTGCCGATTGCCAAATTGCATTATCTCTTATAGTTTCCGAGATATGGACCATCGACATCTTGCAATATTGGCTCTGCTTCTAACTTAGGCCAGAATTGTAAAATGGTCTTATGAATTAGCGATTTCGTTGTAATTCACATTCCAAGTAATATTCGTCATGCTTATTACGTTGCCGATTGTAAATTGCATTATCTCTTATAGTTTCCGAGATATGGACTATCGACATTTTACAATATTGGCTCTTCTTCTAACTTGGGTCAAAATTGTAAAATGGTCTTATGAATTAGCGATTTCGCTCCAGTTCACATTCCAAGTAATATTCGGCATGCTAATTACACTGCCGATGGCCAAATTGCATTATCTCTTATAGTTTCCGAGATATGGACTATCGACATTTTACAATATTGGCTCTTCTTATAACTTGGGTCAAAATTGTAAAATGGTCTTATGAATTAGCGATTTCGCTCCAGTTCACATTCCAAGTAATATTCGGCATGCTAATTACGTTGCCGATTACCAAATTGCATTATCTCTTATAGTTTCCGAGATATGGACTATCGACATCTTGCAATATTGGCTCTGCTTCTAACTTGGGCCAGAATTGTAAAATGGTCTTATGAATTAGCGATTTCGCTCCAATTCACATTCCAAGTAATATTCGGCATGCTAATTACGTTGCCGATTGCCAAATTGCATTATCTCTTATAGTTTCCGAGATATGGACTATCGACATCTTGCAATATTGGCTCTGCTTCTAACTTGGACCAGAATTGTAAAATGGTCTTATGAATTAGCGATTTCGTTGTAATTCACATTCCAAGTAATATTCGGCATGCTAATTACGTTGCCGATTGCCAAATTGCATTATCTCTTATAGTTTCCGAGATATGGACTATCGACATCTTGCAATATTGGCTCTGCTTCTAACTTGGGCCAGAATTGTAAAATGGTCTTATGAATTAGCGATTTCGTTGTAATTCACATTCCAAGTAATATTCGGCATGCTAATTACTCTGCCGATGGCCAAATTGCATTATCTCTTATAGTTTCCGAGATATGGACTATCGACATTTTACAATATTGGCTCTTCTTCTAACTTGGGTCAAAATTGTAAATTGGTCTTATGAATTAGCGATTTCGTTGTAATTCACATTCCAAGTAATATTCGGCATGCTAATTACGTTGCCGATTGCCAAATTGCATTATCTCTTATAGTTTCCGAGATATGGACTATCGACATTTTACAATATTGGCTCTGCTTCTAACTTGGGTCAAAATTGTAAATTGGTCTTATGAATTAGCGATTTCGTTGTAATTCACATTCCAAGTAATATTCGGCATGCTAATTACACTGCCGATGGCCAAATTGCATTATCTCTTATAGTTTCCGAGATATGGACTATCGACATTTTACAATATTGGCTCTTCTTCTAACTTGGGTCAAAATTGTAAAATGGTCTTATGAATTAGCGATTTCGTTGTAATTCACATTCCAAGTAATATTCGGCATGCTAATTACGTTGCCGATTACCAAATTGCATTATCTCTTATAGTTTCCGAGATATGGACTATCGACATTTTACAATATTGGCTCTTCTTCTAACTTGGGTCAAAATTGTAAATTGGTCTTATGAATTAGCGATTTCGTTGTAATTCACATTCCAAGTAATATTCGGCATGCTAATTACGTTGCCGATTGCCAAATTGCATTATCTCTTATAGTTTCCGAGATATGGACTATCGACATTTTACAATATTGGCTCTGCTTCTAACTTGTGTCAAAATTGTAAAATGGTCTTATGAATTAGCAATTTCGCTCCAATTCACATTCCAAGTAATATTCGGCATGCTAATTACGTTGCCGATTGCCAGATTGCATTATCTCTTATAGTTTCCGAGATATGGACTATCGACATCTTGCAATATTGGCTCTGCTTCTAACTTGAGCCAGAATTGTAAAATGGCCTTATGAATTAGCGATTTCGTTGTAATTCGCATTCCAAGTAATATTCGGCATGCTAATTACGTTGCTGATTGCCAAATTGCATTATCTCTTATAGTTTCCGAGATATGGACTATCGACATTTTACAATATTGGCTCTTCTTCTAACTTGTGTCAAAATTGTAAAATGGTCTTATGAATTAGCGATATCGCTCCAGTTCACATTCCAAGTAATATTCGGCATTCTAATTACGTTGCCAATTGCCAAATTGCATTATCTCTTATAGTTTACGAGATATGGACTATCGACATCTTGCAATATTGGCTCTGCTTCTAACTTGGGCCAGAATTGTAAAATGGTCTTATGAATTAGCGATTTCGCTCCAATTCACATTCCAAGTAATATTCGGCATGCTAATTACGTTGCCGATTGCCAAATTGCATTATCTCTTATAGTTTCCGAGATATGGACTATCGACATCTTGCAATATTGGCTCTGCTTCTAACTTGGGCCAGAATTGTAAAATGGTCTTATGAATTAGCGATTTCGTTGTAATTCACATTCCAAGTAATATTCGGCATGCTAATTACGTTGCCGATTGCCAAATTGCATTATCTCTTATAGTTTCCGAGATATGGACCATCGACATCTTGCAATATTGGCTCTGCTTCTAACTTGGGCCAGAATTGTAAAATGGTCTTATGAATTAGCGATTTCGTTGTAATTCACATTCCAAGTAATATTCGTCATGCTTATTACGTTGCCGATTGTAAATTGCATTATCTCTTATAGTTTCCGAGATATGGACTATCGACATTTTACAATATTGGCTCTTCTTCTAACTAGGGTCAAAATTGTAAAATGGTCTTATGAATTAGCGATTTCGCTCCAGTTCACATTCCAAGTAATATTCGGCATGCTAATTACACTGCCGATGGCCAAATTGCATTATCTCTTATAGTTTTCGAGATATGGACTATCGACATTTTACAATATTGGCTCTTCTTCTAACTTGGGTCAAAATTGTAAAATGGTCTTATGAATTAGCGATTTCGCTCCAGTTCACATTCCAAGTAATATTCGGCATGCTAATTACGTTGCCGATTACCAAATTGCATTATCTCTTATAGTTTCCGAGATATGGACTATCGACATCTTGCAATATTGGCTCTGCTTCTAACTTGGGCCAGAATTGTAAAATGGTCTTATGAATTAGCGATTTCGCTCCAATTCACATTCCAAGTAATATTCGGCATGCTAATTACGTTGCCGATTGCCAAATTGCATTATCTCTTATAGTTTCCGAGATATGGACTATCGACATCTTGCAATATTGGCTCTGCTTCTAACTTGGACCAGAATTGTAAAATGGTCTTATGAATTAGCGATTTCGTTGTAATTCACATTCCAAGTAATATTCGGCATGCTAATTACGTTGCCGATTGCCAAATTGCATTATCTCTTATAGTTTCCGAGATATGGACTATCGACATCTTGCAATATTGGCTCTGCTTCTAACTTGGGCCAGAATTGTAAAATGGTCTTATGAATTAGCGATTTCGTTGTAATTCACATTCCAAGTAATATTCGGCATGCTAATTACACTGCCGATGGCCAAATTGCATTATCTCTTATAGTTTCCGAGATATGGACTATCGACATTTTACAATATTGGCTCTTCTTCTAACTTGGGTCAAAATTGTAAATTGGTCTTATGAATTAGCGATTTCGTTGTAATTCACATTCCAAGTAATATTCGGCATGCTAATTACGTTGCCGATTGCCAAATTGCATTATCTCTTATAGTTTCCGAGATATGGACTATCGACATTTTACAATATTGGCTCTGCTTCTAACTTGGGTCAAAATTGTAAATTGGTCTTATGAATTAGCGATTTCGTTGTAATTCACATTCCAAGTAATATTCGGCATGCTAATTACACTGCCGATGGCCAAATTGCATTATCTCTTATAGTTTCCGAGATATGGACTATCGACATTTTACAATATTGGCTCTTCTTCTAACTTGGGTCAAAATTGTAAAATGGTCTTATGAATTAGCGATTTCGTTGTAATTCACATTCCAAGTAATATTCGGCATGCTAATTACGTTGCCGATTACCAAATTGCATTATCTCTTATAGTTTCCGAGATATGGACTATCGACATTTTACAATATTGGCTCTTCTTCTAACTTGGGTCAAAATTGTAAATTGGTCTTATGAATTAGCGATTTCGTTGTAATTCACATTCCAAGTAATATTCGGCATGCTAATTACACTGCCGATGGCCAAATTGCATTATCTCTTATAGTTTCCGAGATATGGACTATCGACATTTTACAATATTGGCTCTTCTTCTAACTTGGGTCAAAATTGTAAAATGGTCTTATGAATTAGCGATTTCGCTCCAGTTCACATTCCAAGTAATATTCGGCATGCTAATTACGTTGCCGATTACCAAATTGCATTATCTCTTATAGTTTCCGAGATATGGACTGTCGACATCTTGCAATATTGGCTCTGCTTCTAAGTTGGGCCAGAATTGTAAAATGGTCTTATGAATTAGCGATTTCGCTCCAATTCACATTCCAAGTAATATTCGGCATGCTAATTACGTTGCCGATTGCCAAATTGCATTATCTCTTATAATTTCCGAGATATGGACTATCGACATCTTGCAATATTGGCTCTGCTTCTAACTTGGACCAGAATTGTAAAATGGTCTTATGAATTAGCGATTTCGCTCCAATTCACATTCCAAGTAATATTCGGCATGCTAATTACGTTGCCGATTGCCAAATTGCATTATCTCTTATAGTTTCCGAGATATGGACTATCGACATCTTGCAATATTGGCTCTGCTTCTAACTTGGACCAGAATTGTAAAATGGTCTTATGAATTAGCGATTTCGTTGTAATTCACATTCCAAGTAATATTCGGCATGCTAATTACGTTGCCGATTGCCAAATTGCATTATCTCTTATAGTTTCCGAGATATGGACTATCGACATCTTGCAATATTGGCTCTGCTTCTAACTTGGGCCAGAATTGTAAAATGGTCTTATGAATTAGCGATTTCGTTGTAATTCACATTCCAAGTAATATTCGGCATGCTAATTACACTGCCGATGGCCAAATTGCATTATCTCTTATAGTTTCCGAGATATGGACTATCGACATTTTACAATATTGGCTCTTCTTCTAACTTGGGTCAAAATTGTAAATTGGTCTTATGAATTAGCGATTTCGTTGTAATTCACATTCCAAGTAATATTCGGCATGCTAATTACGTTGCCGATTGCCAAATTGCATTATCTCTTATAGTTTCCGAGATATGGACTATCGACATTTTACAATATTGGCTCTGCTTCTAACTTGGGTCAAAATTGTAAATTGGTCTTATGAATTAGCGATTTCGTTGTAATTCACATTCCAAGTAATATTCGGCATGCTAATTACACTGCCGATGGCCAAATTGCATTATCTCTTATAGTTTCCGAGATATGGACTATCGACATTTTACAATATTGGCTCTTCTTCTAACTTGGGTC
The DNA here is from genome assembly GCF_030347505.1 of Rhynchophorus ferrugineus. Lineage (NCBI taxonomy): Eukaryota > Metazoa > Arthropoda > Insecta > Coleoptera > Curculionidae > Rhynchophorus > Rhynchophorus ferrugineus. Next base: position 607,279 of record NW_027472619.1, on the reverse strand, counting down.
AAAATTGTAAAATGGTCTTATGAATTAGCGATTTCGTTGTAATTCACATTCCAAGTAATATTCGGCATGCTAATTACGTTGCCGATTACCAAATTGCATTATCTCTTATAGTTTCCGAGATATGGACTATCGACATTTTACAATATTGGCTCTTCTTCTAACTTGGGTCAAAATTGTAAATTGGTCTTATGAATTAGCGATTTCGTTGTAATTCACATTCCAAGTAATATTCGGCATGCTAATTACACTGCCGATGGCCAAATTGCATTATCTCTTATAGTTTCCGAGATATGGACTATCGACATTTTACAATATTGGCTCTTCTTCTAACTTGGGTCAAAATTGTAAAATGGTCTTATGAATTAGCGATTTCGCTCCAGTTCACATTCCAAGTAATATTCGGCATGCTAATTACGTTGCCGATTACCAAATTGCATTATCTCTTATAGTTTCCGAGATATGGACTATCGACATCTTGCAATATTGGCTCTGCTTCTAAGTTGGGCCAGAATTGTAAAATGGTCTTATGAATTAGCGATTTCGCTCCAATTCACATTCCAAGTAATATTCGGCATGCTAATTACGTTGCCGATTGCCAAATTGCATTATCTCTTATAATTTCCGAGATATGGACTATCGACATCTTGCAATATTGGCTCTGCTTCTAACTTGGACCAGAATTGTAAAATGGTCTTATGAATTAGCGATTTCGTTGTAATTCACATTCCAAGTAATATTCGGCATGCTAATTACGTTGCCGATTGCCAAATTGCATTATCTCTTATAGTTTCCGAGATATGGACTATCGACATCTTGCAATATTGGCTCTGCTTCTAACTTGGGCCAGAATTGTAAAATGGTCTTATGAATTAGCCATTTCGTTGTAATTCACATTCCAAGTAATATTCGGCATGCTAATTACACTGCCGATGGCCAAATTGCATTATCTCTTATAGTTTCCGAGATATGGACTATCGACATTTTACAATATTGGCTCTTCTTCTAACTTGGGTCAAAATTGTAAATTGGTCTTATGAATTAGCGATTTCGTTGTAATTCACATTCCAAGTAATATTCGGCATGCTAATTACGTTGCCGATTGCCAAATTGCATTATCTCTTATAGTTTCCGAGATATGGACTATCGACATTTTACAATATTGGCTCTGCTTCTAACTTGGGTCAAAATTGTAAAATGGTCTTATGAATTAGCAGTTTCGCTCCAATTCACATTCCAAGTAATATTCGGCATGCTAATTACGTTGCCGATTGCCAAATTTTATTATCTCTTATAGTTTCTGAGATATGGACTATCGACATCTTGCAATATTGGCTCTGCTTCTAACTTGGGCCAGAATTGTAAAATGGTCTTATGAATTAGCGATTTCGTTGTAATTCACATTCCAAGTAATATTCGGCATGCTAATTACGTTGCCGATTGCCAAATTGCATTATCTCTTACAGTTTCCGAGATATGGACTATCGACATCTTGCAATATTGGCTCTGCTTCTAACTTGGGCCAGAATTGTAAAATGGTCTTATGAATTAGCGATTTCGTTGTAATTCACATTCCAAGTAATATTCGGCATGCTAATTACGTTGCCGATTGCCAAATTGCATTATATCTTATAGTTTCCGAGATATGGACTATCGACATCTTGCAATATTGGCTCTGCTTCTAACTTGGGCCAGAATTGTAAAATGGTCTTATGAATTAGCGATTTCGTTGTAATTCACATTCCAAGTAATATTCGGCATGCTAATTACGTTGCCGATTGCCAAATTGCATTATCTCTTATAGTTTCCGAGATATGGACTATCGACATCTTGCAATATTGGCTCTGCTTCTAACTTGGGCCAGAATTGTAAAATGGTCTTATGAATTAGCGATTTCGTTGTAATTCACATTCCAAGTAATATTCGGCATGCTAATTACACTGCCGATGGCCAAATTGCATTATCTCTTATAGTTTCCGAGATATGGACTATCGACATTTTACAATATTGGCTCTTCTTCTAACTTGGGTCAAAATTGTAAATTGGTCTTATGAATTAGCGATTTCGTTGTAATTCAGATTCCAAGTAATATTCGGCATGCTAATTACGTTGCCTATTGCCAAATTGCATTATCTCTTATAGTTTCCGAGATATGGACTATCGACATCTTGCAATATTGGCTCTGCTTCTAACTTAGGCCAGAATTGTAAAATGGTCTTATGAATTAGCGATTTCGTTGTAATTCACATTCCAAGTAATATTCGGCATGCTAATTACGTTGCCGATTACCAAATTGCATTATCTCTTATAGTTTCCGAGATATGGACTATCGACATTTTACAATATTGGCTCTTCTTCTAATTTGGGTCAAAATTGTAAATTGGTCTTATGAATTAGCGATTTCGTTGTAATTCACATTCCAAGTAATATTCGGCATGCTAATTACACTGCCGATGGCCAAATTGCATTATCTCTTATAGTTTCCGAGATATGGACTATCGACATTTTACAATATTGGCACTGCTTCTAACTTGGGTCAGAATTGTAAAATGGTCTTATGAATTAGCGATTTCGTTGTAATTCACATTCCAAGTAATATTCGGCATGCTAATTACGTTGCCGATTGCCAAATTGCATTATCTCTTATAGTTTCCGAGATATGGACTATCGACATCTTGCAATATTGGCTCTGCTTCTAACTTGGGCCAGAATTGTAAAATGGTCTTATGAATTAGCGATTTCGTTGTAATTCACATTCCAAGTAATATTCGGCATGCTAATTACGTTGCCGATTGCCAAATTGCATTATCTCTTATAGTTTCCGAGATATGGACTATCGACATCTTGCAATATTGGCACTGCTTCTAACTTGGGTCAGAATTGTAAAATGGTCTTATGAATTAGCGATTTCGTTGTAATTCACATTCCAAGTAATATTCGGCATGCTAATTACGTTGCCGAATGCCAAATTGCATTATCTCTTATAGTTTCCGAGATATGAACTATCGACATCTTGCAATATTGGCTCTGCTTCTAACTTGGGCCAGAATTGTAAAATGGTCTTATGAATTAGCGATTTCGTTGTAATTCACATTCCAAGTAATATTCGGCATGCTAATTACGTTGCCGATTGCCAAATTGCATTATCTCTTATAGTTTCCGAGATATGGACTATCGACATCTTGCAATATTGGCACTGCTTCTAACTTGGGCCAGAATTATAAAATGGTCTTATGAATTAGCGATTTCGTTGTAATTCACATTCCAAGTAATATTCGGCATGCTAATTACGTTGCCGATTGCCAAATTGCATTATCTCTTATAGTTTCCGAGATATGGACTATCGACATCTTGCAATATTGGCTCTGCTTCTAACTTAGGCCAGAATTGTAAAATGGTCTTATGAATTAGCGATTTCGTTGTAATTCACATTCCAAGTAATATTCGGCATGCTAATTACGTTGCCGATTGCCAAATTGCATTATCTCTTATAGTTTCCGAGATATGGACTATCGACATCTTGCAATATTGGCACTGCTTCTAACTTGGGCCAGAATTGTAAAATGGTCTTATGAATTAGCGATTTCGTTGTAATTCACATTCCAAGTAATATTCGGCATGCTAATTACGTTGCCGATTGCCAAATTGCATTATCTCTTATAGTTTCCGAGATATGGACTATCGACATTTTACAATATTGGCTCTGCTTCTAACTTGTGTCAAAATTGTAAAATGGTCTTATGAATTAGCAATTTCGCTCCAATTCACATTCCAAGTAATATTCGGCATGCTAATTACGTTGCCGATTGCCAAATTGCATTATCTCTTATAGTTTCCGAGATATGGACTATCGACATCTTGCAATATTGGCTCTGCTTCTAACTTGGGCCAGAATTGTAAAATGGTCTTATGAATTAGCGATTTCGTTGTAATTCACATTCCAAGTAATATTCGGCATGCTAATTATGTTGCCGATTGACAAATTGCATTATCTCTTATAGTTTCCGAGATATGGACTATCGACATCTTGCAATATTGGCTCTGCTTCTAACTTGGGCCCGAATTGTAAAATGGTCTTATGAATTAGCGATTTTGTTGTAATTCACATTCCAAGTAATATTCGGCATGCTAATTACGTTGCCGATTGCCAAATTGCATTATCTCTTATAGTTTCCGAGATATGGACTATCGACATCTTGCAATATTGGCTCTGCTTCTAACTTGGGCCAGAATTGTAAAATGGTCTTATGAATTAGCGATTTCGTTGTAATTCACATTCCAAGTAATATTCGGCATGCTAATTACACTGCCGATGGCCAAATTGCATTATTTCTTATAGTTTCCGAGATATGGACTATCGACATTTTACAATATTGGCTCTTCTTCTAACTTGGGTCAAAATTGTAAATTGGTCTTATGAATTAGCGATTTCGTTGTAATTCACATTCCAAGTAATATTCGGCATGCTAATTACGTTGCCGATTGCCAAATTGCATTATCTCTTATAGTTTCCGAGATATAGACTATCGACATTTTACAATATTGGCTCTGCTTCTAACTTGGGTCAAAATTGTAAAATGGTCTTATGAATTAGCAATTTCGCTCCAATTCACATTCCAAGTAATATTCGGCATGCTAATTACGTTGCCGATTGTCAAATTGCATTATCTCTTATAGTTTCCGAGATATGGACTATCGACATCTTGCAATATTGGCTCTGCTTCTAACTTGGGCCAGAAATGTAAAATGGTCTTATGAATTAGCGATTTCGTTGTAATTCACATTCCAAGTAATATTCGGCATGCTAATTACGTTGCCGATTGCCAAATTGCATTATCTCTTATAGTTTCCGAGATATGGACTATCGACATCTTGCAATATTGGCTCTGCTTCTAACTTGGGCCGGAATTGTAAAATGGTCTTATGAATTAGCGATTTCGTTGTAATTCACATTCCAAGTAATATTCGGCATGCTAATTACACTGCCGATGGCCAAATTGCATTATCTCTTATAGTTTCCGAGATATATAATATCGACATTTTACAATATTGGCTCTTCTTCTAACTTGGGTCAAAATTGTAAATTGGTCTTATGAATTAGCGATTTCGTTGTAATTCACATTCCAAGTAATATTCGGCATGCTAATTACGTTGCCGATTGCCAAATTGCATTATCTCTTATAGTTTCCGAGATATGGACTATCGACATTTTACAATATTGGCTCTGCTTCTAACTTGGGTCAAAATTGTAAAATGGTCTTATGAATTAGCAATTTCGCTCCAATTCACATTCCAAGTAATATTCGGCATGCTAATTACGTTGCCGATTGCCAAATTGCATTATCTCTTATAGTTTCCGAGATATGGACTATCGACATCTTGCAATATTGGCTCTGCTTCTAACTTAGGCCAGAATTGTAAAATGGTCTTATGAATTAGCGATTTCGTTGTAATTCACATTCCAAGTAATATTCGGCATGCTAATTACGTTGCCGATTGCCAAATTGCATTATCTCTTATAGTTTCCGAGATATGGACTATCGACATCTTGCAATATTGGCTCTGCTTCTAACTTAGGCCAGAATTGTAAAATGGTCTTATGAATTAGCGATTTCGTTGTAATTCACATTCCAAGAAATATTCGGCATGCTAATTACGTTGCCGATTGCCAAATTGCATTATCTCTTATAGTTTCCGAGATATGGACTATCGACATCTTGCAATATTGGCTCTGCTTCTAACTTGGGCCAGAATTGTAAAATGGTCTTATGAATTAGCGATTTCGTTGTAATTCACATTCCAAGTAATATTCGGCATGCTAATTACGTTGCCGATTGCCAAATTGCATTATCTCTTATAGTTTCCGAGATATGGACTATCGACATCTTGCAATATTGGCTCTGCTTCTAACTTGGGCCAGAATTGTAAAATGGTCTTATGAATTAGCGATTTCGTTGTAATTCACATTCCAAGTAATATTCGTCATGCTTATTACGTTGCCGATTGTAAATTGCATTATCTCTTATAGTTTCCGAGATATGGACTATCGACATTTTACAATATTGGCTCTTCTTCTAACTTGGGTCAAAATTGTAAAATGGTCTTATGAATTAGCGATTTCGCTCCAGTTCACATTCCAAGTAATATTCGGCATGCAAATTACACTGCCGATGGCCAAATTGCATTATCTCTTATAGTTTCCGAGATATGGACTTTCAACATTTTACAATATTGGCTCTTCTTCTAACTTGGGTCAAAATTGTAAAATGGTCTTATGAATTAGCGATTTCGCTCCAGTTCACATTCCAAGTAATATTCGGCATGCTAATTACGTTGCCGATTGCCAAATTGCATTATCTCTTATAGTTTCCGAGATATGGACTATCGACATCTTGCAATATTGGCTCTGCTTCTAACTTGGGCCAGAATTGTAAAATGGTCTTATGAATTAGCGATTTCGTTGTAATTCACATTCCAAGTAATATTCGGCATGCTAATTACGTTGCCGATTGCCAAATAGCATTATCTCTTATAGTTTCCGAGATATGGACTATCGACATTTTACAATATTGGCTCTGCTTATAACTTGGGCCAAAATTGTAAAATGGTCTTATGAATTAGCAATTTCGCTCCAATTCACATTCCAAGTAATATTCGGCATGCTAATTACGTTGCCGATTGCCAGATTGCATTATCTCTTATAGTTTCCGAGATATGGACTATCGACATCTTGCAATATTGGCTCTGCTTCTAACTTGAGCCAGAATAGTAAAATGGCCTTATGAATTAGCGATTTCGTTGTAATTCGCATTCCAAGTAATATTCGGCATGCTAATTACGTTGCCGATTGCCAAATTGCATTATCTCTTATAGTTTCCGAAATATGGACTATCGACATTTTACAATATTGGCTCTTCTTCTAACTTGGGTCAAAATTGTAAAATGGTCTTATGAATTAGCGATATCGCTCCAGTTCACATTCCAAGTAATATTCGGCATTCTAATTACGTTGCCAATTGCCAAATTGCATTATCTATTATAGTTTACGAGATATGGACTATCGACATCTTGCAATATTGGCTCTGCTTCTAACTTGGGCCAGAATTGTAAAATGGTCTTATGAATTAGCGATTTCGCTCCAATTCACATTCCAAGTAATATTCGGCATGCTAATTACGTTGCCGATTGCCAAATTGCATTATCTCTTATAGTTTCCGAGATATGGACTATCGACATCTTGCAATATTGGCTCTGCTTCTAACTTGGGCCAGAATTGTAAAAT